>NC_056743.1:714525090-714840090 GCF_019279795.1 Protopterus annectens | reverse complement strand
ATGATCCTTTCTTGTTAACTCTGAAACAAGACTGGCACTTTTTTTGGCATTTGTCCCTAGTTCTGTCTTGGTATTCTTCCTGTCTTCAGCTGTGGACAGCTTTACTTTTTCTTGTTCCTACCCTGTTTGGTTCTGTGGGTGGAGTTTTTGTGACTTTTCCCCCTCTGATTTTTCTGTCTCTGGCTTGTCCTCCCTGTCCTTGGACTGAAAATACTACTGAAGAACAGAACAATAATCTGGTCAAGAGTCCAGGTTATCCAAATTATAACTGGTGTTGTCTGAACTGAATTAATTTCAATCTTTTTGACATTTTTGACACTAAGGGGTGATTTCTCATGAAGAGCCATTTCTGAATTGAGCTAAATTTACCCAGTTTGCTGCTTCTCCATGACTTTACTGCAAATGCAGGGCCCATTCAGGCCCAGCAGGAAAAATGAATTGATTGTCAAAAAAGTCATAAAAGTTTTGATCTTAATTTCCTGAATTCAAGCAGTTATTACAATCCATAACCATTTTTAAGTTAGCTATGTAAAATCATTTAATAGAAGCCCCATTACTAAGAATAGTAACGTTCTTAACAAGAATGTAATACTAAGTGCACCCAAATTCTTAATTTTTAGACGTCAGCCATAGCAAATGAGATGAAATAATTTCATCCATCCTGTCTGCTTAAAAAAAACAGTTAATATTAATAAACTGGTAGGACAAAGGATATACAGTTACAGGGCAGGTATCCATAAATCAAAAGCTGTTATAACAAATCTAAACAGATGGTTACTGTATATAACTGACATTGTCAGTCCACTTTTAACAAATTTATTAACCTCTGTTGGTTATTGTTCCCTCGACCAACAGATTTTACTATGAAAAGGATAGAAACATAAAAGCAGCTGTACTTGTATGACTGCATTCATTTGCTTACAAACCCAGGTGTGGTCACAGATACTTTATAAGGATAAGCATGTACCTTGTATGCTAAATACTTATTTTGTCTTTAGGAAAGCAGTTGTGTTAGTCTGTCTAAAACTAAGCCTTCTCCAGGCCAGAATAAATTTTAAACTGTATATATTTCTGTTAAGTAGGGATTCTGCGGTGGTGCAGCGGTAGTGTTGTTGCCCTACAGCAAGAGGTTCTCCCATTCGATTCTCTGCTTGGGTTGGGAGTGCCTTCTGTGTGGAGTCTGCATGTCCTCCCTGCAGTCAAGTGGGCGTTCGAAAGACATGCGTTGAATGGGTGTGCCTTCGTTGAAGGTTGGGCGTCGGGCTGGCAGCTCGACACTATAAAAAACAACTGCCAATCATTAGTGGACCGTAGTTCCGCTGTAGCGACCCCTAACCAGGAAAAGCCGAAAGACAAACAAACATGCATTTCTGTTAAGTAATGCCAGAGGGATAACTGTTTACGTTTAAAGAAACTTTTTTTTTTTTTTTTTTTTTTTTTTTTATACAGAAAATGATTAACAGCCACCAGTCAGAAATGCAAATAATGTTGCATATGACTGGATACATGAGTTCTAATTTAGTTCAAGCTCTGTGAATTTTGAAACATTCTGAAATTCTACCCCTCTGCACTCCTGCAGTCCTACTTGACTCCAAAATCAATGTAACTTAGAGTAAGGAACATTTTTTGAGGTACAGCACCCTCAAACTTGCTATATATTTTCTGTATTTGAACATTGATTGTTGTTATCCAAGGTTCAGTCATGCCCTTGAAAATATTCATGCAGGCTAATTTCAAAACTTTGAGTGGTCATTAATTAAGACTAGCTGTCTGTGTCCCCAGCTCCTTTGTGTAGAGGGATAAAGGCCAAGTATGGCCAGATGACTCAAGGTTGTCTGGCAGCTCAAGGAGTGGAATAGTTGGTTTCAGGAGCTTGAGTGTGAGCAGCTAATGCCAGCTTACCCATCATGGGGAGAAAAACAATAGTTCTGGTCAGAAATAGAGTGCATGGACTGAAATGGCCAGGTCTTTGCAATCTCAAGTCCATGATGCTAGAAAGGTGTCAAAATACCTTAAGATTTGCCTAGATGATGGCCACTGGTGGGTTCTTCCCCCTCCCTGTACTGGATTCCATAATTGTGGAAGGAGTGGGCTGAAGGACCCAGTGGAGAAAACTTGGTTAGCAGTCCAAGGGCAAAAGAAGTAGAAATGAAATTAAAAACAAAATTGTTTGTGACCCAGAGTGCACTATGTAAGTATGTACATAATTTTAAAAGTCTTTATTCACATGTATGATCATTTTTTTTCCTCTTTTTCATTGAAGAAAGAGTATGCAAAGATGTGAATAAAGGGAATAAATTGATGGTCCTTAAAGAAAATGCTAGTTCAGACTTAAACACCCATCCTCAAAGTTGTCCCAAATAATGAACGTAAGTATTCTCTCCATTAGAGAGGAAGTGCAATGCTGTCTTATGAGCTGAAATTTCTGAGATTTGGTTTTCAGGTCAGGGGTGCAATGGGATAAACCCTATTTCCAACATGGCTGCTAAAGGAGCTGAGGAAGAAGAGGTGTGTAAGAGCCATTCTGATCCATTGTAGTGCTGACAAACAAAAAAGGGTGGATATCATGAAAAGCAATGCAAGGGGCCAAAGCATGCATGCTTGCTATACAATGAATACTGCATATGCAGCTGGTCCATGAACTGCAAGTGGTCACATATTATATTATGATGCCACTGTGTAAAAGCTAAAGAAGTAGAGAAAATCCTACAGTTGCAACCCAAGTTGAGGAGAGAGAGTGGTCTGCAGGCTCAATGGAGAGAAAAAAAGAAAGGCTGGCTGAAAAACATCTTTCATGTATCGCTAAGGAAGAAAGACAGATGTAAGGATACAAGTCTGAAAATGGCTACATTTGTGTGTGCATTTGGGTAGGCAGTTTTGAGTGCCTAGTAGATTATAAAGATGTTAATTCGTAGACTCAGAAGCCAAATCTGTGTTGAAGCAGGCAAAATGAGACATGATTCTTACTACTTTTGTGCTGCCAATTGATACTTTTTTTTTTCATTTTAACCCCAAGTTAGGTATGGGAATTCTCCATTATGTTAAATACATCCATTTGCTCTGAACTTTAGTTGCTAGCAATATATTTTTGTACTCTGCTACACTGATGCTCAGGACAAAATCTGTACTATGAGGGTTCAGGAGACGTTCTAGTTTATTGTGCTGGGAATGAACACTTAATATAGGCCTGCCTTTTGAGTTCATAGATTGCTTCGTCTCTCACATTAAGGCTTCACATTTTCTGTCAGTTTAAAACAAACAGAAATGAATGGATAAACTGGAAAAAAGCTGAAAATTGCTGAGACCATTTTGTCAAGCTCAGAAAATGTTTATTTAAGAAAATCAAACTAAATCTATATATACTTTTGTTAACTCCCTGGTTTTCTAAACCCTTGAAATTTTTTGTCAATACACAATTTTGTAGTGGTGGCATTTGATGGTATTAATCCCTTCCTCATCAATACAGCATGAAGAGTCCAATTTATTTTAAAGCTTGCAGCAGATGAAATGTCTTTCTCTCAAAAATGCAAACAAAAGCATTTAACATAATTGATTTTTTTGTACTTTTAACATATAATACTTGATCATTGGACATCTGGGTACCACCGCACTATCAGCAACAAACCGTTAGCTAACACAGACTGAAGATGTGCTGTTTCAAGTAGGACGTCGCATTTGAAAAGAAGCAGTTATACTGAATACATGCTATGGTGCAAAAGAAAGAAAAGCTGCTACCTTTTTGACTTAATGTTCTAAAGTTTTGCACTGACCATACATTTCATTTGAAAAAAATGAGATGTGCACAATTTATTTTCCTTTTGTGCTCATTTCTGAGATGTGTGCTTTAAAATATTAACGGGCATCATAAAATGCATTTGAATTGCAGTTCATTCTGTGACAAGTTGTATTGTTTGGCACATTAGCAGATTGTCAGCTTCTAGCTTACTGCAGTATGGAGAAAAAATTTGTCACCTTGCCTGAATGCTTTGCTGTTGAAGCTTGTCTTTGTAAATTAATAGTCAATGACTTCCAGCTGTGTTCTCAACTCTTCGGAAGAGGATGAATACATCACATGTACTGCTGACACATTCCCTTTACTAATACTGGTCCTTCATAGTTTACCGTGATGAGTCTGTGTTTATGCCTCATTTCAATGTCATGTTGTGTATGTGTAGCACATTCTCAAAGTTAGTGTCAGAAATTAGGTGCTGTAATCTCTAGAATAAACTGGCAAGCTTTAGTGCAGATGTGTGGAATACTAGAACAAAGCTAGCATCCTGTCAGTATATTTGTGCAAAAAAAAAAGAGTAAAGCAGAGATTTATGCAACTCTGTGCTCAAATGTTTTCAGAAAAGAAAGGCATACCCTTGAGGTTAAATAGAAATTAATAGTTAAAGCTGTTTTAAAAAAAAAAGTTCTAACTATATGCCTTTGTGTTGCACATGCACAGTCCACTTGTGTAAACACACGCGCGCGCACACACACACACACACACACACACACACACACACACACCTACCTTTTTATAGGTTCATAGGTAGGTACTTGGCTATCTGATCGAAGGCATTTATAAGCCTAGCCAGAATGTGTTGGCATTCGCTGCCCCCTTAGATTAGCTCCCTGTGCCTCTGTCCAGCAGAGCCACTGAAGTGATCCCTGGGGTAAACTTTGTTTCCCATCCACTCGTCAAGGTTTCTGTTGAAGAGTGCTAGCGATGAGCTCTGCCTAATGTAGATTGGAATCTTGTTTCAAAGCATGGGAAGTCTCTGGGACAGGAATCTATCCCTCCAGCACGTCCTATTTATTGTTGTGGTGAGGTTTAGATCCCTAGAGCGTGTGGCTCGAGGGGATAAGGTTTTCTTTAGGTGGAGCATGTCCATCAATTCTGGGTTGGACATGGCCTTGTATGTCAGGCAGAGATCACCTCTGAGCAGGTGGTATGCAACTGACTACAGCTGGAGTTTCTTCAGTCAAGCTGCAGAGGGGGCATCTGTTTGAAGCCAGTGATCCTCTTGGTGAGGTACTTCTGTGGTCTTTCTAGCTGTTGCAAGTGTCTTGTAAGGTACATCCCAAATGGGGCATTGTACTCTATGATAGGTCTGATGAGTAGAGGGGCACAATGACCTCTCTTGATCTGGATGCAAACCCTTTTGTGATTAGCTGGGCCACATAGAAGGATTTTCTAACCACTTTGGCAATGTGTTTATCAAACGAGAGATTACTATCTACTTGGGTCCCCAGATCCCTTATTACGTTTTCTGTATTTAGGGGACTACCAGCTATGTGGTAGTTTGTAGATACATTATTTCCAAAGGGAATAACTTTGCACTTTTTGGCATTTAGCTTGAAGCCATGATTTTGACACCCTGTGTCTGTCTCAGTGAGACCCTTTTGGAGGATGTTTGTCTCAGCCGGTGAGTCAATTACAGCCCCTAGTTTGCAGTCTGTGAACTTGGTCAGCCATAGTCCTCCTGTGCTTGTCTGTACCTCTGAGAAGTATATGCCGAACAGGAGGGGTCCTAGGACTGAGCCATGGGGAATGCCACTTGTAACCAGTTTAGAATCAGACCTAGCTCCCGCAACTCTCACCATGTGGGTTCTGTCCATGAGCCAATTGGCAACCCATCTTGTGACATAGGGGTTTATGTTCACGCTAGTGAGCTTGTCTATAATACCAGAATGGGGAATGGTGTTGAAGGCCTTTGTGAGGTCTAGGCAGGCTGTGTGTACCACCTTTCCCTCATCTATAGTCTTAGTAACTGTCTCAAAGAAGTCCACCAGGTTTAGGAGGCATGATCTGCCCTTACAGCCGAGCAGGGTAGGGTCCAGTGTTTGGAGGTTCCCAATGTCTCTGTTAATGAGTTCCATGATGCACTCCATAGCCTTGCAGAATAAGCTAGTCAGGCTTATAGGGTGATAGTTCCCGGGATCTATTATGGCTCCACCTTTGTGGAGTGGAATAACCATTTTTGTGCACCGCTCTATGGGTACATAGCCTGTGGAGCGGCTGAGTTTGAACAGTGTGTTTAGGTGAGGGGTTAGTTCATCTTTGAGCTCATGTAGGATGCAGCCTGGGACACTGTCTGGTCCCATTGATGCTGTGTTTTTAGCTTTGGAGAGGGCTATTTTAACCTGAGTGTCTGTGATTTCAGGGGCTCTACATTCTTCTGGTATGGTTATGGGCCCTTTTGGAGGTGAGAAGGGTTGAAGTTTGCACTGAACCTGTCTGCCAGGATGTTGGCAATATCGATTGGTTCAGTGTATTTTGTGCCATTCTGCACTAACTCCAAGCAGATCTGAGCATTGCCACTTAGATTCTTGACATAGCTAAAGAATCCCTTGTGGTTATCTTTGGAGTCCTTGGCAAGTTTTCTTTCAAAGCTCGCCTTGGACGATTTTATGAGGGAACATAGCTTCTTGCTGATACTGATCAGGGATGTCTTCCCTTCTTGGGATTTTACTTTTTTCTGTACTAGTTTCCTACTTCTATTGTATAGCTTGTTTATGGCAGGGGTCCACCAGACTGGTTTCCATTTTTTGGAGGAGTGAGTCTTGGTTTTGCTTGGGATAGCACAATCCATGCATTGTTGTAGGTGCATGGAGAATGCATTAGTAAAGGATTTTGCAGCTTGGACAACGTTATCCTTTAGCATGGGGGCTTTGAAACTTTCCACCTTCGTCTTGAGTAATGTGAAGTTTGCTTTTGAAATGTTTTTCATGGTGGTTTCCTTGTCTGGGGGTGGGGCTGAAATGTGGATATCCAAAGTTATTTGTTTATGGTCAGATCTAACCAGCGAGGGGTTGAACTCTAGTGTGGAACACCTGTCGCCCATGTTGGTGATGACCAGGTCCAATATGTTGTCACCTCTGATGGGAGTGTTCACCAGTTGTTCCAGGGCATTTGAGTTTATAAATTCTAGGAAATGTTGGGCAAGGGAGTTGGTAATTGAGTAGTTCTCCCAGTTAATGTTTGGGTAGTTGAAATCACCCAATATTAGGGTGTTTGGTAGGACCTTTATGTTACCCAGTGTTTCCAGAAATGCAGAATGGGGGTCCTGGGACATGGTGGGTGATCTGTAGCAAGCTACAATTTGAATTGCAGTTTTGCCCATTGTTAGTTGCACGTGGATAATCTCTGAAGCATCATGCTATGCCATTAACCTGGAGGTGTGGGTATCCTTGATGAATATGGATATTCCCCTGCCTTTTGTATTTCGGTCTGGGTTCTGTGGCTGAAACGTATGGTATGAGTTGTATCCTGGTAGTGCTGAGGTGCTCTCTGGAGCTTTAAACCAGGTTACTGTTACTGCACATATATCAATTTTTCTCCATACTGAGGAGTGCCTCAAGTGCATGCATTTTGAGATTTCGGCTTCTGACATTGAGTAGTATTACCCTCAGATTGTTGTTACTTGTGTTATTTACAGTGGTGGGTTTATCTTTTGAGCCTTGCCTAAAAAAGGCACTATGGGGGTGGCAAGAGCCTTGGCCAGTATTCGAAAGCCTAAGGGTGACAGGTGCAAGCCATCTCTAGTGAAGCAGCGTGGCTTGTCGAGCATGTCATCCCAGACAGACAATGGATCCCCTTTGAATGACACCAGAAACTTATTTTATTATTTAAACTTTATTTCATTTTTTTCTTCCCTGTCTGATGACCAGCAAATCCTCCTCATGGTCTAAAGCTCATTCATTCTCCTGTCACTTGGGAAGTCTGAGGCATAGAGGTGAGATCCAACTGGAGGGGGCTGGGATTTAAGTACCCATGGAGGAGTTTCTGCCCTTTTTTGCATCTGTTGATGTGACCAGTAAGAGATATTTTATTTAGGCCTTAACTCATTACACACGTGACTAATATGAGTGTCTGCATTACCACAGGAATACCTGCTGCGATCTACTCCATAATGAGAACTACTATATCTGGCTTGGCACATCAGGCCCATATCAACAGTTAACATTTGCAAGCTTGCAATCTGCAAAGCAGCCAAATGGCCTACCACTTCTTCCCCCTAAGGTAGGCAAGATGGCATCGGCTACTCATTGCTGGCCTCTACCTGCCCATTTCTTCTAACCTGTGACCTGTTTGACAAATCATCTGTGTTATAGTCAGAGCTTTCACCATGTTCCTCACTGAATCGTCTTACATTTATATAGGATTTCAAGTCTGCATTTACAAGGCTCCTGAGAGCACCCTAGCACTATCAGGTTATACCTCATATCATGCGTTCCGGCCCCAAAATCCAGACTGAACCACAAAAGGAGGGGGAGTATCCATATTCATAAAGGATACCCACACCTCCAGGTTAGTGGCAATGCACGAAGTATTGGAGACCATCCAGGTGCAATTAACCATAGGTAAAACTGCCCTACAGTTTGTAGCATGCTACAGACCACCCTCTCAAACTCAGGAAACCCACACAGCCTTCCTGAAGACACTGGAGAGTATGAATGTCTCTCCAAACACCATCATATTGGGTGACTTCAACTACCCAAATATAGACTGGGAACATTACTCAAGCCCCAACACCCTAGCCCAAAGGTTCCTGGAGTTCATAAACTCAAATGCTATGGAACAACTAGTCACCATTCCCACAAGAGGAGAAAATATACTAGACCTGATCATCACAAACATGGGGACAAAATGCTCCACACTTGAAGTATATCCCTCATTGGTGAGATCAGACCATAAATTAATCTCACTGGAGATCCACATCCCGCCCCCAAACCCAGCAAAAAAGACCACAGTGAAGAACTTCTCAAAAGCAAACTTCACACTTCTTAAGACTGGAGTGGTATCCTTCAAGGCCCCCGAGCCAGTGGAAACCACAACCCACGCTGCTGAAACCCTTACAAATGCCTTCTATGAGCACCTCCAGGAATGTATGGATCAAGCAATCCCTAATAAAATCAAGACCCTTTCCACCAAAGGCAGGCGCCCAGTCTGGTGGACCCCAGCCATAAACAAACTCTACAACAAAAGGAGAAAGCTACTACATGACACAGCAAAATCCCTAAAAGGGAAGGCATCTCTGATCACTACTAGCAAAAAACTAAGATCACTCATAAAATCATACAAGGCCAACTTTGAGAGAAAAATTGCTAATGACACAAAAGACAATCATAAGGCCTTCTTTAGCTATGTTAGAAACCTGAGTGGAAACTCCCAGATATGCTCAGAATTAGTCCAAAATGATACAAAAATCACTGAACCCACAGACATTGCCAACATACTGGCAGACAGGTTCAGTGCAAATTTCTCACCTCCCTCCCCCCCAAAAGGAGAAATATCTATCCCACCAGAGTCTAGCCTCCCAAACATCTCAGATGCCCAGGTGAGAGCTGCTCTCTCTTAAACAAAAAACACAGCATCAATGGGACCGGACGGTGTCCCCGGCTGTGTGCTACACGAACTCAATGAGGAACTAAACCCACACATAAGGCTGCTGTTTAATCTTAGCCTTACTACAGGATACGTACCCAAAGAATGGCGTACGGTAACTGTGGTCCCACTCCACAAAGGCGGTGCTTCTATGGACCCTGGAAATTACCGCCCCATAAGCTTGATGAGCCTTGTCTGCAAAGCTATAGAGAGGATCATAATGGAACTCATAAATAAAGACATTGGGGACCTACAGACACTGGATCCTACCCAATTTGGCTTTGTCAAGGGCAGATCCTGCCTCTTGAACTTGGTCGACTTTTTCGAAACAGTCACTAAGGCTATTGATGAGGGTAAGGCAGTTCACACAGCCTACCTTGACCTAGCAAAAGCGTTGGACACAATACCCCACTCGGGCATCATAGAAAAGCTCACCAGCTTAGATGTAAACCCATATGTCACAAGATGGGTTGCAAACTGGCTCAAGGACAGAACCCACAGGGTTAGAGTTGCTGGTGCCATGTCAGACTCTAAGCCGGTCATGAGCGGTGTCCCACAAGGCTAAGTCCTGGGCCCCCTCTTGTTCGGCATTTATTTTTCTGAAGTGCAGGCAAACATTGGAGGATTGTGGCTGACAAAATTTGCAGATGACTGCAAACTGGGCACCATAATTGACACTCCATCAGACAACAGACATCCTCCAGAGAGGTCTCATAGAAATGGATAACTGGTGCCAGAGCCATGGCCTTAAGCTAAATGCCAAAAAATGTATAGTCATACCCTTTGGGAAAAACAAGGTAACCCCTAATTACCACATAGGTGGTAATCCATTAAACACGGAAGATGTTATCAGGGACCTGGGGACCCAAGTTGACAGTAACCTCTCTTTTGACACTCACATTGCCAAAGTGGTTAGGAAGACCTTCTACATTGCCAACCTGATCATGAAGGGATTCACATCCAGATCAGGATAGGTCATTGTACCCCTGTACTGTTCACTTCTCAGACAAATGATTGAGTACAACGCCCCATTCGGAATGTACCTTACCCAACACCTGCAGCAGTTGGAAAGACCCCAAAAGTTCCTCACCAAAAGGATAAAGGGGCTCAAACATATGTCATACGATGCCCGACTGAAGAAACTCCAGCTCTATTCAGTCGCATATCATCTGCTCAGAGGTGATCTGTGCCTGACATACAAGGCCATGTCCAACCCGGAATTAATGGACATGCTCCACCTCAAAAAATCCAAATCCACCAGAGCCACGAGAGCAAGAGACTTGAACCTCAACACGGATATAAATAGGACGTGCTGGAGGGACAGATTCATCACCCAGAGACTCCCTACACTATGGAACAGAATCCCAGTCCATGTGAGGCAGAGCCCCTCACTGACTCTGTTCAAGAGAAATCTTGACGAGTGGATGGGAGATCGTAGGTTTACCCCGGGAATCATCTCTGTGTCACAGCTGGACAGAGGCACAGCAAACTAATGGGTATAGTATTCTCATCCTAAGGGGTGGTGAAAGCCACACACACTCTGGCTAGGCTTATAAATGCCCTAGGGCAGATAGCCTAGTATGAACCTATGAACCAATCTCCCTCCAGTCATGCTTCGTATAGTCCTCTGAAACTCCTAAATCCCTTTCCAGCTCTTGAAGTTAATACATTTTCTTTGTAGTGTTTTTTTACATAGGTATATTCTGCTCCATTGCTTCTTGTCCTGCTCTGTTGCCTCCCATTGACCATCAGCTGTTTTCTGTACTTGGTTGGCCTGATCATCTCCCTTTGGCCATGACATGCTATGGTCAGCTTGATTAGGGAGAGATTTGATATATTGTTGACTTATGGATCTTATGCCCTAATGCTCTCAGTTCCAGGCTCACTATAGATATTCAGCCAGTAAGGTGAATGTTCTCATATCAATGTTGTCATGTCTCTCTGGGGTCACCTCTTAAAGGAGTGTACAGTGGAGCACTACAAGGCCATGTTGTCACCTCGGATGTAGTATGTTGCCTCCTGTGTCCTGACCTGCTCTACATTGGCAACACCCTCCCCAGATTTGTATATTGTATGATAGGGTGTAGAGAAACCCAGGAAGACTCGTAGAAACACTGTATATGGAGGATGACAAAAATATTGCCTACTTAAAGGTCTACTATAGAGTGACATTTATAAAGACATACCAAGAAAATAGATGGTGGAAGAAAAAATGTCCAGCTGTTGAGTATGCCAGAAACTTTGATTTCCTACTATTTTGTAACTACATATACACTAAGAATTTCAAAAACCAAGATGTTAGCACAGGGTCAGAAGGTAGTCAGTTAACAGTCTCTTACAGACTTATTTAATAGGCAAGGATTCATACTGCATTTGTCTGAGATCTTTGGGCTTATTCTACACATTTCCATGTTTGGTTGTCAAGACAAGGGGCCACACTTATTTTCTACTTATTTGCTTTTATCCACATTGTGTTATCAGTGTTTTTCGCATGTTAATCTTTCATATTTACAACACCTACGTGTCATGTTTTGACCCATTTTTCCTGCTCTTGTTATTCATGTTTTTCTCTGTTCATGTATTTATCATTCATCCTTTCCCCAGATGTTGATTCCCTTTGATGTTGGGTTCAGCTTATCTTAGTATCTCACTGACAATTTGTACTCTTCAGTGACTTAATGAGTATTATCTTTTTTCAGATTTCATTCATCTTTCACCTACTGTCATTTGTATCTGCTAAAACAATTTCATTTAATCATTTTTCCTAACTGTTTTGGTTTTCGCTCATAGTCCTCATTCATTGTCCCAAACACCTACCAGTTATTTTAGTTAAAAGCTATCCGTTAATCTCTGCCTTCTCTATCTGCTCTGGCTTTTGCTCCAGATTAATGTTTAGAGGGTGAGCACATTTAAATGCACCTCTCTCTTTTTTAGCTCATTGTTATTTTCAAGGCTATTTTGAGTTTGGACAGCTTCTTTTAATGGTGGTCTCGCAACTTCCAACTTGCTCCCACCCTCTACACCAGCTTCTCTCATTTTACTTGTCTGCGTCTTTCTGAAGAATAGCTTCAGCTCCTTCTCCCTCTGTTGGATGTTTGGATATTGACTATTAGAGTCAGTCTGTCCCTGACTGACCTCCTGTCATTCCATTTTGTTTATTTTATTATCCCAGGTTCTCACTTATCCTGGAGAATGGCTTACGTTATTACAAGATCCTAATGCAAAAGTTTTCTGCCTCTTCTATTGATGATGCAATCGTACTATTTCCCATCTGTAACGCACACTAGCAGGCTATTTGGAATTCTCATTTTTATCTCAACTCCTAACCTGATAAATTGTCAGACTTCCATGAAAAGAAATGATCATTTAAATATCTCCATGGATTAATCAAGCAGCTTTTAAAATGTCCAACCAATATTTGACTTTGCCTTATTTTTTCCAGGACCCACTCTCCAGTTGTGGAGACATGAAAAATATAAAGGGGGGTGTCCAGGTTTGGCATTTTATAGGACTTTCTTCTAGTGTGATGGATTGGATCTGCTTGCACATTTTTCCTTTTGGAGGATCTTAAAGAAATGTTTTTTTTAAATGTTTCTTAGCTTTTTGCCAGAATCCCCCCAAATATTCTGTTTCCAGATCACCTTATTTTTATTTGATATTTTTCAATGTGTCTTGTTGCTCATGCATTTTTCAAATGCCCACAGTAACTCCCCTACCCCCCAATCTTTGATCCTTTTACTTGAGCCTTTAATCCCTTCCCTCATGTTGTACATGTGATTGTTGTTTCTGCCATGTGCTTAGGCTCCTCTTTCTCTTACTACTCCTGCTGCACATGCTCAGTCAATCTGATTTCATCATGCATGTAGAGAGATTTTATTCCACTTCTAGTGGTTACAGTTTCATTTCTCTCTTCCGAGTTGATTTATTTTGACCTTTTTGATTCCTTGCTGGGACAAGACCTATTACTAAACCATTCAAGCAGGGTGTAAGAATCCCCAAATAAGATGTGGATGTAATAGAGATCAAAGAAATATGCTTCACAGAAACCAAGAAAAATAATATTAAAGTATTTGGATATTATAGGGCTGAGAAAGCAGAGATGATTAGTATATTTGCAAAGGATAGTACTGTCTGCCTGGAGGAAGCAAGAGAGATGTGGGAGAATGTGGAATGGGGAAAAAAAATAAAATATATATGTATATATATATATATGTATATATATATATATATATATATACATGTATACACACACATGTATGTTGTGTTTGTGTGTGTATAAAGGAAATCTCATTTTTTTTTAACTATTTCGTATGTACACAGTACTATTTTTTTTTGCCTTTTTGGGATCTTTACTGAAATGCTTGTGTGTTTTTCTTTTTGAACCTGTATCTACAACAAAACTGTATTGAATACCTCTTCGTATAGACTAACTAGATGATGTATATTATACACCTTACTATATGTATACTATTCTACTGTCTAATTATTGTGTTTTACTTCCATTTCCATGGAGCTATTGTCCCTGGACCTCTGCTGAAAATTGGCTTCTGGCTCAGTTAGACTTTCTGGTAAACAAATGTAAGTAAATAAATGACAATAGTATGCTTAATTTATTTTTATTAAAATGTAATAAGTTCAGGTCCATTCAGGAAAACACTTCATACCTTTAAATATAGATACTATAACATCAGCATAAGATATGATTGAATTTGGAGCACACAGCTTGACAATAGTTGATTGTCTTGTGTTATATTTGGCATCCTTACAGCCAGACTTTATACGTCTGTAGCAGCATATCTCCTTTAGTCAGTCCTTGCTTAACTAACTATTATGCACCTGTAATGGCATCTGTCCTCTAGCAGTCTTACTCATAACTAGGCATTATATGTTTGTTACAACATTTGCCCTCCTGGCTGTCCTTTCCTCACAACTGCACATTTTGTATCTGTAATAACATCTTTCCTCTGGGCATAAAATTGAAGCAATTTATTTGATTTGTGACCACTCGGAATAAAGGACCCATATCCTATAAATCTTTGCCACCTGGCTTATTTTTCAAAATTAATTTGAAAATTTGTGATATTATTCCAGAAATAAATTAAATAGGATATTGGTAGGATCTATGCCTTTGCAACCAATATCTCCAATACAACAACTGGCTGAATGACCAGCTGTAGTCCATCCATCTTTAGGAAGATCAACAAAATGTATTGTCTTTACAGATTTATTTTCATTTGTTTACTGGGATGGGAACTATTCCTTTTCGGTGGAGGCCCAAGGAGGAAGCCCCTTAACTGAAACAAAATATTTGATATTACAAGTACATTAAACATTTGCCAAAATGAAAACAGTGGGGAAAATGAAAAAAAAATGTTTATTTACAAAATGAAGGAGTCTTCCAAGACATAACAGAAAAATCCAATAATGTAATTACAAATAAAAAAATGTTTACATGAAAATAAGCATTTCGTGCTGACACAGAGAGCAAAAATATATTGCAAAATGAAAGGGAAAAGTGAGAAAAGCTGTATAAAATGGGAAAATTAATACTTATATAATACAGCTAATAATAGCACAGCATGAAGAAATCCATTTGTTTTCTATAAAAGAAAAAGTTTTAGCTTTGAGTTAGGAAAAAAGATTTAGTAAGCTGAAATTAGCGTAAAGGTAGGATAAAAAGGCTAGTTGCATGGAGGAGAAAAGATGCTGAACTGTAAAAGAATGTTTTTTATGGCACAGTAAGTTTTAGAAAAGGTGCATTTATTATAAGTGGTAACTGGTGAGTTGTGAACTATGTCTATGGCATTAGGCTGGTGTGATGCATGAGCATAGCCACACGTGCAGATGGTGTTTGCCACCGGTCTGAAATATTTTGGTTTACGCAGTTGTCCAACTTGTGCTTGGCTTGTGTTAGAGATGAGCAACATAGTTTGAGTAGTCAGCTCTGTTGTTAATGCTGGAGATACTTTGTCAGATGGGTGGTAAATTAGATAAAACACCGATAGTGTTGGAGAAGAATAGGTAATATGTTTTCAGACAAGAAGTTGCTTTCTTTACTTGTTCTTCAGGGGTCAGTATTGGACTTATTTTGTTTAGAATATTTGTCTAGTTTACCGCCAGTTTATAAAATCTGGCTGAGCAAACATGGGAATAATACAAAAATCTGGTCATTAGTTTCCTTAACTTGGGATTAATCCAGCATGCAGAGTCACTTGGTAAATCGGGAATTATGGTCTATGACCCCTCATATGGAGTTTTAAGGTTAGGAAGACTATGAATATGCATTCTGGCAATATTAATCCATTTACCTCTATGAAAGATGTTTTTTGTATAAAATAGGGGAAATAATGGGCTTGGGCATTGTAACTGATAGTAAATTTAGTTTATGGTTAAACCCGCTTACAAATACTTGGACTATGAGATAAAAATATTCATAGATTCATTACTTGTAGGGATACAAAAGTATTGATTCCATTATATAAAGTGAAGCCATTTATTGGATATGGTCATCCTTTTATAACTGTATTACTCTGTTACGGTGAATATTGCTGCACTGTTTTATTTTATAGTAGTTGCAAAAAGTTTTTTTACTTGATCATAGTTCCCTAGCTGGTTGGTAGTTTTGTAGGGTGTCTAGCGATGGGCATTGCCTAGGTTTACCAATTAGGTTGTGTGCTATAACTAGTTGTGAGTAGGTAAGGTAGTATGGTTGTTCTAGCCAGTTCATTTGTTTTACAGCTAGACCATGGGGAGGGGGACTCTGTAGGGAAGACTGACTGCAAATTTGGCTTATTGTAATGTGTCTCTAGAATTGATTTAGTGATAGACTGCAGGCTGTTAAAAAACGGAGATGCCTAAAAAAGTGAAGTTAGAGGAGAAAAGGGAACCAAATTTCTGATGATAATTTTTAATGGTATAAATTTATTGATTGAATTTTAAGTTTTCATCTATTGCGACTTCTAGTTTGCTGTGTGATACTGTGTTGATATTGGTGGTAGTTGCAGATGTCAGAGCTGTAGCTGGTTCAACAAGCAGCTATATATCAAAATCTAATGCCAGCCTCCTCAGCTGTGAAGCTGAAGAAGAAATTAAAACATAAAAAGGTCTACTTCCCTAGTCTGGCACTCTAAGCCAACTCCACCCCCGTCCACATTTCTCTTAAGCTGAAGAGAAAAAAACTGTAGTGATCTGCTTGCTGCAAATTACTACAAAGAATTGAAGTGCATCGTGGTACCTCCATTCAGAAATGCCAGTACAGAAACAAATGCAGGAACTGCACATTCCAGCTGGTCAGCATCTCTTGATCATGTCCACTAACACCGTTTGTCCCATCTATGCTATGCTTTTGGCAGGTGTGATAAGTATTTTTGTGTGCTAACAGTTGTGTAGGTAAGAATAGCACTAACAGTTGTGTAGGTAAGAATAGCACTAACAGTTGTGTAGGTAAGAATAGCACTAACAGTTGTGTAGGTAAGAATAGCACTAGTCAGGTTTTATTTGGATTCTAGATTGGTTGGGAGATGCTTATTTATTGATTTGTTCATTCAGTTTGGTAACCAAGGTAAACCAACTGATCCAAATGGACCTATTTTAGTCTTAGTCCAGACAAATATACATGACAATAAACAGCAAGTTAATAAGAAGTATTATGAACACAGTGTTCTGTGAAGACAGCAATGAATCAAGAACAGTAATAACAAAGTACACGGTATAAGGAACAAAAGGAAGAAGACTGAAATAAGCTAGAGAGAGAAAAACTGTAAACGATAGTGAAAAATAACCTAAGGAGGCACAAAGAAATAACTACGTACAATGTGTACATTGTGAAAGAGATGATGCATATTAGTACAGGGAAATAATGTGTGGAAGGCAAAAGATTCTGACTGGTGCCTTGGGGAGTATGTGATGTGTTCTGAGGGGAACAAAAGAGTGATTGTTCTCGGATTTCTTCTAGTTTTAGAAAGGTTGGTGCTAAGAAGATGAGGGCTGAACAGTCTGCATGATGTAATATGTTAGCATGGTTAGTTTTAGAGTGGAGCTTGTCTGAATAGTAAGAGATCCAGTACTGATCTTTAGGAAATGTCAGTAAAGACTGGGAGGGACGGCAAGAAATCATTCCACCATTTAACAGCTCGGTGCTTGTTTGATAAGAAGCTAGGATGTAAATAAGAGGGTGATGAGTGGGCGAGTCTTAAAGAAGAAAGTATGAGTAATAACTGGTGAGAGTGCATATCAAAAGCATTTGATAGATCTAAGAAGAGTGAAGGAATTAGGTTACCTTTGTCTGTTGGTTTGTGATGTATGTGTGAAACTAAGAAGGATAAACTATGATAACATCTGAAACCGTACTAGGCTTTGAAAAGGAAGTTATTACTAAAGTAGTTGAGGAGTTGTGTGTGTTTGCATCTTTCTGATACCTTTGATACTGGGTATAAAATGGCAGTTGATCTGTAGATTGCCTTTGTGCAGGGGTTTGATGGATCTTTTTCCAGAGAGAAGACATGTAGGATTCCTTAATGGAATAGTTTAGTAAAATAGAAATCTGATAAGCTATTGTATTTGACACCATTTTAAAATATTCTGCTGGAATATAATCAGTGGCTAAGGTGGTATGTTTTAGGTTTAGAGCTTTCTAATAGTTGTTTTTGGGACAAGTAGAAAGCTGCAAGGCAGTGCTATTGTTTGATTTTCTGGTTTATTTCCATACCACTCCTTCTATGCTTTGTCCCTAGCTATCATATTTTTTTTTAGTTATATAATGGCTTTAACTTGCTTCTTAATGTAAAGTTAAATGATATATTCCACTACCATCTACACATCTACCATTGCAGCCTGATGTGAATCCTTCTGGTACTTCTGACAACCTCATGTAAAATGTGAATGCCTATATGCCATCTTTACTAGGGGGGCCAATGCAATCTACTAATTCTCTTAAAGTGGTATATCATCAGGTGAGGGAGACGCATGATCACAGAATTTTATCCCTACTTCTCAGTCCTGTTCCATTATAAACCAGAAGTAATAAAAATAATGTAATGCTTCATAGTAGAAATAAATGAAATAAAAAACGTATATTAACTTCTGTCCAGCATTTTGACAACCATGCCTTCCAAAGATTTAACAATTAAAACACAAGCACACACATACACATATATATGTATATATATATATATATATATATATATATATATATATATATATATATATGTATGTATATATATATATATACACATATATATATATATATATATATATATATATATATATATATATATATATATGTATGTATACACATGCACACACCATTTAAGACAATTATTCAGTTAGCACACTGGATTTTTAGGTCAGTTCTACATTCTGTCCAAGTACTACTACTATATATAGGGAGGAAAATTACTTCAGCTACAACTAGAGAAAGATGATGAATATCTGCAGAAAATGCTTTACTTTGAAAAGATGCATTAATGTCGATATGTTTCATCATCCTTAAGCTGTTGATGGACTTGGAGGTGTTATCCCCTCACTTTCATTGTTATAAGAGTGAACTCTTCCATCTTCACCACTCTTAAACTAATGAAAACAAAAGGTAACAAAAACATCCCATATCCTTACTATATATACAATTTGCACCCGTAGAGCAGCAGTGCTGTTGATTTTACACATTCTAGCTACGTAGCTACATGATTAATCTCCATTTATTGCACACATGTAGATGTTTGCCTAATTCATTATAATTCAAAGTGCAGGAATTGTACTTTAAGCTACACACACAAATGTGTGCTATGAGTTTAATGCTTTACTCTCTTTAGCAACTGAAGAAACAGTTGACAAAAACACTTGTTACATTTAATTGGATTCCTTAGTAAAATACGATTTTGTGGATCTGGAAATCCCAGAAGTCAAAGGCAGGAAAAAGTCAGTCTACAGTTTATGCCATCAACAGTTTAAACCATGGAATAGCTCAATGAAATAAATTCCTTCAAGAGTTATGCTATTTCTTCAGTTACCTGTGCTCTAAAAAGTACATGGCATAATCAGGCAGCAAGCTTAGAATAAAAACAGGGTTACAAAACTTTAAAGATTTGTAAGCTAAACATTTGAACATGTTGAACTTCCAGCAGAAGGAAGTGAAAGCTCAAATTATCCTGATTCTGGTCTGTTTCTTGATTATGTTGTAATCCTCTTCTCACCAACAAAAGTAGCACTCTTGTTAACTCCATATATAAAACAGCCAGCAGGTTCAACTTCTGCTGTTTTACACTATAAATTCAACTTGACTGCTTCAGATGGTGGTTCTTCAGTGAACACACAATCTTTGTATAAATATCTTTGCTTCAGCCATATGTTTCTCATCCTCAGACAAGTCAACTGCAGGATCTTCTTCCAGTATTGAGTTCTACCTTCATCAGGACTCCGTCTGACCCAATCAGACTACCCCAGTAGATCCCCCCACTGCAGCTATTGAATTGCATGCTAAGCTTTATTGTTCTTAACTCAGACTGTCTACACCTACATTCCAGAACTGTGGCACTGGATGCTAGAGTTTACTCTTCTTTAGTGGTAGCTAGCCACCTCTTTGTTAAGGAGGTCATTCCTTCAGGGACTGGAGAGGTAAGCTTGTTCCTGCAACAGGCATTAACTCCTGTTCTCTTTAGCCATTGGGAACGTGCTAGTTTACAAAAAGTATAACTGGAGGCCTATATTATAAATAGTGATCCAGGCAGTCTAAAGACATTTCTTGGTTGATCCTGAGCTTTAGGTAACATGCACATATACCAGATGTGGTTAACTACAAAAGCTTGAATTCAGTGGACTCAAACTGAAGGGTACTTGAACTAAGCTATTAAACTATCACCAATTATAAAAATGATACACAAATGTTTCATTCGCTGGAAAATCTGGACTGCAAGGCGGATTTTTGGGGGGGGGCAGTGGATTAACCTGAAATTGATCTCATCTGATTCCCCATTCTTTAATCTTGTATTCTAGCTTTTAAAGCTGTGTTTGATGGTCCCTTAGTGTTGCCCAGAGTCAGCAACACGCATGAGTGATATCAGTACATTATGTTACAGGGAACACTGCAGTACTACTTTAGACCTGCCACCACATTATTGTCTAGAGGATGGGTGGTTTATCAGCTTGAAGAGCCTAAAGAGAAACCAGCGAAACATGGGGAAATCCAAGAAACTGAGCTGATGAAAATTAAAGAAAAAAAAATGTCATTGATCGGCATTTGGCTGAAATGCTGTGGCTGGGATTATGCAACTTGCACTGACAAATCTGGCTGTAGATTAAAGAAGGCAATTTTTTTAAACTCGATATAATGCACAGTGCTTTGAGGGAGTAATGTTTGTTATAACTAGCAATTGTTTGTGATTTTGCAGAAAGTCCTTGATCTTGTTTATTTCAAATTTTTGGTATGTTCTGTAAAAGAAATTTGGTTTTCTGGCAAATTATTGAAATTAAGCACTAGAAATGATGACAGGAAATACAACCCATTCTTCAGACAAGTCTATACAAGAATAATCATACCCTAGTCCTGATTTTGGTCGTTAATCCTCCCATTTTTTTTTTCTTTGCCTTTGTCAATGATTACTAAGGCATTAAGTGTTATCTGGCTGGCTGTTTGTACTTAAAGCATACTTAAGTCTGCGGCCATTATTTTTATTATAGTCAGACATATGAGGCCACAAGTGGCTGTAATTGCTGGGACAAGTGGGGCCGTATGATGAAAAAATAACTGACCCTGATGTTTTCAACAGTTAAATGAGTTATTCACTGCTGTGGCTATTATCTCATATGCCAAATGTCTGAGGGGAATACAGGCAAATTTACTACTGCTGCTGGGCTGGAGGGTCAGTCTGTGCGTGGCAGTAGCTAAGCCTCTTATTGTTTTCTCCATTGTAAGCTGTCATTACTCTGGCAATGCAGGACAAGTGAGCATTTTTGTAAAGCAACTTTGGAACAATTTGTGGCCATTTGAGTTTATAAGTCCGATATCCAAGGTGTCCACAATGAATAACTTGGCTCTGACTATTGGATAAGAGGTTGCCTATGCAGAAAAGTGAAGCTGTTTAGTCACTGTTAAACGATCACTGATCTACCATGCCAGGTGCAGTGTCACACAATGTTTTACACATTATCAGCAAGCAAAACAATTGTGTGTGTGTGTGTGTGTGTGTGTGTGTGTGTGTGTGTGTGTGTGTGTGTGTGTGTATATATATATATATATATATATATATATATATATATATGTGTGTGTGTGTATTATATATACATACATGCACACACGCATGCAAGGGGGTTGCAATGTAACTAAGATTATCAAGTTGCCCATAATTTTTTTCATTTTCTATCAAACTCAAATATCAGCATTGTACTCATGAAGTGTTTTCTGTTCCTGGCAGGATATGTGTGGAATCACCAGATCACTGGCAAAGTGAAAGAGAGTAGTACCATTTCCCAACACTTTGGTCTGGTTTTAGTTTTGGCTGTGATCTCCTCTGTTTCTTTGTGTGCTTTATGTAGATGGTCGGGTTTCATCCAACATAGACGTGAACCGATGAATTGTAATGCTTCCAATTTAACTGTAGGTAAGAACGGTGTGTGTGTGAAAAATCAATGTATTTTATCTGTGGATAAACAATTAGTGGGTCTATACATAACTCTTCTTGGTACCATTAAAAAACATTTAAGTCTTTACCTTTTGAATATCTTGATCATTAGAGCTTCTGGAGGCCTGGTAGCCTCCTCTAAACAGGCTATTTAAGTTCGTTTTAATACAAGTTAATAGGGGCCTCTGCCTTCAGCCGCCATCTGGTGTAAAAACCTTCCTTGCTTAGAGATGTGTATGGAATGTCACTATAACTTGTGTAGACAGCTGGAGACAGTATGATTATTACTTGAATTTTTCTGATAATGAAACCTCAGAGGTATGTACAAAATGGCTATGTAGCTTGTGTGGGATTGATGATAATGTGGTCATTATTTATTCTAACTTGCCTCACAACTAAGCCTCACATCTTTGCCTAGATGCTTACTAAAACTTATATGGGGACAGTTGATCATTATTTCTCTAACTTTCCTTTCAGATAGTCCTCAGTGGTGAGCGCAGATTAGTACAGACTGTCTAGAGGGACAAGTGTTCTTTGTGTTTCACTGTTGCAGTCATCACATTTGGGTTACTCTGCCAGGGGTAGCCCTCAGTTGGCCCAAATACCAGAGGCTTACCATTTCCGTGTCTCTAGCTGTCGCTCCAGGGCTGATGACAGATTGTCAGTGGTATAAAACCAGGCAGCCGATGCCATTACATCAGTCTTTCTTGCTGAGTAGCCCAAAGCAGAAGCAGTTTGCATGAGTGCCGATCAGCCATTACCTGAGTTTTTGTTTCCAAATTGAAGTTGAAGTCTTCTAAAGCTAAGTACTCCATTGGGGATCCTTTTTTTCTTGCTCCAACCGATGTCAGAAAAAGTTAACAACTGTCTCGCCTATGGAAAGCAAATACCACACCGAGACTTCCATTCTTACTGTGTCACCTGTTTAGGCCTAGACCACGATGTCCCTTGTTGTCGCTTTTGTGCTTTGTTCAGTGCCAGAACTATACATCTTCAGGTCCTTATTGTAGCTAGATATTTTCGCTCTCAGTCTTAGAATTCTGATTTGGCTTTAGTAAGCCATCCAACTACCGATCTTCCGAAAAAACATAAGGATAAAGACAGAGACCGCACAGGTCCAAAACTGCCGACGATGCTTCCGTTAAGCTAGTTGTCTGTTTTCCGGTCCTTAGTGAGGCGCTTTCACAGCCCATGATGCCCACATCTGTGGATTTGCAGGCCACTACCGAGACCCTTTCAGAGTCTGGTATGCCACGAGACTCTTCTTCAACTAAGGGTCCTGCGGATGTCTCTACCTTGGATGTGTCCGGAGCCGCTGAGCAGGCACCGGCTTCCAAGGAAGTACTTCGCTGTACTGATACTCGATACAAACTGACAACT
This sequence comes from Protopterus annectens, assembly GCF_019279795.1. Classification (NCBI taxonomy): domain Eukaryota; kingdom Metazoa; phylum Chordata; order Ceratodontiformes; family Protopteridae; genus Protopterus; species Protopterus annectens. The sequence continues at coordinate 714,816,720 of NC_056743.1, read as the reverse complement.
TCTTTCATGTCTTCAATTCTTTCTAAAACTACAGAGTTTCTAAGGCCCATGGTACAAACTACGCCCAAAAAAACGATGACCCAAGCTCAGGAACCTGCTTCCTTGCCTCATTCTTAAATGCTTATAATGGCAAAATACTTTATTATGCTTATTAGGGGAAGCCAGGCTTACCTCTTCCAAAAGAAAGAGAGACTTGTCCCCAGTAGTTTTATCTGAACAAGAGTCCGATGACTGATGCTTCTGAATATGAAGACATGCAACCCCTCTCTGCTTATGAGGATTTTGATGCAGAGGAGTCCATTCCTTCTGCCTCTCCACCCAAGGATTTTTCATTTGGTGAAACCCTTCATCATACTTTAAGGGAGCATTTCCAGTGGGAATGTAAAGACTATCCACAGTCAAAAAAGAGAATCTGGGATTTCTTAGATTTACCACAGCACAGACCTTTGGCCTTTCCTCCTGTCCTGGATGCTGTGGCTGATGTTTTTATGGAATCCAGTTTGACCCCTGACACCCTTCCTCCTGCTCCCAGGAAACCTGACGAGTACTACACAGTCCCTGACTCTCACAAATTCCTTTTCAAAAATCCTACTGCTGACCCAGAGGTCATCTCTCAAGGACCTAAAGGAATTAAAGCAACCTCAGCTAAGAATCCCACCCCCTCAGACAGGGATTCCCGAGCTTTAGACAGATGGGGTAAAAAAGTACACACCTCTGCAACTCTTGCTATTAGAGCATTAAATTGCCAGTTCCACATGCTGAAATAGCAGCAGCATATCTTGGAACTCCTCAAACAAAAATATCTTCCTTTCTTGCTTGTGCAGAAAATAAAGAATTACAAGAGCTTATATATTCTGCAAGTCATGTTACTAAGCACACCTTGCAGTGTGGCTTTGACGCCCTAGACGCATCTTGCAGGGCAACAGTCACTGGTTCTGTTCTCAGAAGGCATGCTTGGCTTAAGGAACATATCTTGCTAGACCATGTCAAATTCAAATTATTGCATGCACCATTGAACCAAGACAATTTGTTTGGCACCAAGACAGAAGAGGTCTTAAAAAAGATGGAAGACAAAGCTAAATCTATGCAGACAGTTACAGACTTTTTACAGGTCCAGCCTCCAAGGTTCGGTAGGCATTGCCCATCTATGCACTGGTCCTTTTCTGCCCCCTCCAGGCCAGCTCAGCCAAGACCCAGGGGAAGCAGAACCCCCAAATAGCAGCCACAGGGAATGCAGAGATCTAAGCAGTGGAGTTCCTCCACTTCAAAAACAGGGAGTGCTAAGCCACCCCCTTATGGTAAGAGCTCACAATGATTTTACACATTCACCCCTTACCTTTGCTCACCTACTTGTGCCCCTAGGAGGAAAACTCTCCTTCCATGCAAGCAACTGGGCCTCTATTACCAGTGACCGATGGGTTCTCAACAGTGTCCCAGGTATACATATTTTATTTCCACATTCTTCCAACCCCAAAAGGTTTCCCAGATCTTCCTCCAAACCAGTGGCCAGAGGCCAAAAAGCAAATCCTTTCCCTGTTCTTCATGAGGGCAATACAGCATGTTCCTGCAGACCAGCTAGGCCAAGGTTTCTATTCCAAACTCTTCCTGGTACCCAGAAAAGAGGGCACCTTGTGCCCAATACTAGATCTATCCATTCTAAACACCTTTCTGGTGATACCAAAATTCAAAATAATCTCCCTCCAGCAGCTTCTTCCTATGCTTTCCAAGGATGCTTGGTTAGCCACCCTAGACCTAAAAGAGGCCTACCTACACATCCCAATCAGGGAATCTTGCAGAAATTATCTACGTTTCAGAGCAGGATCTATGCACTTTCAGTTCTCTGAACTTCCCTTTGGCTTGTCCACTGCTCCCAGAGTTTTCACAAAATGCTTTGCTTCAGCCATTGTTTGTTGCAGACAAAACTATTCAGATTTACCCCTACTTAGACGATTGCCTGATTCAGGCAGACAGGAAAAGCTGTTACTGCACATTACCTTCGTAAAGGACCTACTGACCTCCCTAGGGTATAGTATAAATGAAAAGAAATCAAAACGAGTCCTCACACAAAAACTTGTATTCCTGAGAACAAGCCTGGACACAGCATCCCAGATTGCATTCCTTACTCCAGTAAAACAAGCCTACCTGACGGGCTACTTCTCTCAACTAGCCACCAGAACCCAGTTATCTGCAAGGAAAATCCTGCAAGCTCTAGGGTTCATGGCCTCCTGCATTCTACTCATTCCATATGCCACTGCATGAGGAAACTACAGTGGTACCTAAAAAGCCTTTGGTGTCAACACTCTCAAGACCTGGAAACTATCATTCCAATAATACCTTGTCTGTGGAAAGATTTTCTTTGGTGGGCAGCAGAATGCAGCCACAAGGGACTTCCCATCTCACAACCCCATGCCTCCCAGACCCTCACCAAAAGACTATGCCTGGGGTGCACACCTGGACGACAGGTGCATTCAGGGCCATTGGGAGCCCAAATCAAATACATCTGCACATCAGTCAAAAAGAGATGCTAGCTGTTCAGCATGCTCTGACAGCTTTCAGACCCACCTACACTCCCTGGGGCCTCTACTGATCAAAACAGACAACACCACAGTGATGTGGTATATCAACAAGCAGGGAGGGACTCATTCTTATCTTCTCTGCAGGCTCACCATGACCCTTTGGCACATGGCCTCAGCCATGCAGCTACACCTGCTAGCACAATTCCTGCCAGGCTTCCTAAACTCTCTGGCAGACAACATAAGCAGAAACCTGCTAGACCCACGAGTGGCAGCTAGATCACAGAACCTGCAACCTTGTAACCCAGAAATGGGGCACCCCGAAGATGGACCTTTTTGCGTCCCACTCCAGTTATCAGCTCAGCAAATTCTACACCAAGGAACCTCACAGCAAGGCCTGGAAAGTGGATGCTCTATCCTTCCAGTGGGTAAACCTCTCAGTCTATGCATTTCCCCCTCTACCACTCATTTCAAGGGTACTGCTCAAAATAAGGGAGGAAAAACCAAAAGCAATCCTGATTGCCCCAGACTGGCCATGCCAGCACTGGTACCCACTGCTGCACAGCCTGTCACCCCTGCCACCATGGCACCTACCTCAGATCCCAACACTCCTGATCCAGAGGAATGGAGAATTCATGCATCCACGATTGCAGACCCTCAACCTGCCAACCTGGCTTATCCCCTGACCCCTCCTCAAGCTGCCAGCTTTAGCAAACAAGTCCTAGGTGTTATACATAAAGGCAGATGCCCCAACACTAGAAAATCCTATGCTGACAGGTGGAAAAGTTTTTGCACCTGGCTACAGGCTAAGGGAGCCGGAACAGCACAGCCCTCCCTAGCTCTCATCCTTGATTACCTAGCATATCTACTACACAGGGGTCTGTCCTTCTCTTCCATTAAAAATCATGCCTCTGCCATCTTTGCTCATTACAGCACAGAGCCACCTATCATCTCATACCCTCTCATCAAACAGTTCCTAAAAGGGGCTAACAACTGAAGGCCCATCCAGAAGAGCGTCCACCCAAGCTTGACTTTACTTTGCATTGGAAAAGCTCACCATACCCCCCTTTCAACCTACAGCTTCAGCAGAGTTAAAATTATTCTCTTGGAAGACAGCCTTGCTTCTGGCCATCACTTCACCTAGAAGAGTATCAGAGCTACAAGCACTCATGGCTGTAGAGCCCTTCATCATTTTCCATGCTGACAGGGTCTCCCTTAGGACTAACCCATCCTTCATGCCTAAAGTGGTGTCCAGTGTGGCTCGCAACCAATCCATTCATTTGCCCACCTTTTTCCCTAACCCACAAAACAAGGGGGAAAAGGATTCTGCACTCTCTAGATGTGCACAGACAGCACAGATTCTATCTGGACAGAACTAAATCTTTTAGAAAAACTGATCAATTGCTTGTCAGCTTCACAGCAGGGGCAGAAGGCAAGGCCATATCCAAACAAACAATCTCCAAATGGATAGCACACTGGAGCCATTTCTGCTACAAACAACATGGGAAACTGCCACCAAAGGAGGTCAGGGACATATTTCACCAGGGCAACCTCCACCTCTGCAGCTTTTCTCAGAGGGGTCCCCACCAGGGACATCCTGGAGGCTGCAACATGGACATCGGTTCATAACTTCACCAAGCATTACCACCTGCCTATCTTCTCCAAATCCAGGGCAGGCTTTGCCACCACAGTCTTACAGGGCATCCTAGCCGGCCCCCAGACTTCTTGACTACCTCCACCCTTTTCTTCAGCTTTGGGAATCAACCCAAATGTGATGACTGCAACAGTGAAACACGAAGAACTTAGTACAGTTGTGTACGTTTACCATAAATGTAGATGTTCAAGTGTATTCACTGTTGCAGTCCTTGTTTCCCTCCCTCCATCCCCTTGTCTCTCTCTCTCTCTCCCACTCCTTACAGGGAATTTTTGGTATTTACTTTCTACTGGTGGTGTTCTTCCACCATAACCTAGCTCCCTAGTTGGGGGCTTCTGACAGGTCTAGAAAAACTGATGTAATGGTGTCGGCTGCCTGATTTTATACCACTGATGACCTGACGTCAGTTCTGGAGCGACAGCAACTGACGAAGAAATACTAAGCCTCTGGTATTCATGCCGACTGAGGGCTACCTTTGGCAGGATAACCCAAATGTCATGACTGAAACAATGAATACACTCGAACATTTAAGTTTATGGTAAGTATACACAACTGTACTTTCTGTCTAGGAGCAGCACACTTGAATACACTACTGTAATAATTTCCTCACAATGAAGTCTCAGACTTGTATACAGATGGCAATCTTTTGGGAGTGGGTAACTTTCCTTTTAAAAAAAAAATCTTTTGGGAGTAGGTAACTTTCTTTAAAAAAAAAAAAAAAAAAAAAAAAAAAAAATTCCTTTCCTTAGTGATAATTTTTGTTCTGGCCATCATAAGATCAAATGTTTTGTGAAGAAAGTGTTCTAAAAATGCCTCAAAGCATCTAGAATTCTGTGATAGCTGAGAGCTTAGTGACCCCCCCCCCCCAGATCCCCAGCTTAACTAGATTATTTCCTCCAGTTACTACCGTGCAGTGTTAGTTATTTAGTATATTGATAGTATTCAGGAGTAAGTAGACGTGTGTGGCAAAGTGTAAGAAAACAAGATCCAAGTGACCTGGATGGTGTGGGAAATAAATGGACATCTGTAGTCAGCACTACCACGTTGCAATACTGATGTTTGCTAGTACTGAGTTTTGGCATTTGAGTCTAATCTACTCTGTGGCACAGGGGGTTGCTGAATACTACCACTGCTGTGAATGGACCACTAAGGGAATGATTACCCTAATGTGGTACAAAGGATTGACAGAGTACTGCCTTGTAAGAAGCCTGCAAACTATCTGGTATAGTTTTCTGGCTCTCTATACTTTGCCCTGTGCAATGTGATATCAAACACCTAAACAGTATGTTTATCTCAAAGTGCGACATTCCAAATGCAAATATTAAGTCTGGCCTTATGACTAAAGGTAATTCTATCCAGTGTGCTCTGTCTGTGATGAGAACACGAGTAATGTTCCAAAAGTAACTATACTAAACAGAAAAAAAGCAGCTTACACATTCCAAACATTATTTATAGTTGAGCTGTAATGTAGTATATAACATGTTAACTTAGAACAGAGTAAATAAATAGTATTCAGGTTTACCTACAAATTTAGGTACACACCTGCTTATTACACTCTTGATAAGCAGAAGTGAAGAAGAGGCTTGTGGTAGCCATTCTTTCCTGCCATGTTATACTTGTGCACATGGTGAACATGCGTATAGATTCAGAAAGACAGAATCTGAAGACATTTAAGAGTCAAGAGGCGACTTTTCTTCATACATCCTACACTGAATGAGTAACCTGCTGAACCTAGTTAATCAGTATGCGGTAACTTCCAGTCTTAAGTCCTGAATAAAGTCTTTCAGCTTTTCCCGGTTATAAAATCAAGTTTTTTGACTCCAGCTTCCTCAAGATGTCAGCTTCTTGAATGCAGATAGATTTCTTTAAATAAAGCACAACATACATTACAAAAACGAACATTCGTTGCAGTATATCTTCAATAGAAAGTGAATATTTATTGCCGTCCACGTCTAACATGCACCGTGTTTTTTTTGTATGTTCTCTTTCTAGAAAACTACTGCCCACTTTCATTTTTAAATTCACTTGTAGTGCTCTTTCATTTTCCCTTTTCCATATTTCTTTTATTGACATTCTGCAAGATTATTTGCTGCAAACCTTACTCTTTTATCTTCTTGGTTTACATTTCTCCTGCATGACATTTTCTTAAATTCACCAGGGTAAATATATTTCTACACTGCTTACATACCAGAAGACAAGGTCATAATTCTAATAAATAAGTCACAAGACTCCTTGTTATCTTTGTTGACATTCACAGTCCGATGCCTGTGCATACAAATTATCAGTGAAATCCCTTAAGGATGGTATAGAAATGTGGTCTCTGTAATTATGAATTGTAAACAAAGGTACGTTACCGACTACATCACTATTCCAACTATGATTTCAGCTACACCCAAGGACATTTCCTTCCAGGTCAGAAGTGAGAAGTTACTCGGCCTTAAAATAACAATCTTATGGAAAGGAATTATGATCTTGCACATCGCAGAAATAGTCATCATGGGGGTATGTATTTGATACCACCATTACACTTTGTCTATTTAACTTATTTTATAAATTGCCTTTACTTTCATTAGGTTTGTTACAATGCCTTCTGATTGCATTTAGTAGTTAATTGTGTATCCTCTTGGTTACATACTACTGAGTGAATTATTTCTTGGGAGCAGCTAAGATGTCTTCATTTCTATTGGCCTCTTTGGTATTGAGTCAGAAAATGTTGCTTGTAGCCTGTATTCTGATCTAGGCTGAGGTATATACTTCATTATCACCATTGAATATATGCATTTCAGGAAAGGCTTTTTGTCTTAATTTGCTGTTATGTTTTTTTCACTATTGTGCTAGGCTATGCCTGTTCACTTGTTTTCAAAGCATTCCTCTCTTCAGGCATGCCATTGTTTTGTATAATTTAATGAGAAAAGCCTGGAATAATGGGGGCTTTATTCTTTGTAATTGAGTACTCATAGCTATTTAGTTTATTTAATTACTGAAGCAGAATTTATAAGAAGCCTGAATTGATACAGCTAATCAAGTACTACACTTTTCATTTTTTAAAGATATGCAGGGGTCTCTGCTCTTTGTTCAAGCGGGCACACCCTTCTTCTAAGGTACTTTGTTCCAGGGTGAGTTGTTGCACTGTGTGTGTGCATCTCTCTCTCTCTCTCTCTGTATGTATGTATGTATATATATATATATATATATATATATATATCTGTTGTGTCTTTTGGCTTTTCCTGGTTAGGGGTCGCCACAGCGGAACCCCAGTCCGCTAATGATTGGCAGTAGATTTTTACATGCCAAGTTGCCAACCCTGACACGCAACCTTCAACGAAGGTATGCCCATTCACACATGACTCCACACAGAAGATGCTTTAGCGGAGAATCGAACAGGACAACGTCTTACTGTGAGGCGACAATGCCTACCACAGCACCACCACCGCAGTTTTTATAGATATATGTGTATATATATATATAATAAAAAAAATGCACATGTATACTTATGCAGTCTGTTTAGTGGAAAATTCTGTGTGAGGCAAACTTAGAAAAGTTTAGCTTTATTGAGATTTTCAACCACAAACAACCTGTATTCATAGGTTCAAAGGAGGAGTGCTTTATTTTCCTGTACTGTTCTCTTAATATTTACCTTTTTTTACTTCCATCTTGACATAACATACAGAAGTACACTAGCTACACTGCCACTCGTACCATAGTTTTCAGATTCCGAATGTCGTTCTTAACATGCAAGTATTCTTTCCCTGGTACATTTCTGTTGTGTGAAACATTACTTAAAATAGTTGATTATTTAATAAATCCAGTTATTCATGTTACTCAAAGTAGTGTATCCTTTGGAGACCGTAAGAAATGTCATAAAACCAAATAGAGAAACACAACACATCACTCACAAAGCATAAAGGTGTCAATATCGACAAACGCATCATAATTTAATGTTGTGTGCACATGCATTCTAGGATATCAGGAGGTCCCGCTGTAGACTTCCAATCCTATTAATAAGCAGAATAGGTGGACTTGATTTCATATATGCTGGCATGGCCACATTATGCCCTGGTATTGTCTGTGGTATTTGATTCTGGGATAGATAGCCATAGGTACATGTTCCCCTCAGCAGGTGTCTATGGAGCATCTACTATGTGACCACAGTTCTGTGTTGCCTGCATATCAGAATGCAACACTGTTTAATCCCACATCCACATTTTTGTTTTGAGTGCCCCCCCCATGCAGTCTCTGACATAACTATGCATGACACTTATTCCGTTCATACTGCATGCCCCACAATGTTTCTCCAGTTTAACCTTGTATAACAGATCCTTGACCCTACAGTTAGTATACTTAATTACTGGGCTGTTTAGACTGATCTCCTTCAATTGGAGGTGTACCCTTCCAAAATACATTTGTTTGTCATTTTGGCTGGTACGTACTTGTGTAGTATCAAAATTTCAGCTTGTTCACTGACATTAAACAGAAAGTTCAACTGCTGAGGTTTTTCAATTTATTTAATAATTTGAAATGTTTCTTTTCATTATATTATTTACCAAGATTTTTATTCATTACAGAATGCAGTATTCATCCCAGTGCATGTTGAAGCACTTTATTAAAACTTGTGTATAGTTATATTTTCTACCTTTTCTTACATTAAACAAATCTGCCAGAAGGCTTCATAAACAGTCTCCAGTGAGAAAAGTACTATGATTCTGTGTGCTATAAAGTTGTAATTATGTTTTATCACTCTCTCCACAAGTGTTATTTTGCTTAGTTTGAAGAGATAATTTCACTATTTTTTTAATACCACTGTTGCTGATTTGTATTAGAATGTTGAAAGTTAAACATAATATAGAATAACTTTGTTTAGTTAGCGCCCAACCTGAACCTGCCTGTTCAGCTACCACCTCAGAGAAAACTGGGTGTGTATTCCTAGAAACCTTGGACCTTATGGCAAACATCTTTTAACTCATACTTACAAGCCACATATCCCCTTAATGTGGTGACCCATCAAATCTGGGTTTAACTTAAGTGCCAAGGCCGCTGAACAGGAACAGGGGTAACACGTGTGGGGGAGGTTGAAGCAGTAAGGCCACCGTCAACACACCGTTCCACCCAAATTGGTGGCCTTGCAAATAAATTCTGGGTTATGGAAGGAGTTAAGTTAAACTTTGAAAATTTTTTGAATAGGTACAACCATATCCAAATTAAACAAATTAAAACCCAGGTTATTCAAATGAATATTTTCAAAAATCATAGAAATCTGTCTCTAGTCTCAGTATCACTGTGCTGAATCACCTGGAAACCAATTTGGCTAGCAGCCCCACTTGACTCTGTGTTGATAAAAAACTTGGCAATATCAATAGGACTAGACCATTTAAGCACCCTTCCAGTACAGTCTCAAGATGATGGCAGACCAGAAGAAAATTGCTTCAGATACAGCTGTTGCAAGTGGCCCATATCAGATAAGATTCTGGCTAACAGTATTTTTTTAGGGGCTTGGTTTAGATCATTTCCCCTGTGGAGAATTATCAGAATACTGGGCAAGGCTCCACACATAGTAATCTTATGTCAGATTTTCCAAAATTTAAACCAACTAAGACCAGGGAAAACAAAATAATTAACTGTCCAATGGTTACTATGGAACTTGAGTGACCATTTTGGCAGATCAAGGCTCAAATTGATGGTCTCTAAAGAGTAGCCCAAGAGCTAAATGACCTCCTCCTGTATAACAGAAGTAAAAATTAATGCCTGATGTATGACAAAAAAGCATCAGAGACCCACCTTTCCATGACCTGCAAAGATTGCCCTTCCATGGCCAAGTATGAGGTATGACCTATCCAGAAGGAATGTGAGGAGTAACCTTGTGGGTGAATTATTTTCCCTGCCAAGGCCTGCCTAAGAAATCCTTTAGTCTCTGCTAGGTTAAAAGGCCTGCAGAAGGCCTGCATGAAAACCAGGCATGACCTTTTCTCTATGGTAGTAATATTAAATAGCAAACTAACCCAAAGTATGGGGCAAGTGACTAGCCCATTGGCCTTGTCTAGCCACACCTGCTGTCCTTTACCAACTTGGTCAGTCTTGGAATTTTTTTTAACTAAGTCATAATGAACTCCCTGTGGATGACAAGATCCTCCCAACAAATGTAAAGGAGAAGTTCAGTGGTACAGAAGGCACCCTCATACAAAGATGAGAACAAAGCAGCTATAGAGACAAACAAGTGAAATTCACCCATGGTCCCATAAAGACCTTGAATAGCTGTGGGAAGGAATGGTCTTCCAATAGGTTTTCTGGAATCCTGAGAAGGTCCCCACATGATCTCAAAGCCCTTAAGTATCCTCCCCATAACCCAATGTTCTTACGCAACCTGACCGTCCCAAAAAATACTCCGACCATCCCAAAGCTGCAAGGCATACTCTGAGAGTTTTCAGTGAATCCTCCATGGTGGACCAGGCCACTAAAAATTTCAGTAGCAACTGTACTCTCCATTGCCTGGATCCAGGGATCAAAGACCTATAGAATGCCTTGAAAACATGGAGGGATTTCATGACAAGTGCTGCTGGCCCATGAATTTCCCAAAACTGGTAATACTAGTCTTCTCCAATTAGTCAGACTCTTGCAGGAACTAGGGTTCCCTTTGTATCTTGATGACCGAGTGAACTCACCTGGAAGAATGTTTTTTTGAGAGAATGAACCACTGCAATGTTATCTCAGTAAAAAAAATATCCTCTTGTCACATAATCTGTCCTTCCAAACTAACAATGCCATCCGAATGGGACTAGTTTCCCAGCCACCTTTCAGTAAACCATCTGCCCATGAAATAACCCTCCTCCCCATACCAGACCCCCAGCCACATCAGTAAAAAGCACCAGGTTGGTAGCAGAGGTCCATTGGGACTGCTAAAAAGAAACTTCATTGAATTGGCTCAAGAATGTGAACCCTAACAGAAGATCATCCTTGAGCCATCTGGTCAGCTGAAGCAGGTGGTGATTTGGCCTGTTACCCTTCAACAAGTCCGATATGGAGTGTAGGAAAGTTGTGCCTGGAGAAACTACCCTATAGGCAAAGTTCAGCAAGCTGTGTAACTGCATGATGTCTCCTACTTGAACTTTGCTCGAATCCAAGAATCTCCAAAGTAACTGTCGGACTTGTTGAAGTTTGGGCAGAGGAAGCTTGAAGTTATCAGTGGTGTCTACTTCTAAACCCAAAAAAGTCAGGACTCCCCTTGGTTGTTCTGAGTTGTCAGCCAAGGATACCCCCAACTTGGTGCAAATCTCCTTGAAGATAGGCATATCTTCCAAAGCACCATCCTGGCCCTCCCCAGCTATCAAAAATCATCTAGGTAGTGTACTGCTGATTGGCAGGAGACATGTATTTGGCAGCACCAATATAAAACTGTGCTAAATAGTTTGAATGTTGCACAGGCCATAGCACATCCCATTGGCATTGCAGTCATACCTCTCAACTGTACTGATTTTTGCAGAATGTCCAGATTTTGGCCTTCTGTTTTTGGTCCATTTTTCGTATACTTAAGGTTTTCTGTCAAATTAGTGGTAAATCATTACAGATTGCAGTTAGAAAATAATGACCAGTATTTGAGTTTGACTTCATATCCTTCAGAAAATTCATGCTAGTGTAAAACCTCTTCTATCAACTTTCTAAGTTTGTAAGAGCAATATTTAAAAATTGTCCCTATTTTGGGGCCTTTGTCCCTGCCGCTTTTATTTATGGATTTGTCCAGATTTTTTGACTAAGAGGTTGAGAGGTATGGTCAGTATAGCCCATGATGACCTCTGCCACCTGGTCCAAAGAAGAATAGTGCACTTTGGTAAGCTTAGTGTCAATAAAATCATTGATTGAAACCCCCGCTGGGTGAGACAAGTGATGTCAACCTGAACTCTCACCCTACTTTGTTTGGAACCAGGCTGATGGGAAATTTTAAACAAAAACAATGAAGGGGAAAACGGGAGGAAATGGGGCCAATTATCCTGCCAACTTGTCACTCTTTCCCCATCAGCCTAGCATAAGTGTCTTCATGTCCTTTGATGGATGCCAAATTAACTAGCTTAGAATCTATCAGGGCTGTGGAGTGAATAGAAAACCTTTTGGAGAAGCCTTTAAGGAGGATGGCTACTGTCCTTTGATCTGGGTAATCTGACAGTAGGCAGGATAACCTGTCTAGACAAATAAGGAATAAGCCTGCTGTGGTGTGTTTGGGTCTTGTGCCAAGACCCCTGTGTCCATAGAAAGGTGGGTTGGAAAGAAATTAAGTTTTGTGCCCCCTACTAATCTCTCCATCTAAGATGTAGAAAAGGCCAGCCTGTTCCTAGCCAACAAGCCCCAACACGTGGAAGCAGGATGACCTTTCCCACATCCTGAGCACACAAATGGCTATATTTGCAAATGGGCCAAACACATTTGCCAGTATTGAATGTCCAGCAAAACCTTATATTTTCTGGATTAACAGGCCCACCTTCGTGGCATCAAACCATGTGTCAGGATGCCTCGACTCCCACATCAGAGAACTTTTGAGAGCTTTCCACTGCTCATAATTCAACCAAGCAAAATCCCCTTTCACATCACTGGCTCCCCTTATGGCTACAAAATAAGCTGTTAAAGGTAATGCTTGGGTGGGATCCTTCTCAATGATCATGCCCATAAATACCACAAAACCCAGAGACCAATTATCTCAGTTGCTCACAAGTGCTGTAGCTGACACCTTCTTCCCATTGGCAGCTAATTCCCTCATTGTCCACTAGATTAAAGATATCTAAAAACTCCCCTTTTATAGTCTTGTATTTGACCTTGTTGGGAACATGTGGTTTGACATAAGAGCCAGATGGATTGGTACCTGTGAAGCTGAGGGTAGCCATAGAGGACAAAAAATTGGGCGATGCACTCATCGGATGAGGTGGGACCTCCTCCTCTGAACCCCTGACCTCCATAGACACCCTGTGCAAGTTGGGAAATACTGTACCACCTGTTCAACATCAGTACCTACTCATTCTCCAGGATTCAAACCTGTAGAGCCTTCAAAGTTTCTCTGTAAGGCTAAGTCAAACAGTCTAACTCTCCTTTCTTCTGGCAAAGAATTTATAAACTCATCTAAACAATTATGAGCAGATTGAACCCTACCAATAATAAGCCTTGTACACCCAACAGAGATGTTACCTTGTGCTTCTGTTGATATGTTGGATGAGCAGGAAGGGGAGACCTTTGGCCGGAAGCATCTCTGACTTGTCTTTTTCTGAGCCTTCTTAGCTGGAGCTAGTCCTTCAGCTGTGCCCTTCAACAAATTCAGCAAAGATCTCCTCTTGGAATTCAGGCTCTGCTCAACCACCCCCTCTGCGTCTAAGTCAGTTATCCAGCCTTGCACTGCCTGCAATAGATGCAAGCATCTCTCTTTAATTGACTGTACTGTGGCTGAACCCGAAAGATAGAAAAGATTAGTCCAAGGAGCAATACAAAAAAAAAAAAAAAAGAAAAGGGGGGGGTGGGTGGGTGGAGAAAAATATGTCAAACAAAAAAGAAAGGGGGGGTGGAGAAAAATATGTCAAACTGAAAAGCGCTTGAAGTTCCAGTTAATATTAAAAAGATTGGATGCTGGGATGCTTTGCTGCTGTGAGGTTGTAGAATGTATAGCCCTCAGGATGTTTCTCCTGCTCATCCATTCCTTGAAAAAATGCTGCTGTGACTAAAACCAGCTGAGCTGCTGCTGGGGTTCTGGAATGCCGTGTCATATCTTACACAAAACACTCTGTCAAAGCCAATGATGTGTATTGACCTAAGAATCAAATGCTGAGGTAAACATTATATACTACCTGTTATCTGAAATGCCATGCCCAAAACTTAAAATCCGACACTAACATTACAACTTTACTATCGAATCATTGTATCCAAGATACCATCACACAAATAATTGTATAACATAGCAATAACCCATTGCTGGTTATGGGTAATGCTGTATTTACCCATGGTTAGTGTGGTTTGGTCATGGGGTAAAGCCAGGATTCAAAGTTGTAGAGGCTGCAAAGTTTCTCTATGGCTAAGTCAAACAGCCTTAGTTTCTTTAGTTTTGCATAATGTACCTGATTGTTTCCTTGTATTTTCTGTCATGTCTCTCTTGTACCTGTGAACTGTTCGAATTTCAAAGTTTGTTTATTATTATTTTTTTTTTTAAATCAAGAAAACTGGAAGCTCCATAGCATATATCAGTAGAAGAATGCCCAGGCAACCAGATTTTTTTTCTGTTATATGCTTAATTTCACAATGGGCACACTGGTTGGTCTGACCAGTGTGCATGTTTTTGAATGTGAATGGCCAGTCATTGTATAATACCATTTATCCTACACATAACCCCACTAGAACACAAAAGCAAAATTTGGCTGGATTCCTTGTAGTCGGACTCCAAAAATTCACCCCTCTAATAAATCAAATTTCCACAAAAGTAAGATGCAGATACTGATCCCAATAACACTCCTTTACAACTGGCACATCAATCCAAAATGCTAAAGAAAAACATGATAGAATATATACTCCATACTACTCAGGCTGCCACACCCAATGTGTCCTAATTTATGAAAGCGCCCTTCAAGCTGCACTAAAAAAAAACAATGAAATAAATGAGCAAACCATTTTCAGGAAAATCATACCGATTCCAACAAAATATGCCCCAAGCTAAAATTTTTACCATGCCTCCCCAATTTTATTAGTTCAACATGTTTTTACTAGGCATTTATTTGTTTGATTAATAAAATTCTTTAGGTCAAACGTCTGCATTCTGCTTGTATAAAGTACCCTTTAACTTAGTATTACCCTATGGCCCATATTATAGTTACTCCTGTAACTGAAGTTATTAGTTTATTAACTTAATTGTGTATATATAGCCTTGTAGATTTTTTTTAATGTAAGACCACTTACCCATCAGATGTGTAGTGTAACAGGTTAATTAGAAAACATCCCCATGCCCAACAATAGCTGCTGTGCCAGTACTGTTTTTTTTTATTTGTAGCGCTATTAATATATGTATAAAATCTTCTTTTCTTCTTTCGGCTTTTCCCGGTTAGGGGTCGCCACAGCGGATCACCTGTCTGCTCATGACTGACGGTAGAGTTTTATGGTGTTGAGTTGCCAGCCCAACCTTCCACGGAAGGCAACCACATGCACACACTCATGCCTAGGGTCAATTTAGAGTGTCCAATCCACCTACAGCATGTCTTTGGGATGTGGGAGGAAACCGAAGCATCCGGAGGAAATCCACACGACCACAGGGAGGACATGTAGACTCCACACACAAGGCACCCCAGCCGAGGATTGAACCGGAGAGCCTCTTGCTGTGAGATGACAATGCAAATGGCTGCACCACTGTGGCCACCCAATATATGTATAAAATAAATAATATAATTTGAATTTATATATATATTCTTATTTATATATATATATATATATATATATATTTTTTTTAAATAAATATTTACTTAAAATTTAACTCCCCAACCGTGATAACTCTTCTTACGTTAAATTCATTTATATATTTATTTTTTTTAATATTTTAATTAAATTTAATAAAGGCTGAAGTACAGGCACAGTTTGGATGACTAAACAGCCACAGTACTGCCGATAAGCCCTCAACTTGACTTTCAACCTAGTCACTGCCAGTTGACTGTATCGTTGTTCGACCAGCCTGCTGACAGATCTAGCAGGCAGGTGCAGAAACACTCCCTTGAATAAGGAGTGCATGCTTGAACTCGTCCCCTGATGATGGCTTGTGGACAATGAGCCGTTACATGACAATTTGTCATTGTTGAATCCCATTGCCTATATTTGTTGTACAGTGTCCTTTGAAGTGCCATCTGACATTAATGAAGTTTGAATGAATGTTTAGTTGACTTCAGGTATCTCCTCTAGCTTACAGTAAATAGTACTGTAATGTATATGCTGCAAGACAATAAACAATGATACTACCACAGTAAGACAGAGTAGGTGATGTACATGCAGACACTGTGACAGGAGCAGAACTTGTATTGCATACTCCATTATGGAGCTGCCTGTAAGAGGAAAAGGGATAACATAGTGCAGGAGAATACATTCACATGGGATACTCGGAGGGGGGGGGGGGTTCATCAATGGCTCTGAGTGATGGAGCTACCCAAGCATATATTTGACAGTTAATTTTCCCATGGATCTGGCAATAGTCACCATTTTGATTTCCCTTCAAGTAACACTTGCACTGTTGAATATTTTGCAACTTCCTATTGTTTCCGTATTTTTCTTGATTCTGTAATCATATTCTGACTCTTTAATATAACCGCTAAATCCAGGCAATAATTTTAAAAACTGTCAAGTAATGTGAAGGATCCAATTCCTGCTGTATTTTATTTACTCGTGTGCATATGGGTGAGCTGGTCCACAGACCTATTTTAGTTATGAATTGGGCCAGTGCGACATTCACAAGCGTCAACAGATAATTACAATGCTTTGTTATTTGTACAATTAAAAGAATGTGACAGCTCATTTCCAGAACAATAATACAGCATAGGATATATAAATCTAGCTGATAATGGCACTGTGAGAGTAGATTATTTGTGCAATTCAGAGTAAATCAGTTCATTTGCAGAACATCGATGGAGTGACATGTTGAAGACAAGACATTGTTATACTATGTAGAAGCTTACATTTTAGAGAGCACAGCATACAGGTTTATAGAAATGAGGTAGGAGAAGTTGAAGTAGAAAACAGTAGTTCTATACTTACAACACGTATTAACTATAATAATGGTAGCATTGTCGCCTCACAGCAAGATGTCGCATTCGATTCTCAGCTAGAGCGTCTTCTGTGTGGAGGCATGCTTGAATGGGCGTGCCTTCATTGAAGGTTGTGCGTCAGGGCTGGTAACTCGGCACGTAAAAATCCACTACCAAACATTAGCGGACCGGAGTTCCGCTGTGGCGACCCCTAACCGGGATAAGCCGAAAGACACAACAATGCAGTTTAAAATGGTATTCAGCTATGCAAATATGAACTAGTTGCTATAGGGCTGGTTCAGCACTATAATTTCATAGTAATGAATATAACTGTCAACATCTTTAAAGTAGGTTCTTTATGAACATATTTAATTCCTGTTGTTTTTGGATATCTTGAGATAGTGGTTTCCATGCTGCTGGTCTATAGTTTGAAAAGGCTTTCTGCTTTGTTGAAATGGATTTTGACAAACAACAAATGTCTATATAGGAGAGAAGGGATAGTTTGTATTCCTGTGTTGCAGTGAATGTGCTAGAGGTGGGTAGTAGGAACAATGAATTAATTTTCAAACATTCAAGTAATAAAGTGGTCCTAGCAGTTACTGGTAGTCATTTGCAGATGATGATTGCAGTCATGGGTATTCTGTGTGAAGTTTAAAGCAATTAATGGTAAATAGCATATTTCATGCAATATAATTTGTAATGCTAGATCCTTCTATTTTCAGAATAGGTGAGGTATTGCTATGCCAACATATGCTGAGAGTGCTGGAATATGTAATACAGCATCTATTACAAAATCTGACTTTTTCCTTAACCTTCTTGTAATTTCTGTCTAACCTACCACCATTAAGATGTCAAGTTTGGTGCATTTTTCAAAAATAATTACTCTAGCTTGTGTAAATGAAGAGCTTGCATACCATTGTAATTAACAGAATTCTGTGTGTCCAGTTTGTCGATCTTTAAATACAAACAAAATCTTGCACACACTGTTGTTCATTCAATTCTTTTAGTAGAAGAAGCTGTTAAACAGTTAATGGTGTCATCATTGGTAATACTGTACTTAATGAGTGTGACAAGTCTAATGAGGCTCCATTCAGTTTGCAGGCAGCATTCCAATTAGATGTTGTACCCTCTCCAGAAAGAAGCCTTCATTTGGAAGACTACCAGAGCCACTAATTGGAGCCATTTGCCATGCTGACAAATAAAAATGAGATAAAAAAATGTTTATGTACTGTACCTTGCGTGTAAAATATATATGAATTTGTCACGGTGTTGACGACAATGAATAAAGTACTATATCCCTAGAGAAAAAGCAGCTATCATTAAAAACGTGCAGTGCCACCAAGATGAATATTTTTTGTAAGGGGCAAGCTCCCCTAAACTCTGCATCCCCCTGTGGTGTTGTATATAAACAAAAAGAACAAAGACACCTGGATCAAAAAATCGCCCTACTTCCTCTCTGTAGTAAAGAAAAGCTGCACTTGCCCCTCCATTTCTTGCAGTTGAAAGTATTCAAGTTTAGCCCAAATAAAAAAAAAAAAAATACAAATTAACCTAACAGACAAGTTAACGATAAGTCAAATTACAGTTTGCTCATTAGATGATAAAATAACTGCTTAAAACAGAAGTTCCTTCAAATTCCATCAAGGGCAGAGATGTATACAATTCCACACTCCCAAAATATACACCTATGCACATATTGTATCGCTTAACTGACAGTTTCAAGCATACAACACTTGTGTTTGAAATGTTATAGAATTATTTATTCTGCTCATATACATTTATTTTTATATCACTTGTGTATACTTTTTATTTGAAATGTTAATGGTTGTATATCAAATTGCCCATACAACATGCACCATGACTCTCTGATAGCTGGTGGGGTGAGAGCTACATACCATTTGCATGTTTTGTGTACTTCACTTATGTTTGGCTGTTATATTTGCAGTCTGAAGCATCTTCCTTTTCAAGTGTGATATGGCCCTTAACTTTCTAAATGTTCTACCTCTGCCTGTTATTGAAAACCTCAAATCACACTTGCCTTATATAGAGGGCTTGAAATTTGCAGTTCAGGTGCACACACCATCATGATGAATGTGCTTAACCTGCTCAATTTTGTGGCAATAAAAAGAAACATCTTTATTTAGACAAGACCCTACTTGCCCTTCTGTATTTCACGTGTGGGTAGCAAGATGCCAAGTTTATAGTTACTCCAGATCAATTCACTTCTGAGGCAAAGCAGTTCTTGCTAGACAATGTAACATCTGCTTTGTTGTCTCATAGCTGCACTAACATCAGAACACCCATTACTGTCTAATAAATGAGTATGTAAACCTTACTTTATACAGACATGAGCATCAGTACTCTGACCAAATGCAATCTGATCTAACATTAACAAGCATATTTCTACAGACCGTTATTGATCGAGCAAGTGAAAGTAAGCCTACAGCTTTTACTTGTGGCTATGGAAAATCATGTAAAGGCTCTGTTTTTGACTTCTATAAGTGAACATGTTTACCTTAGGCATTCCCCCTCATTCTTTATTTCAGAAATACAGCTTTGTCAGTATTCACAGATTTTGAAAGGATATTCTCCACTACATTGATGCAAGCAGTAGCACCATTCCAGCAAACCATACACTCAGGGTTGCAGTGTGCTAGTAAGGACCTCTCACTGCACTCTTGTTAATGACAGGCTCTGTAACTTATTTCATGGCCGTTCACCTTGTGAATTGTGAATAGCTACATATTTAGTGAGGCTCCTTTACATTGCTGCTGTATATTACAGGTTTCTGTGACGTTGCAGTATTTTCCAGATATCGGTAACAAATTTGATACTTCATATGGCCAAGGCTTGGCCTTTCAATTGCACATCAGGTCTGTACACTGCAGTTCATGTTTCTGAATCTTGCATTTGGTCATTTTCAAAAAACTGAAAACATTTTCACATTTCCAATGAGCAAACCACAAAGAATAGCCTTGGAACAGGCATACTTATAAATGGAAACACATTTCTAATTATTAATGTGAATAACATGCTGTTGCAGATGAATGTTGGAATGGTATCTGTACTTGGATTTTGGCAACAGGCATTTGATCTGGTACTTAAAGAAATTCCCAATATGCTAATGTTATCCTGGAAACAGGGAAGAATTATGAAAAGCACCTGGACGCTATCTGAAGCATCATGTACACACTAAGAGTATGGTTCCTCAGGCTAATAAAAGCTTGGGCTTCCACTTCAGAAAATAGAGAAATTATGAATTTAGTTTTGCTATGTCTGCTCAAGACACTCTGTCATAACAGAAAAGCTCAATGATAATTTCTCATACTCCGAAACTTAACAACTATTGAAGCTCATCAGCAATGTGACAAATGAAGCATTTTTTTTTCCAATAGGCAAGCCCACCTGCACCACTTGTGGTGAAAAGCTCTCCACACTCCACAAAACTTAACTTTTTTTACTTCACAGTTGCTACATCTCAGGGAAGAGACTGTCACTGTCAAGTGTAGTAAAGGCTCTGCTCCTCTTGATGTGTGAGGATATGCAGTCTGATAACTTGGTAGGTAGACACATAAGGGTGACTATGTTTTACTTTTATGTGTCTGCAGGGCAAGAAAGATGAACAATTAAAGGATTAAAAAGCTACAGTGATATGACCTCTAGTTATTCAAGAAACTGACTTTAATTCATGTTAATTTTTTAAAGGAGAATTCTCAGATTGTGAACATGTGACTGACAGGAATGGAATAAAGAAGTCCAAGAGAACATGAACTCAACGTCAACTGGATGAAAAAAAAGCACAGAAGATGAAGTGACTACCCACATTGATGAACATTTATTTTTTAGGTTGGCACCTGATGCTTCGGGTCCCAGAACTGCACTACTCTATACAAATTCCAAAATAGAGAAGGGTGACCAGTCTATTTACATAATGAGCATTAACCAAAGATGAATATAAATATTCTTGTTTAGACAGAGATGCCTTTAGCTTGATCCGGGTAGCAAAGCAATTTAACTAGTCCTTGTAGTAAAAAAAAAGGTGTGCACTGATTAATGATCACCAGCCTCTGCTAGACATTTACAATGACTGCAGGAGTTGCTCATGGGGTTGGGGGGGTCATGCATATGATACTGAATATGTAACATAGGAGAAATGACTGCAGTGCAGAAAGGCAGAGTAACAATCCTTGACATTCTGAATGCATAACAGTTGCTGGAATGACCTACTATTGTCACTAGTGTGTGGATTAGTAAAGGAGTAGCCTAGAAGTGATAATTTGCCTTAACCCACCATAATTGCCTGGGGAAAACTGTTTGTCATATCTTGTGGGTTGCTCTAAACTGGTTTGAGTGCTGATTCCAGTCAGGGGTGGTTCCAGGGTCTTGGATGATGCATGCACGTGAGAATACTTGATGACAGTAAAAATGAGATGCTTGGCCTAAATGTTCATGTGCCGATTTCGAGTCAACAATGAAGCTTCAGGCTTAGCAAAAGTTGTATCAGATGTCAAATGGTTCATAACACATCGCCACCAATGCCAGTGAAGTACTGAGAGTTATGAATTTTGCATTTCTGTTTAAAGACTAGTGCTGTTAAATCAAAGGGCTGTAGATCCACATTCTTAAGAAGTGATTTGTGAAGGGATAGTTTGAAAGGATAGTTTCAGTAGTCAGGACTATACTTGCAGGAAATAGTCTGATGATGTTGCTCTATATAATGGGCTATGACTTGCATAACAAAATAATTTGAAATACAAAGCAAAATCATGTTAAACATTTAACACTTTCATCTTACCACTGAGACATAATTCTGCTAGTGGTATAATTTGTGCAGATATTTATGAAGGTCAAAAAAGCTGCGACTCCACTTGGTAAACATCTACAACACATGACTGACTTTCTTTGCACTTACCAGTGTGCCCCACATAGCTATCGGTGCTACACCAACCATGTTGCTATTCAGCACAAGTTTGCAGTTCAGACTCCCCAATGCCAGATCTACTGCTTCAATATTTTCAGCAGAACACTTCCCTGTAAGGTCTAGCCAAAATGCTAGTATCTGGGTAGCCATGGTGTGATTGTCATGCACAATGCCTGCTGAAACCTTCTCACTGGCGTAACCTATTATAGAGGAGAGTAAATGTATAATTCAGGAAAAATAGCAATTACTGATTCATAATGGTCAAAATGTCTTTTTGAAAGCTGTATGAACCACTGCTAAACAGTCAGTACTGTATGTTATTGTTTTAGGAAGCTAGGTAATGCTGTGTGTCTTACCATAAGAATTCAAGGAGATTATTCAGAGCAGGGGGGGGGGGGGGGGGGGCATGAAATGTACAGCATTCTGAAACAAGTTTACTTGTTCTTCCTGTCCTGTGATTAAATGTTCAGTTAAAGGAAATGTATGCATTCAGAAGCTGGATGGTGCATGTATTTCAATGATCCTGTTACATGTGTTTTTGTAACTCCTGAAGCAGTAAGTAAGGGATGCATGTACTGAGTCCAGAACATGCGGAATATGTTTACACATTAATAACTTATGCTTTATTAGCAGCTTTTGGTCTTATTTCAGTTTGTGTGCTTGCTTAAGAGTGACAATTGCTTACTTTCCGCTTGAATCTAGCACACTAGGGAATAAAATACCTGTAAGAACTTCCTTTGGGGATTTCCACTTAAAATATAACATCAATAAGATGGCAGCAAAACAAAAATACTGTAACAATAGACATAAATAAGGTGCCAGCCTAAACATTATGTAATACAAAGGAAAAAAGTAGCACTTGGAACCCAGAAAGACTTTGTTTCCATGAGCTTTTCCCCTCCAAATGTAACTTTTTGTATCATTTTATTATAACACTATTATCATTTTTGCTATTGTTTGTAAATAAAACAGATTTGCTTTGTTTTGCAACATTTTTATTTATATTTACTGCACATAAAATACATGTTCACAAGTGTTCTTGAATATATATTTCTCTAGATCAGATTGTTTATGCACAGCAGCTGGAAGAACTAATTTGTGTGATAACTGTTGGTATTACTGATAGCTTGCATATTGGCACAAGATTTATTTGTTGCCATGTACCATCTTTCTCTAACTGGGTCTTGCTTTCCTTATGTATTTTAATGCACTTTTGTCTTCACCTGGCACGTCTGACTCCCTTTCCAATATCTGGCAGACTGCAGGCACTTAGCATAAGTAATTAATTTGTAGATCATTCTCCTGCTAATGACAGCCTCTTCTCCACTTTTGAACTCTTTCCATAAGTTCCATAAAAGAAATGCTGCATAATGTTCTGTTTTGCATGGAGTCGCATGTCCATTATCCGTTGACAGTCACCAGTTATCTTGACTACCAATACAAAATGTGATACTGAGGATGCTGCCCCCTGTTACTAAGGGCAATATGCAGAGAACTGATATCATTGTCTGATAATATAAACTGACAATTTTGGATGTTGTGTTAAAGTCTAGTTAATTTTTACAAGGTGAGTGGAGTAATCCAGATCTATCAGTTTTATCAACAACCTCTACTGGAGGAAAAGGAATAGCAGTGAGAATGCAGTGCACTTTGAGAATTGCAGAGACATGCACATATATTCCAGAAAAACAAACAGCAGTGTGCATGAAAAACAATTCCAATCGAATAAATATTTATATAGTTGCAGCAGCCATGTCTAAACATATTTTCAAAATATTAAAAATTACAGGTTGGTGTCAGGGAGGCAATAAATGGTTTTAAGGTTTTAAAGCATTAGGTGTAATGCCTTCAGTTTTTGGAAAAAAAATGTACATTGGTCTTTCAAAACAAGGAGTTATTTAAAGTTTTTGTGACTGGCATATGGGTTAAGGGCATCCTTACCTACAGCTATATGGCAGTTCTAAATGCTCAAGTCTGCAAATGGATAAATTCAGGACAGTAAAGCCACACTCCACTAGCTGTGGATATGCAAGTTTGTTTTCTTATGACCTCATCAGCAAAGTATAAGTGGACTGTTTGGCTAACCTTTAGAAACACAGGGTTGTCGTACCCAGTTGATGTCCATAACCATTAAGGTGTCTGCAAAATATCCAGTCTGGCAACTAAATAAAAAAATCAACAGGACACACAGCCAAGCAAATTATTAAACTACAAGAAAATGCTAGCCAAGCTAGAGTTTTCACTTGTTAGATGGGGTATTGTAAACACTGTGAACTTTTACACTCAATATTGCTAGTAAAAAAACATGCATCAGTTAATTAGAGAGGTATTTATTTAAGCAGTGATGTTACCATAGAAACGCAGTCACTGTGCATTCGCAGTACTGAACTAGTCTACCAGTACAGGAGTGAGAAACAATTCTGTTTCTATACATACAGAAATAAAGCCAGTAAGGAAGCTATGGATAACATAAAATGTTGTGACAGTAAACTATCACTGGTTGCTAAATGGTTGTTTCCTGGTATGAAATATGACAGATGAAACTGGACTTTAAGGAATAGAAAGATGAAACTTATAATGTTAAAGGGACATGTCAGACCTTAGCACTGAACAGCTGGTGGCTGAGTGCCCATAAATATATGCATTGGTACATCTTCTGTAGAAATAGTGAAAACATTTATAGTGAGAAGAGGCTGATATTAGAACTGTTAACTCAGTCATATTTGTTGTTGTTCCAATCATTTGGCACAAACGCTGTTTTCAGTATTTCACAGTGAGCATTTTTGTACATTGCTGACTTGTTTAGACAGTCCCAAAGTATGTATGAATAAATGTGATGACCAGTCCCACAGTATGCATGAATAAATGTGATGACCAGTCCCAGGGTGACAGAAGGAGCCCAATACTATGCCCTAGCCTTAAGCAGGTTTCTTGTGCCAAATAGGTTAATGAGAATTATTTCAGAAAGAAACCTGACCCAATAAATGAAAAAAACATAAATTGATCGAATGGACTAGATTTGGTCAATGGCATCTGTGAATGCACTCTTGGGTAGAAATATACATGCATTTTATTAGCTTTCATTTGCAGGACTGGATTGCTTTTGAGAATAAATATACACAGATATGTGAATATCAGCAATCCTCCTCATTTAGAATTTTGCTTTAGACTACTCTACATTTAAGCACACTGGCTATAATCTGGTTTACCCAAAGGCCAACAGATCTGAAACTAAAATGTGTTAGTGCCTGTGATTCATTTTGTACTCAAAATTTTTTTTCTTTTTTTTTATGTTCTTTTTCCTTCCAAAGAGTTATTTTAGGGCAAAACTGCTAAGCAAACTGGTCCATTTAAGGTGCCTAAGAATACCGAATCAATAGATAAACGAAGGATATAATGTGCCACTTGAAATCTGTCGCTGGTGATGAGTTACAAGGCGGGAATCGTATTCTCCTCCTGGTGTGTGCTAAGTGATTGGTCAATATTTGTGGTAAATGTGGTATGTCAGAGACAAATAGCCACATACCAGTGGCACTATGTGATGGATTATTGTTTTAATTTCTCCATGTCTTTTGAGTTTCTAATACCATGATGGGAATGGATCCTATTCCTAAGTCAAAGTACGATTACAGTTCATGAAGTGAGGGTTTCTCCATGAACTAGGAGACTTTCCATTTACATTATTGTTGATGGGTAAATGGAGAAAATTAGCATTCCTTACATAAGCAAAAGACTTTGAACAACAGTAACCTTACATTTTATGCTCGAAGGGATGGAGGAACCCCAGATACCAAGCAAGCAGAGTATGAATATAGCAAGTAGAAAAGGAGAACCCATAGACAGTGAGTGGTGCATTATACAGTCTTTGGCAAGAGGGGAACCCCCGAGGATATGAACATTACTGTAGCTGTGTATGGGGAGGAATGTGCACTTAGAGCAACACTAGAACTGGAAAGTCTGTCTGTACATTCTGGTCTGTGTGCATATGTTCATTAATTAAGCAGATGTTGCTAGGCAATGAAGTCTATGTCAAATCAAGATCGTGTAGCACTCAACTGCCTTTGATTCAGTCAAACATCATAGTTGTCTTACACTGGGGATAAGGTTAATCTGTAATGAGATATATAGATGAATGTTATGAGTAGTACCAGATATAGATGAATGCTATGAGTAGTATCAGACATACAGATGGATGCTACGAGTAGTATTAGATATAGATGAATGCTATGAGTAGTATCAGATACAGATAAATGCCACGAGTAGTATCAAATACAGATGAATGCCACGAGTAGTACCATACATGCAGATGAATGCTACGCATAGTACCAGACGTATAGATGAATGCTATGCTTAGTACTAGACGTATAGGCTACTTATAGTATCAGACATATAGATGAATGCTATGCGTAGTATGATGAAAAACTTTAGGTAGAGTCATCATGGAAGTGAATTAAAGTTCATAGTACATTTATATAAATATGCAGTTCTTCATGAGCAGTGAAGGATGCAGTCAGGATTTGGCTTGGGTCATGATCTGAGTTAAGGTTACATTTGAAAGGAGGAGCTGAGAAGGCAAAATGTGTGCATAAAGCAGGGCGATGAGGAGGATGACATGCTGTGAGATGGATTAGGCAGGGTCATGTCTGGTAACTGCATGTTGTAGCAGGATGATGTGACATGGATTAGGCAGGGTCATGTCTGGTAACTGCACGTTGTAGCAGGATGATGTGAGCTGGTTTAGGCAGGGTCATGTCTGGTAACTGCACGTTGTAGCAGGATGATGTGAGCTGGTTTAGGCAGGATCATGTCTGGTAACTACACATTGTAGCAGGATGATGTGAGATGGATTAGGCAGGGTCATGTCTGGTAACTGCACATTGTAGCAGGATGGTGTGAGATGGATTAGGCAGGGTCATGTCTAGTAACTGCACGTTGTAGCAGGATGATGTGAGATGGATTAGGCAGGGCCATGTCTGGTAACTACGTTGCAGCAGGATGATGTGAGCTGGATTAGGTAGGGTCATGTCTGGTAACTGCACGTTGTAGCAGGATGATGTGAGATGGATTAGGCAGGGTCATGTCTGGTAATTGCATGGGACATGATGTGAGATGGATTAGGCAGGGTCATGTCTGGTAACTGCATGTTGTAGCAGGATGATGTGAGCTGGATTAGGCAGGGTCATGTCTGGTAACTGCACGTTGTAGCAGGATGATGCGAGATGGATTAGGCAGGGTCATGTCTGGTAACTGCACGTTGTAACAGGATGATGTGAGATGGATTAGGCAGGGTCATGTCTGGTAACTGCATGTGACATTATGTGAGATGGATTAGGCAGAGTCATGTCTGGTAACTGCATATTGTAGCAGGTGGAAGTTTTAAGACATTTTATAGTGAAACGCAGATTCTCACGGTTGTGGGCATAGGGTAGACTGAGCATATCAAAGGACCAACAAAATGCCAGTGCAAGTCGGGGAAAAAACCTAGCTAGTTCAGGGGGAGCAGTTAATCCAGAGCATTGTGATATGTGGACTTCAAAAAAATGAACACACTTGCAATTTTCAAGATGATTTCATTATCAGTTAGAGTGAGGGAGACAGCTGATAGGTGGTGCCCACAATAGAAGCTATAACATGAGCAAGAATATCCAGTATGATATTTACAGTTCCTTCAGGATTCTTTAAAATAAAAGATCTGTTGAGTGAACTGATATTTAGCAGTGGTTTGGGGGTAATGAAGCTTAGCCCCAGTTTATCAAAAATTCCTTTGTGCTGCTTTTATCCTGAATAAAAGGAAGACTAAGATAGAGAGCAAATGCTGCTGATGCGATGAACTTAGTTATTGAAAGAGGCCTGAAGGCTTTTGTTTACCCCTTCTTACTGGAGTACAAGAAATGTTTTCAATAATATATGCAAATTCTTTTTTTAAAACTCAGTTTAGCGTGTAGAAGATTTTGGATTATTTGTGAAAAGAAGTAAAATTGTGATGATTGGATGGGAGGGGACATATAAAGGTAATCATTCAGCTGCAGTTCTTTTATACTTAGTATCTCAATGCAGTTGAATTACAATGAGAGATATTCTCTGTAGTTTTGTGGAATGGAAAATAATGTGAAGGAAACAACAAAAGAAAAAAAAAAAGATTCAAAACAAGCTATCTTTCCCATGTGCTGGCGTTTTCATAGCCATGGGAAAGGTACAAGTGATTATTATGCTTTTTTTCTTTAGGTTACTCTTAGCTGCCAACAACTGTCAAAATGAATGAAAGCTAGTTCCATGAATTATAGTACCCTCTAGTTATATAGCCCAGGAGATTTTTACGGCAGAAGGAAGGAAATATATTGCATCTGTGTGTAGTAGTATCTAACTTTAGCTACAACGCTGTAGATGGAAAATACAAAATGAATGCTAGATACATGTCTGGAGTTGGCCATAATAACTGTTGCATTTTGGAACTTTCCTTTATACAGAATATTTTAGTCTGACTATCCCAAATAACCCACTTTATTCATTTCCTTTCTTTAGAGATGACATGCTCAGGAATTTTTCACAAAATGACTGCAATGATATTCAATTCCAATATATTTTTTGGTTGAGATTTGACCTAAGTGGCATCTTTGTCATACACTTTGATCGCTTCTTTACTCAGATCAGGTTTATGGGGATACAGAGCCTATCACAGTACGTACCTGGTGGTACACAGAGTCAGGCACAGTGTGTTCTGTGACGGAATGTCAGTCAATCACAAGTCACAGCCTACTTGCACTTACAGGCAGTTCAGAGGCTGGAAAATTCAGCTATAGGCATGCCATTGAGACTTATGATAAAGATGCAGATCTTAGGGCGGGGAGGGATTGAGAGAGGAGACACAGGGGTGACATACAAAGCCGGCACAAAAGGTGACTGCAGCTGGGAACTAACCAGAAAAACAAACCTATTAAGATGAGCACACAAAATTGTACCAAGGATGCTGCCCATGCACTCTTATGTTGAATTTGTTTTAAATGTATGACAAGGCATTGGTTCTAATGTTTTTTTTTTTTTTTCTTTCTTTAAGCAATCAAAGTATGTGGCAAAATAGTGGTGTGTAATAAGTGTATAAAATATAAATTGCATTGTTGTTTAGTTATGTTACTTTGTGCTCCCAATAAGTGGTTTGAGAATATTCTGTGCATTTTAATATCAGGATCAAGAAATTTGCGATTTTGAGAGTGACATTATTGATATGAGATCCATACACTGGCCTTGTAATTGTCCTAAATGATAGTCTACTAAACTGATTTTACTCCATTTTTTGAATTTACTGTGGGGGGTTATTGCAGTCAGCTGAAGGCTGTTCATCTTGATATCTCATACATGACTATGCAAGCTGCCAGCACTTGGAAGTCACTTCACCCCTTAAGCCTAACATGCAGCAACATATTGGGATTCTTTGTACTTCCAGGGGATCAAGCTATCTTTCCAGTTTGGAATGTGGAAAGGGAGGGTGAAGCCCCCTACAAAAAACTGTAAAATGACTAGTGTCCATTTGCTGCATATTTGTTTAGAAAATGCTATCTTGCATTTCTAGCATTGACGATGCCTATCATGATATTGCACTACTGCACTGTCGCAACAATGCCTATCATGATACTGCACTACTGCACTGTCGCAGTATTCTCTTTTCCTTGCTTAAATGTGATGCATACATGTTTCAGTCCGAGTGCCTTCTGCATAGAGAAAAAGCGGTTATCCCCCTTTCTTACCCATTTAACGCAGCATAACCACATCTTTCTCCCACTTGTAGTATTTTTCCCAGCGACCTTGAATACTCCATAGATGTACTTTCGGCATACCTTATGGTGCAGTGCTACATATATTCACCACCATTTCTATGTAATAAGACAGTCTGATCAAGTGTGTAAAGCAAAATTGATGTTTATTTTTTGCTTTTCTGTATTAAAGGTATATTAACTTAATCCCAGAACAGAAGTTTCAGAGTTTTCTTGGGATGTGTCTTTCATTAACTGTTATTTGCACTAGTAAGAAGCAGAATTTGTGCTTCTTTTTTTATTTTTTCTCCATTGTCCCTCTCTTTTTTCCTTTCTGCATTTGTATCACTTCTCATCCTCTCCACTAGTCCCATGCTGATACTGTCCGACCAATAATTTCATATTCTGCCCCTTACTTACAAGCTCATGGTGCCAAGCAGATACTGTCTGACCTATAATTTCACATTCTGTCCCTTATTGCCATCCCAAAGTCTCATACTGATTCAATCTGAGCTATGATTTCCTGTTCTACCCCTTACTCCAGCCCTGTAGTCCCATGCTAATGCTGTCTGACTTATGAGATCATATTCTGCCCCTAATTCCAGCCCCGTAGTCCCATGCTAATACTGTCTGACCTATGAGTTCATATTCTGCCACTTACTCCAGCCCCATAGTCCCATGCTGACACTGTCTGACCCATGCATTCATATTCTGCCCCTTACTCCATCCATGTAGTCCCATGCTGATACTGTCTGACCTACGAGTTCATATTCTGCCCCTTACTCCAGCCCCATAGTCCCATGCTGATACTGTCTGACCTATGAGGTCATATTCTGCCCCTTACTCCAGCCCCATTTTCCCATGCTGATACTGTCTGACTTGTGAGGTCATATTCTGCTCCTAATTCCAGCCCCGTCATCCCATGTTGATGCTGTCTGACCTATGAGTTATGATTCTGCCCCTTACTCCAGCCACGTCATCCCATGCTGATACTGTCTGACCCATGTGTTTATATTCTACCCCTTACTCCATCCATGTGGTCCCATGCTGACACTGTCTGACCTATGAGTTCATATTCTGCCCCTTATTCCAGCCCCGTCATCCCATACTGACACTGTCTGACCTATGAGTTCATATTCTGCCCCTTACTCCAACCCCGCCGTCTCATCATGATACTTTCTGACATAAGATTTCATATTCTGACCATTTCTTATATCCCGTAGTCCCATAATGATACTGTTTTACCCATAATTTCATATTTTCTCCCATACTCCATTCTCGGACATACCAGTCTGGTGGCAATGGTTATTAGTAGCTAGATTAGATGGCACCCTGGTTAGTATCCCAGACTGGTCCCCTCTCAAATGAAACAAAAGGAAAAAAAATAGCTGTTAAGCTCTTCTGAAGTATCTCATCTGTTATGTTGCAACAGAAAACATACTGCCACTTTGCTTCAACTGTTTGAATGTCAGTAATACCAGATTGAAAAATTATGCTGCTGAGTGACAGCTGGCCAGCATTGCATTGTTGGTATTCTACTTTCATGTAATCAGTATTGCAGATTGTGCCTAACAGTCGATACCTGTGATGGCTTCCTTTTCCCCACCCTGGCTAAGAATCTGTCTTTCAAAGATAAATTTACACAACCGCTACCTCCAGATGTAAATGGGAAAAAAATTTCAAAGGTGTTGCTAGCAATCAAGTCAGTCAAGGGCTTATACAATTACAACAAATGTAGCAACAGAAAAGGAGTGCATTAAAAACAAAAAACTCAAATGACTTGGAAAATGAGTGGGGTAAGATCTAGGCTGAATATATGAGAGATCTTGAAACCCAGTGGCAAGTGTAGGTGCATTTCAATTGCTCAAGGACTGCATTAACACCCAGACAAAATTCAGGCTGCATAAAAGTGTCTAAATATAACATGTTTCACAGTTAAGATCTTTTGTGGGTTTTGTGAACTACTGTGGCAGACTTTTGGCAAATCATGCAACTATGTTAGATCCCCTTAATGAGCTACTACATATGAAAGTGTCATCTAAGATCTTTTCATTTACAGACCATGAATGTGGACTAATGAAAGTGGACATCAGTTTGGCATTGAGGTTGGTTACGTCCAACAGCACCGTGATGCACTATAACCCATTCTTTCTGGTAAAGTTGCTGTATATCCATATAGCAGGGGAGTTATGCTCATTTCAGACTGACAGACTCTGGTTTAATTTTTTTTAGCCCACAGAAGGGAATTTCTGCCATACCAGCTGCATTAGTAACAATACTGGGCATTCCTTTTTGATTGGACATCAATAAAAATTGAGTATAAACATACCACATGTCATGGAAGTGTTAATACTTTGTCTTGTTTATCATATGAGGATGTAAGTGTTGGACATGAAGATTCATTAGAAATGTCCACCTTCAGTCAAATTGAAGGCCTGCTTATTGCAGCAGATAAGGAATGGCAGAAACCATTTATAATGAAAATATCACAATTATATATATATGTATATATAATATGTATATATTGTCACAATGTTGCTGGATGTGTCCAGCACATGATGAATCAATCTTAACAGCCAACTGTGCAATGTAGAGGTTAAGAATAATTGTATTTAACTGTGCTACAACCCAGAAGGTTAACAAAAGAGCTCCATGGAGATTGTCTTACAGTACTGAAAATAAAAGCATTGGCTAAAACTAGTGGCTGTAAGTTGCGTGCCATGACTAATGACTGATCAATAGGTAGAATGGATGATCTTGAGATGTATTGGCTGGTAGATGGTCTAGAATGAGCCAGATCATAAAACACTCCACCCATGGGAGTGGCCTACATTATCTAGTAGCAAATCCATGTTGATTTGCTTTATGAGGACAAGATTTTTGGCATATACTCTAAATAATAAAAGTTATTTACTATGAGACGATTTTGTATAACTGCAGTAGTGGTGCTGTGGTAGCATTGTCGCCTCACAGTAAGACGTTGGCCTGTTCGATTCTCAGCTAGTGCGTCTTCTGTGTGGAGACATGCATGAATGGACGTACCTTTGTTGAAGGTTGTGCATCAGGGCTGGGAACTCGGCATGTAAAAATCTACTGCCAATCATTAGCGGACCGGAGTTCCGCTGTGGCGACCCCTAACCGGGAAAAGCCGAAAGAGACACCAACAATGAGATGATTTTGTGGTCACGTGACTGATGTAGTGGGAAAATGTTTTACCAGAAGTGGATTACCATAGCAATAGTAAGTGACAATGGTCCTCATTTTAAGATGAATGGTTTCATGATATTCCCTCTTGAAATGGCATTTGACAGTAATGACATCTTCCCCCCCATAGCATCCAGTAACTAATGGTTTGCTGAGAGGTTTATACAGTACCTTAAATGAGCACTTTTAAGTCATGGAAATTACAAGTTTTCCCTCCAACAAAGCTGGTAAAATTATTTTCATACACCAAAATGCTGTTCATTCTACAAGTAACCTGACCCCAGCCATGTTGTTTATAGGATGTCCTCTTCATTCAAGACTTTACTTTGTGTTGTAAAACCTTCAAAAGACCATCGAAGAACAAAGTAAGCAAGCAAAAATAAAGGATGAAAAAATGCTGTATATAGCTTTATTACTGGGTAGATGGTCCTTAACCAGATGTACAGAGGAGATTGTAAATAACCTCCTGTTACATGTGGGTAACAGTCAGGACCAATATCCTACAAGGTCAAGGTGGGAATTGGTATCATTTGGTAGTAATGTGTTGATTACTTGAGAATGTCTAAGCTAAACAGAGCTGAACAAAACCCACTTCAGCTATTGTTACTATTTGTCTTCTGCATACCACTTATCTTGAGAAATTGATGTGCAAACAGCATGTGCTTGTCCAACTATATCGTTTACAGAGTTGAGTGCCATGACTAGTAACAATAACCAAAGGTACCTAGTGAAGAAAAGCATTACCTGACATGCATTCGTAAGCTGGCACAAAGACTGAGATTTTTTTTTCTGACAGTATGTAGTAATTAAAATGTGCTTTTGATCCAAGAGGGAAGAGGTTTTATTCTAGAAATACTAGTGTGTATGCTTGATTGGTGATTAGCTAATAATGTCCATCTCAGACTGATGTTCGGAGATGTGTAACTTAATACTTTGCACAATGCTTTCTCCTGGAATAAAAATGAAGTTGTCAGTAAACAACTGAGATTGTAGGACGACGACTCTTGCCAATTTCCTTGTCGCTTTATCTTTCTGTTGATGTCTACAGTTCATCTTATAGTTTTAAGACAGCACATGGACAATTAAATTTCAGTGTCTGCTGACAGTTCTTAAGTTTAATGATATACATGGTGCTCTAGTATCCATCATACAGGAATACACTGTTCTTGTTAATGGTCAGGTGTATACCATAAGGTCTTTACAGCTTATTACATTTATTCTCAAGTATTATCATTGCAAACAAAAGTTATGTAAAATCATAAGCTTGCATAACAACACAGAAACGTGCTTGTTTGTCATAATCAGTATTTTATATGTGTGTATATTATATATGTATATTTATATGTGTATATGTGTGTGTGTAAAATCTGGTTTTCACCCCCCCCAGTCTTCTTTCTCACTAGCAGCATAAGGTTCTTTGTCCAAAAGTGGTGGGTTATTGAGTGTTTCATTGGACCCTAGGTAATTTTTAAATGATGGGTCCACACCTTTTTGTTTTGGGCCACACTAAATGCACAAGTTCTATTGAATTAACCCTAATGATTTTTTATGTGTACATATCTATATTTATTAGTTTTGAACATTTTTCTAGAAAAAAATTGAAACAAAATATACTAAGCAATAATAACACAATGATCAAGTTTAGAACATTTCAACCATACAAGAGCACTCTAACATACCTAACCCTTCCCAAACAATTCTCCCTTTGAAACTGCCACTAAATTTCAAGTCCTGTTTCATAGATTCCAAAAACAAACTAACCCTAAATGGTCACAATTCCGATCCCACATTTCCTCCCTTACCCCCAGACAAGTCTACCTTTTCTGCCAGTCCTGTCCCACTACCTATATTAAATCCTTACTGACCAAGTTAAAGCCCTGCTTACCCTCAGCAGACAAACTATCACCAATCATCCTAAAACAAGAAGCTAACAAAATAGCCTATCCAGTCTCCACCCTAAGAGATCTAGCCATGTTTCGCTTGCTTACTGTACTCTGCCTGAATATTGATGAAGTCTGTCTGCATTTTTTTTTTTTAATTGAAGTTTTTCATTTAAGGTTTGTTTACTTCTATTTTTTGAATTTTTTCTTGTATTACATTTGTTTTCTTTTAAGTTTTAAATTCTTTTGGAGTTTTTAGAGGTCGTGGCTAGGGTCAGTTAGAAAAGTTAGCAAATAATTCCTTTGCAAACAGTAAATAACAGCTAATTAGTAGGAGGAGCTGAGATAAAGCATTCCTCATTTAGTTAGAAATATTTGCAGGCATCTGTATTTAGCTGGAGTGCATATTTGTCTGGCTTGCTGCACTCTGCCCAAATATTGCTGATCTCAGTCTGTATTTTGTTTTTCTCCACCCACTCGCTCAATTGTTGTGTTATTAAACTTCGTGGCTTTTGCGTTGCCTGCCACTATTATAAATTTGATTTTGGACACTCCTTCCAGTCTCATCAGCTCATTCTACTGAGTATGGAGAGATCATTTGGGAAGGCCCCCACCCCCCCTTAGGTTCTTAACCTTGAATTATTTTGTTTCCTCCCTTCTCTCTTAACTTAAAAAAAATACACTTTATTTGGCTGCTTTTACTGTATTTGTGTTTCTTCCTACTTTATTTTGCTTTTGCTCATTGGTCTTAAAAGTTTTCAGTTGCTTTTATTCTGCTATATTTATTACTGCTGGTTAGCCTGATTAAATTATAACGGTTATTCTAAACCTCTTAGTTTTGCTTTAAGCACTTGGGCTACAAGCCAGTTGTTTTACATTAAGAAGGTTTGTAGTCTACACTCTTGTGGCAGGCGAGGTAGCTTATATCCTTCTAATTTGGAATTGTTGGTTGAATTTTTTTTGTATCCGTTATTCTGTAAGTGTCTTAGTTCTGGTTTAAACGCTTGGGCTTCAGGCCAGTTATTTTACATTAAGAAGGTCTGTGTTGTGGTCTACACTCTTGTGGTAGGAGAGCGTAACCTCTGCCCTTCTGAGCTGGGAATTGCTGGTTGAAGGCTTATTGTGCCTGTTGTTGTAAGTGTCTTTGTTCTGGTTTAAGCACTTGGGATCCAGACAGGGTTGCCATATTTGTAAAGGGAAAGGTAGGGACCAAAAAAAAAAAGGTCCTTCATGCTAAGTAAAGACTAAAAAAAAAGTTCTTTAATGCGGACACCAGGCAGTTCTGCATTGAACAGAAGTAGCTCCGCTTTGTGATTTTTGACTGGCCTGTATACTGGCCAGTCAAAACAAACAAAAAAAAGAAACGGGCTGTTTCGCCAGGATTTTAACAGTCCGTGCGGGACTCTGGATCGGGCTGTTGATGCTGGGGGTAGTCCTGCTCAAATAGGGACGTCTGGCAACCCTGGTTCCAGACAAGTTAATTCACACGAGGAAGGTCTGCTGAATTGCTGCCTTATTTAAACTTTTTTTTGCTGTTGTGACTGTGACTTCTGCACTTTGAATTTCTAGTACTTTGGCATTTTATAGCATAGGCTAGATTCAGGCTTACTTGGTACCATTTGTGCACTAAAACCAACCACTTTACATTATGAAGGCCCCCCCTGCACCCTTGTGGCAGACGTGTTCAGCCAAGTACCCAAGTGAGTTGGGGATTGCTGGAGTAAGGCTCAGTCTTGGGCTTCTCCTTTGGTTAAATTGTTTAAAAAAACATTCAACTTCACTTATACTTAAGCATAATATTTACATGGATTTGCATTCAGTTTACCACTGCTGCTCAGAGCTTGCACTGCTGCCCGGTGAGCAACTCAGTTGTACATTGCGAAGCATTGATACTGTTTTCTACCTATAGCTGCCATAGAATAGTTGCTTTTTGTTAGTCTTAAACCAAAACTTGGTCCATCTAGCCCACTCCCCACTAGTTACTACACTATATACCTCCCATAATGGATTGACAGTTTCCCACCATTTCTCCAGCCATCCTGATTGTCATGGGCATCCTGAGGCAATGTAGCAATTGTCTCATGTATACTGACAACCAGTTACTCCTAAAGCAAACAAATACAACATGTAAGAGATGGATCTGTACTATGAATTTGGAATCAATTCTCTCACATAAAAAAAGTAAAACACCAAACCCAAAGCATGTGTAAAACAAAAATCCACAAAAAATAACTTCCACAGAAGGCACTCCAGTTTGAGAGTCAGTCTGTGAACAAATACTACAATTTAAACTGACAGGAGAAAATGGCCTTGTTTGAATTGTCTAAAATATTTCATTTGCACTTGAAACTGACAAGGGTAATGGCCTCTTTGTAATGTTTCAGTCTGATTATGTTACTGAAATTGAAAAAATGTTTAATAATGTTCAGGAAAATGAGAAGGTTCCTTTGTATTTTGTTAACGTACATAATATATTGTTGGATTTACTTAGCAATTGTTGTATCCCTTAAGTATTTTAATAATTATTTGTATTTTAATTCTTATTTGTTGAACATCCCAGGCTGGCTATTTTGTTTGGGATTCCTAAACTTCACAGTGAGGCATATACCCTTTCCTTTTTAGGCCTGTTGTGTGCTAAAAATAATGTCACTGAACACATCTCTGCCTTCTTAGATTATTATTTAAATCCCCTTGCCAAAAAATTAAATAGTTATGTAAGAGATTCATGGTATTGTTTGGTTTGCATAGGTTAAATATTAACAAAGTGGATATTAGTATGCTCATCTTGGATGTGAAGTCTATATATACTAGCATACCATGGGTAGAAGGCGTTGCTTTTTTGAGACTGTATCTTGTGAAATTTAGCTCCTATTAGTGATATGATGAGTTAGCGGACCTGAGTTCCGCTGTGGCGACCCCTAACTGGGAAAAGGCGAAAAAGACAAACAACAAGTAGTGATATGATGAGTACAATTTGTGAACTTATGGAAGTCATGCTTGAAAATAATTTTTTTCATGTTTAATGGTCAGATTTACCATCGGAAAAGAGAGGTTGTGAGGGGGGGGGCAGCAGTGGCTCCCTCCTTTTCCAGTATTGTCATGGAGTGGTGGGAGACAGAATATTTGTGTAATACATCTTTCTATAAAACACATGTAATTAAATATTATAGATAATTTATTTTTTTATTACTGATGCCAAATTAGGTGCGGTTACTACCTTTGTTTCAAATATTATTGATACTACTGAGGTTTTAGACTTTAACATAGGCTGTTTAGGCACTGATGTACATTTCTTGGATGTCGCCATCCAGTGGAGCAAAAGTAATAAGACTTTTTCAAGTAATATTTATTGGAAGGAATGTTTTGTTAACTACGTGCACTTTTCTAGTAAACACCCACCATGCATAAAGAAAAATATATACCTAGGGGACATGATCAGGGCCTCAAGGCTGACTACTAATCAGGAGATCTTTTTGGATGTAATTCATGAAATAATAGTATTTTTTATGGATAAGGGTTATAGTTAGTGTTCTTAAGGCTGCTGCAGATGAAGCTGTAGAAAAAAAGGAATGACACGTTTCCACATTGTCTGTTGGCATGCCTAATGAGAGCAGGGATGTTAGTTCCAGTCTTTCTAATATTATGACAGATAAAGGTTATACTAATAGTTTCTGTCTGCACATTCCACTCTTTCTAATATTATGACAGATAAAGGTTATATTAATAGTTTCTGCCTGCACGTGATTGCGGATGATTTGATTATTAGGTCTATTCTTATTCAGAATTGGTACATGTTTAAGGCTGATTGGAATAGTATTAAAATAGTACATAATGAATCTAGGTTTGTAGTTAAAAGATGCTAAGTCTTTAAAACTACATTTAGAAATAGACAATACTATAGCCATGACTGCTAAGACTGACAAAAATCCTGGCATGTATAAATGTTTTTTTGTAATATGCGCTCTTATTTTGCAGAGTTATTCTGTATTTTTGTCTTGTATTAATAAGCACATTATAAGTAACAGTTATTTTAATTGTGATTTCTCTGGTATTATTTATATTGCAATCTGCTCTAGCTGCCAGTGTTTTTATATAGATATGTCTACAAGAAAATTAAAAGTGAGAATAAGGGAACATCTGTATAGTATTAAACACTGAATTTAACAATGCTCTTTATAAACACTACCGTATGTGTAGATTTAAACAGTTATTTATTTTTTTCATGTTAGACTTGATCCTAGTGATGTAAGGGATGGTGATTATAAAAACATTGCTTCTGAGGAGAGAAGCATGTTGGCACCTTAAGCTACAAGCTCATAAGCATCTTGGACTTGATAGCATTTGTACTGTGCTTTTTATAATTGTATGTGTCATGTGTACTGTTGCTTTACATTTGCTTTGATGGAGATTTTAATTTTGTTCAGTTGAGTATGTAGAACAGTATAGAAGGTTGGTTGACATTTTGTCATTTTATTCTGATGGCGTCTTTGGGTGAAAGCGCTAAATAAATATTTCCTTGACTGGAGTACCTTTTGTGGATGTTATTTTGGGGATCTCTCACATAAACCAGATGTTACACAGGTTGTCAGCTCACATACTTTACCTCTTGCACATAACAAGCTCCCAACACATAAACCTGCATACACAGAGGCACTTGCTGGAATCTTACCTAAAGATCAGGGACCTCCCAAGAGCAAACCTACTGGACACACTGCAGACCCAACAGAATCCACTAGACACAACAGTGTTTCAGCCAATAAGCCCCTAAGGCAAAACACCTCAGAAACCAATGTCTTAGCTATAGCCGACTCCACAATGAGAGAGAGACAGATATTCCCCTCACCAGGCTTGACAAGGAGAGGGTCACAGTCAGCTGCTTGTCAAGTGCCAGGATTCATCAGATCTTGCACGCACTCAAGTCTATCAACAAGTACCGTTATGACTCTGTCATAGTCCACGTTGGAGTGAATGACTTGAGAATTACCTCACTGGACTATATGAAGAGATGCATGAATGAGCTCTCAGACTGTGTGTCCCAGGCAGGTAAGTCTATAGCCTTAAGCAACATTCTGCCTTCACCCAGGATGATGCTTCAATATAAACAAAAATGATTGACTTCAACAATCGGGTTAGTTTCTAGTGTCAATCCAGGGGAATCCAGTACCTGCCAACCTGCAAAAAGATGGTCAGCAGATCACGCTGCTGTGCCAGAGATGGTCTTCACCTGTTGTCTCTTGGCTTTTGGTTCCTGCCTCCCCCATTGTGCCTTTTTAGGCAATGTCAAAACAACCAAATTCCCAATGTAAAAAATTCCATTAAAGACAAAGTCTGGGTTATGCTGCTTAATATTAGGAGTCTAAATCAGAAACTACACTCACTGGAAGAACTCCTTACCTTGGAAGATGCCAATGCCTGTGCAGTCAGAAAGACATGGTTCAAGGCTGCAGAGAGCCCCCTGGCCTTGCAAGGCTACAATGCCTTCCATACATTCAGACCTCAAAACGAGTATGAAAGAACTAAAGGTGGAGGTGTATGCATCTTCATTAATGATGAATACACCTCAAGATTGGTCAAGCAGTACAACTCCATAGAGCTACTCCAAGTCCAACTATGTGTAGGTAAAACCTCTTTCCATATCATTGCTCACTTTCGGTCCCCTACCATGAACCATGAGAACCACTCTGCCTTACTTGAACTACTTGAGTCACTCACTATACAACCAAACACCTTGGTCATGGGTGAACTCGAATATCCTTCCATCAATTGGGAATGGTACATGAGCACAAACCCAGTCTCCTTAAGGTTTCTGGACTTTGTTAATACAGATGCTGTAGAACAGATGGTCTGCACCCCTACAAGGGGGGTCTAGTGTCCTGGAGTTAGTAGTCACCAACATAGGGAGTATCTGCACTACCCCCCCCCCCCATGTGTTGCCCTCCCTGGTAAGGTCTGATCATAAGTCTTGTTCAAAGTAAAGATCATACCTGCCCCCCACCCCCACCGAGGAAAAAGTATGCAAAAATTTCTCCAAAGCAAACTGTAGCCTCCTAAGCGATGGCATAAATAGTTTCAAACACCCTGCTACCACCGTCAGTAATGACTCGTATATAGAGGTGTGCACAAATGCCCTGTATAAATACCTATACAAATGTATAGACTCTGCTGTACCTGAATGGATCAAAACAAGGTCCTCACAAAAAAAGGCCACCTGGGTGGACATCCGGCATAAATAGGTTATACAACAAGAGGCAGAAACTCATGTGTTAAAAACAAGAGGGAACTGACTCAACAGAGGAGGGGCAACCCTCCACAGTATGAGCAAGGAAATTCGATATCTTGTGAAGTCCTCTAAAGTGAATTATCCCTAGCTAAGGATAATCACAAGGCATTCTTTAGGTATATCAGAAATCTAAAAGGGAAGTCCCTGCTTTGGTTCAAATTAGTAGTGGACGGTATCACTCATACTGACCCTGAGGACATTGCCAACCTGCTAGCAGATTTTGTACAAACTTCACTACACTGCCCCCACCAGACATACCCAAAAGCATAGCTGTCACCAGTCCTCTACCTAGTATCGCCAAATAGCAGGTCATAACCACACTCTCCATGGCCTCTCTCACATAGCCTGT
This sequence comes from Protopterus annectens, assembly GCF_019279795.1. NCBI lineage: Eukaryota > Metazoa > Chordata > Ceratodontiformes > Protopteridae > Protopterus > Protopterus annectens. The sequence continues at coordinate 714,775,437 of NC_056743.1, read as the reverse complement.
ATGGGACTGTGGATAACATCCCAGGCTACCTACTAAATGGCCTAAAACAGGACCTAGCGGAACCACTTGGAACTCTCTTCAACTGCAGTCTAAGTACTGGCTTTGTCCCAGCAGAGTGGAAAGCAGCAACAGAATTCCATTGCACAAAGGGAGACAATCAGCCTACCATGGGAACTATAGACCCATAAGCCTAACCAGCCTTGTCTGCAAGGGCATGGAGAGAATCATCATGGACCTTGTCAACAAAGATATAGGTGACATTCAAGCTCATGACTTGACCCAACTTGGCTTTGCTAAGGTGGGATCATGCTTATTAAACCTGGTGGACTTTTTCAAGAATGTCACCAAAGCCCTTGATGAAGGTAAAACAGTACATACAGCCTATCTTGATTTAGCCAAGGCTTTTAATACAATCCCTAACTCGGGTATCATTGAGAAACTTGCCCAGCTGGGAATGAACCCATATATCATTAGATGGGTAGCCAACTGGCCAACATGCAGTTAAAGTTGAGGATTCCACCTCTGTCAGCAGACCAGTTACCATTGGTGTACCACAGTTATCTGTGCTAGGTCACTTACTGTTTGGAATGTATTCCTCTGAAGTCCAGGCAGGAATAGATGGCCTGTGGCTCGGCAAGTTTGCCGATGACTGCAAACTGGATACAACCAATGAGTCCCCCAGTGATGCTGACATACTAATAAAAGGGCTAACAGACAAATGATTGGTGCCATAGCCACGGACTTAAACTACATGCAAAAGAGTGCATTATCCTCCCTTTCAGCACAGGGAAGTCCATGCAAATTACAGTATTAACAGTACTCCCCTTAGCTCAAACTCTGTAGTGAGAGATTTGGCAACACAAGTTAATAGCAATCTTAACTTTGATCAGCATGTGTCCACAGTGGTAAGGAAGGCCTTCTGTGTTGCACATCTCATAAATAAGGACATAACATCCAGAGTTAAGGATATTATTACTCCCCTGGACTCGACCTAATCAGACCACTAATAGAGTACAACGTTCCCTTCTGTATGTACCTCACTAGACACCTGCAGCAGCTGGAGAGACTTCACAGGTTTCTCACCAAGAAAATTCAGGGCCTTCAACACATGACCTACATGGACAAACTGAAGTACCTGCCACTGTACTCTGTATCTTATAGGCTGCTGAGAGGCGACATGTGCCTGGCCTACAGATCAGTCTTAGACCCTGCCCTAATGGAAATGCACATCTGCAAGTCAACTGGGACAAGATCCACTCACTCTAGTGATCTTAACCTAGCCTGTGACATTAACAGGACATGCTGGAAAGACAGATGCGTCTCCCAGAGATTGACACTCATCTGGAACCAACTCCCAATTCAAGTAAAACAGAGCTCCTCAGTGAAGCAGTTTAAGTATAAATTAGACAACTGAGTGGAGATGGCAATTTTACCCTGGGGGTGTCACCTTTGTCCCTCTTGGATAAGGGCAATTAGTGCTAATCATATACTTGCTTTGCAAATGTTGACCATACAACTTGGTCAATAAGGGAACCAGAGTATAACATGGCTAGGCTTATAAAGGCCCTAGGGCCAATCGCCTAGTAATTTCCTATGAATTTATGAGAATCTACAGTCCCTTCTATCTGGAAATAATTCTTCACTATTCCACTTCACAAAAGAGGACACTCCACTGATTCTGCAAACTATAGGCCCATAGCAGTTCTTTCCCCCCTCTCAAAAATACTTGAAAAAAAATGCATACACAAGCTTCTTCTTGAACATCATCTAAAAGAAAATCTTCTCAGTTCAACCCAACATGGCTTTCGCCCTAACCATAACACAACTTCTGCTCTAGTCTCCTGTAATCATACCATCATTCAAGCCAGGGACAACAATAACCTGGTATTCTGCCTATTTCTTGACCTCTCCAAAGCCTTTGACACATTGTCTCACCTTAAACTTCTCACTAAAATGTCTTCTCTTGGTCTTTTCTAACTACACACTCAGATGGTTTTGTAGCTACCTTTCCAACCGACACCAGTCCATTAAGTGGTTCTCTTCCTTCTCACACTTCCTCCCTGTTATTACCGGAGTGCCAAAACGTTCCACTGTCATCTGCTCGTCTGACAATCCTTTACACTTTCACTCTATTACCCAAAATTCCTTTAACTCCATTGAAATGTGGCTAATTGATGATCAACTTGTACTTCACCCAAAAAAAACACAATTACTTCTATTTCTCTCCAAATCTCACTTTTATCTGAAATCATTCTTCACAATTACATCCCTTGGCAACACCTTAATAGAAGAAGCAACACACACTGAACTCCTGGGCACCTTTATTGATGATCAACAAAAATTCAATCTATGTCTTCAAAATTGTAAAAAAAAAAAAAAAAAAACAAATAAATCAGTATGTTTTATAGAACCAATGACTCCAAACTATCTCTTGCTAATGCCTGTCATCTTCCCACCATACTCTGTTTCTCTTATCTTAACCAAGCTGCAGTCCAACCTAAAAATAAAATTGGAACTCTGCTGTAATAAAATGTCCAGATTCGCTGCAAATCAGCCTTATAACTCACACCACTGCCTATCTCTAAAATCTTTACATTGTCTTGAGCTGCTTCACCAGCTCCTCTTTGCTTAACTGCTCCTTACTCATTATTAACAAACTGACTTCCTTCACAGTCATCTCATTCCTCATCACTCACTACAGTCCCAGTCACTCTCTCTCCAGAGCTCTGACCAGGTTATATTGGAAATCTACAAGCCTAAAAAAACAATAGGCCATAGCCTGTACAGCTACACCATAGCCTTTGCCTGGAACAAACTTTCTTTAACCATCAGAACTATACCAAATATTCTCAACTTTAAAAAAAAAAGCATTACGAGAAAGACTACTTAACTCATGGTTCTGCTTCTATCTTAACCCTGCCTAACTTTCTCTAACCCATTTCCTCTCGCCTCTCTCTCATATTTTTGCACTGCTGTCTTGCACCTAACCTTTATTCTCTTTCCTACATTTCTCATCTCTAACTACCTGAACCATTTTTACTACTTCTGCCTTACACTTTTAACCTGTTATCTAATGCTAGCACTGCATTAGTCTAACACTAAAATTAAATGTCTGCTATGGAGCTGTGTGCTCATTGTTAATGTCTTGCTGCTGCTTGTATTTTCCCAGTTATATGTTAAAATCACCTTTGTATTATGTTCCCTTTTCTTGTATGGATTTTTTCTCCTCAGGCCTCGCCTGAAAAAGGGCACGTGCCCAGTCGGATTTATCACGGTTAACAAATGTCAAAATAAATAAAAGTTCTAATTCACCAATGCCTGTACCCGTCAGTTACAGCCACTTGAATGTGTCTACATCGAAAGTCCGATTGTTATTAAAAAAAAAAAAATGGCCACAGTTAACGGATACAACTCAAGATGAAATAGTTCACACTAATCCTGCAAAGTCAGACTAATGAGTGTTTATCTTCACCATCACAACAGGGCCAGTCATTCTCATCTGCAGACATCTGCCATACCTAGTAATTATAGCTTGTTGATTGTGCATACCTCAAAAAGCTTAATATCCATAAAACAAATATAAAAACTATGGACACTGTAATGGAGTTTGTTTCACACAAACACATAGTAGTAAAAATATTCCAACTTATTTCAACCAAATGCAAATGACAGAAAGATGCATTACTTTCATCCATAGGCAAACATTTTTGGTTTTACCCCCATTTCATGTGACTAGCGGTTGAGAGTTTTTTTATCATAAACAGATGAGATGCACACAGAAGTTGTTACATATATCCACTGAGTGGGGGTGATGGCGATTTGTGGATGACTCTCTGCACCTCATTTGGTTATGAAAAAAAATCCCTGTCAATCTCTTAAGAATCGAGGACAAAGCAAACAAAAAAACGAGACAATGGACAAGAATCAACAAGAAATTTCAAATATTGGTCTTAATTTAGAAAGTTGCAAGAATAACCGTTTTTGCTTTAGTGCACATTTTCAGAAAGATTCAAAGTCTGAAACTCAAATGTCTTTCATTATTTAGTGACTGTAACCCTCCATTATTTTCCAGAAATATGATACTTTTTATGAGAAACAGATGTGAAATAACTGGCAAAATCAAAAGTATTATACAAAATCAGATATGGTTGAAAGTTATGCTGTGTTAACTTTCTTTCACACAGTCAGTAGCTAGAAGTAATCTGGTTTTGTATTACAAGCAAGCATTTGTGTGAAGTATATCAGACTGCTTAAATTCAGCAAATGAAAACAGGATAAGTTATACTTGCATCCACAAACAGCACTCACCCCCTCTGAGAGATACTTTGCTGTATGCACCTCATCTTTTTGTGATAAATGAAAAATAAGCTACTTAACCTCTTAGCACAAGAAATTGGGCAAAACCAAAAATTTATGAAGGACAAAGGTCCAAAATCATGGACAGATTCTAGCGATTGCTATTATATATGCTAACAAAATTGCTAGAGTAACAGTTTTTACATTAGCATTGTGGAATATTTTTTGAGGAGAATGAATTCTGAAAATCATACTTGTGTTTATTTAGTGATGGCAGAGCTGAACAATTTGCCAGAATACCACAGACTGTATGAGGAACAGACTGAGAATGTGGTGCAAAAAGTCAGATGTATTTTGTAAAATGAGGGAATGTTGATGAGTGTGATGTATTCTATAAAATGACAGAAAGTGGATGGTTGTGGCTGCTGCTTCTGGGAATCTTCTTCCTTATTTTTAATTCAGTCCACTGCGAGTCTCAGATACAACTGACTTGCTAAGGTGTGTTTTGTGCATGTATTTATATCTATCTATCTATATATGTATATATTTATCTATGTATATATATATATATATATATATATATATATATATATATATATATATATATATATATATATATATATATATATATATATATATATATATATATATATATATATATATATATATATATATATATATATATATATATATATATATATATATATATATATATATATATATATATATATATATATATATATATATATATATATATATATATATATATATATATATATATATATATATATATATATATACATACATACACATAGATAGATTCAATTTAAAATCTGGAAATTCTGAAATATCGAATTTTAGTATCTCAAGACTATAAAGCCAAAAACCAAAACCACAAATATAAACAAAACGCCACCACAAATACACCTACCTCCCGATACTACAACAAAGCAAAACAACAAACATGAACACAACAAACACACGTACCCACTCTTCCTATAAGCTGCGCCCCCACACCCCCATTACTTATATATACTAACTCCGAGGTCACACTAAACACTTAGACAGAAAACCCACCACCACACATTCTACACCCCCCTTGCACAAACATACATCATATGTATACAAACACCACCACTCTCAACACCGACATATTCACACTCTTGCCTACCTGTCATAACCCACACCTAAAACTCCCCAACATACTCACAAACACACAATCCCTCCCGAAACTCTTAAAAAACATAACACTTACATAACACGCCATCAATGCATGGGTTTGACATTTCCGGATTCGATATTCTGCAGATATATATATATATATATATATATATATATATATATATAAAGTAGCAGTGATTAAACTGTTTCACATGATTTTTGCATTCTACACCTTCCTCCTCATTATGGTCAGCAGTGCAAATTCCAAGAAAGAACTGGCATACCAAGGTAATCTGTGTGTTAATATCAGTAACTGCAGGGCCTCTTCCTGTCAGTGCGTGTTTGCACTAATCTTTTTAGGGGAAAAAAATACCGTGTTATATACTTACCATTGCTATTTATTATTATTTTTTTAAATTTTCATAGGCTTCTCAGCTTGAATCATTTCCAGTTGGATGACACTAGAGAAATGATACTCAGCTGCTGAACTGGTAGTTGTAGGTGGACCAGCTTCAGTGACTATCATTTCAACGATATTGCGCAGCTGAGTTGTCTTGAGGCACTAGAGCCCTAAGCAGTCCTGAGACTAGGAAACAGAACCCCTTTCAGATGTGTTTGCATTTCTGAAAAGAAATATTTATGCTGTAACCTGGATTATGGCTACTGCTTCTACTACACCCCATGCCTAATCTACTTGCAGTGCTAGAAACGTAACAGTCCAACTATTCTCAGCTGGCCATAGACTACTTCTCAGCTCTAGGGTCTCTGTTGACTACCCAGATTTCTCTTATATTGTAATTCACCACTGGTGATTATGAAAATTAAACCGGATCTCCTAAGAGTGATAACAGTACAGTGTAGCTCAATTTTGTGTATTTGCTATACACATCTCCCAAAAACATTGAGAGTTAAAAGCTTTTCTTTAGCCTCTCAAGGAATATGCCAGATGGTTGAGGTTACCTGACTGCACAAGTTTTTGTAACATCATTGAGCCTGTATCATTGTAATGCGCCCTCTGTTTAACAGGAACACATCTTACCTGCAGGTTTAGAAATGTAGAATTGATGCACCGTTCTGAAAGACATTTTAAATTAGCAATTTTTATGCGAGATTGATATGACAAATGTTTGACTTGTAAGACATGCTACCTATGGGGGGATGTAACCAGTTAATTATTGTACCAAAAGACAGCATATGAAGTAAGCTTGACAAGTACATATAAGCCTCCATTTTGGCCCATAGAGCTTTGTGATTATTGCCAGCTTGCAACATATGACTGACCACATGGTTCTGAAGCTAAACACTGAAAGTGAGTACTCTTAGACCACAAGCTTATGCTGGTGCAAATGTTACTTGTGGGGGTATTTTCTTTCCTTTGCTTTCCAGACATTGCACCACGAAATTCTGCAATTTACTGACCTACATCAATAAATTACAGGAAAAAAGTACCTGATCACATAGTAGAATGTAGCACCAATATGTTTGCAACTTGGATCCTCCAGACGTGCTGACAAACACATTTCTGCATAGGTCTGTTGTCTTGGATAGTATCCAGTGCAGCTTGACATCCAGACACCACAGAAGACTGGAGTATCAATTCAGAACAAGGGGTGTAAAGGGGGCCAGTAAAATGTCGACAGCTTGGTTAAACAGAATTCCAACTTAGATGCATCAATTTTCAGTATGGACATCTTGAAAACTGTGTGAATGGTATCCAATACAACAGGGAATCTGTGTTCAAAACTTGTGGTTAACGACAGTCATCAGCAAACTGTAATGATTTCATCTGTTTCTTAATCAGAGGCTATAGAGTAAAACTGGTGTAGTGTGCTAGTGTGCAAAATTCAAGCTTATGGCTCAGTAGACATCAGAATTAGGAGGAGGAAGGGGTCATCTGCAATCCATGCACCTCTGTAACTGAAAGTAGGATAATCTTGATTTGCTAGCACAGTAACTGAAGAAGCTTCATATAGCACTTTATTTATACTAAGTCGGAGTTGTTGATATATGTCATTGAAATCCAAAACATCAATATCATTATTGAAATATAAACACCAGTGGATGGAGTGACACGAAATATCAATAATAAACAGGACCGCATAATCACAGTAGGCTTATTAATACACACACACAATAGCAGAGTAGTAACTATAGAAGTCTCGTCCTAAATAGTGTAGCTAAATGAAGTAATTATGGGGTTTAATGATTGAGAATGGCACAGCAAGAGGATGGAGGAGTCACTAAGGGTCATGAATGTACCTGTGGAGAGTTTTATAGAATGAAAAGGTAGTCCTAGTCTGCAAACTGCCTAACTACCATTTAAAAGGTTCTTTGTTGGTATTTCCAGAACAATGAAGTACTGTAATTTATTGTTCTACTACACATTGTGATGATCAGCATATTTCCTGTATATGATAGTATCTTTCAATTCACACTGGTTCTATTTTCCACTCAGTTTTCACTTAAGTCTTCTAAACCCTGGCTGTCCCAAAGTGCAAGTCTTTATGACTCTGCCATAGTGAAAAGAAGTGAAGAATTTTTCAGTAGCATATAAGATTTGTTTTACAAATATGTATTTATTACTCTAACTTTCAATATTTTGCAGAAGATGTAATAAAATAAGTGAGTGCTGTTTTTTTTAATTAGTGCAAGGTACTGGATCCGAAATTGAGAACTAGCAAAAGGTCACCTTAGTGGATTTGTACAAGATTGCCAATGGGTTCAGACTAGATTGTCTTCCATTGTAAATAAGGTTAACCATACAAGTTTGTTTCTATACCAAATTTGTCTCCTCAAGCTGAATATGGTGTTTAGCCGAGTGAGCCTAGGCCACATTTTCTTATCAGAAACAGTAAACTGATACAGTTACGGTGTCAGCAGATCAGTGCAAATGCATTGATTTACCCATACTTTACTTCTTAAATACAGTAGTCTTATCTGATGCTTCCAACTAGAATCAAGGTCTCTGTTTTCATAACTGTTATGAGTTTTAATAAAACTGATTAAGTTATGGGCAATTCCATGGGCAAAGAGCTCCATTCCCTGTCTGAGGAAATGCAGTGGTTAGGACAGTCTGTCTTTTCTAGGTACACTTTCCAGTGGGAGAGTTGATCCAGATGAGAACACTGCATAAGCAGGGTTATAAATGTGGTAATTTTGATCTTTTGCCTATGAAAATACTAAGACATGAGTTTCAGGGTTGAGGAGTTATCACCAACAAAATCCACTGTCATTTTTATTTCAAAACCTGTAAGACTTGTATAGATGCAGAAAATTTACTTCCCTTTTAGACCAGTTAATTTTACAAGAATGCTTCTGGACAAGACTACAGGTGAAGCAATAAGATAATTTATGAACTTTTTTAACTCTAATTTTAGTTTTTGCATAGTGAAAAAGGAAATGTTCTTTTCTTCCTCTCGTTATTTACTGATAACTTGGTTGCACTGAGTTCTTTTCTTCGTCACTAGATCCATATTTCTTAAACTGTTACTTCTAACCAAGTTGTTTACATTCAGTTAACAAAATGCAGCAGTAAATAATAGTTTCAGATTTTATATTTATGCATCAGTTGTATGGTGCAAGAGGAAATATTCCATGCAATATTTTAACCGAGGCTCTGAAGTTTTATTTTCTCAAGACACGTTATAAACTTGTTGCTTTTAGAACTAAAGCAGTGCAGGATTTGGTTTCCTCAATTCTTATATATGTTCTGTGTAGTTAGCACAGAATGCTAAAACTCTATCTTATTAATGAACTGCTTTGTGACAAGAGGGTGTGACTTGAATCTTTCTACTTTGATGTATATACTGTGACAACTTATACAAGTCAATTAAACAGTGCCGTGAGGTAATTGGAAATGCTGGCTAAGCTCCTTCCTTTAATTGTATCTGGACTGCATGCCTAGGTACTAAGTATGAACTGATTTAGTAGTTGCAGATTATGAGCTCACTGGAGAATGTTTCCTTACAGGCATTGTGGAATCATATATATATATATATATATATATATCACCTTCCTGTATGTACTTTATTTTATTTATTTGAATTTTAGTTGTGTTAATATCCTTAATTTTGGACTTGGATTTTCACTTTCCTTGTAGTTAATGTTTTTGTTTGTCAGATTTTGTCACTCATGGCAATAATAATGTCAATTTTACTCTGCACTTATCATAGAAAGTTACTAGGCTAATGGCCCTAGGGCCCCTACAAGCCTAGCCAAGTTCTTACCCTTATTTCCACTACTAGTACCTATTGTCCCTGTTCAAGAGAGACACAGGTCATGTATCCAATCATCCAGATTGTATTTGAAGAGGGCCAATGAGGTGCTGTTTGACATGAAGTGAAAGTCTCTTACAAAGGTGTGATAACCTCTGGGGACGCATCTGTCCATCCAGAAGGTTTTAATAATGTCACATACCAGATTAAGGTCTTTAGAGCAAGTAACCTGTATACCATTTGACTTTTGTTTATAAAGCAATTCCAACAACGTAGGGTCAGAGATCACCTTATATGCAAGACAGAGATCACCACTGAGTAGTCTGTGTGAAACAGAATAAAGTGAGCGATTTCAGCTGATCCCGTAGGGTAGATGAAGACCTTGAGTTTTCCTTGTGAGGAACCTTTGTGGTTTCTCCCATTGCTGCAGCTGCTTAGAAAGATACATACCAAAAGGGTCATTGTACGCTGTTATTGGCCTGATGAGGCAAGAGTTACAGGGAAGCAACTTATTTTTTTCTGGAGGCACTGCCCTTACTTATGAGATGAGCAGCACAGCATGACGTTCTTACCACTGTGGAGACATGGTGGTCAAAGGTAAGGTTGCTGTTAACCTGTGCCAAGGTCTCTCACCACTGAATGCATACTTAAGATGTTGCTATCGATGTGGTAGTTAGCAGGAACATTGCTTTTACTGAAAGGAATGGTAATACATTTTTTGCTGCCAGTTTAAGGCCGTAACTTTGGCACTAATCATTTAAGAGCCTCTTGTAGGATGTTGACATCATTTGGAGATTGTGACCACTCCCAGTTTGCAGTCATCAGCAAACTTTGTCAGCCACAGACCTTTAGTTTTTGTTTGTACTTTGGAGAAATAGATTTGAAACAGTAGAGGTACGAGGACTGATCCCTGTGGAACACCACTGGTTACAAGTCTGCTGTTGGAGGTGGATTTCCCAATTTTGACTGAGTTCTATGAGCGAGCTAGTTGGCAACCCATCTAACTATATAAGGGTTGATGCCTAGTTGGGTGAGTTTGTCAATCATGCCTGAGTAGGGGATAGTGTCAAATGCCTTGGCTAAGTCCAGGTAGGCTGTATGCACTGATTTCCTCTTGGCCAGGGCCTTGGTGATTGTCTCAAAGAAGTCCACCAGGTTTAACAGGCATGAACTCCCTTTGACAAATATAAAACTGAGTAGGGTCAAGGGTTTGGAGATTACCTATAGCTTTGTTGGTAAGGTCCATGATGATTCACTTCATGACCTTGCAGATAAGGCTAGTCAGGCTAATAGTTATGTAGTTCCTGGGGTCAGTGGAAGCCCCATCTTTGTGGAGTAATGGTGGCTATTTTCCGTTCAGCTGGTACGAAAACAGTGCTTAGACTAGGATTGTAAAGATTAGCCAATGGTGTTGCTATTTCATGTTGGACACCCTGGGATGTTATCAGGTCCCACAGATGCTGTGTTATTGGCCTTAGAGAGGGAATTTTGGATCTGCTCTTTAGAGATGCAAGGTAAGGGGATAGGTTGTAGGGATGTCATGGGGTACATGTGGTGGGGACAGGGAAGTGAAGTTTTCACATAAGCTGTCGGCCAACATGTTAGCGATGTTCACAGGTTCAGGGCATGTGATATCATTAACTAGCAGTTCTACACAAATCTGGGCCTTTCCTTTTAGATTGCAGATGTAACTGTAGAAGGCCTTGTCCTTGTCCTTTTGTTGAAGATGCTAATTTGGACTTGTAGTTTGTTTTGGATGACTTCACAAGAAGTCTTATTTACTTGTTTAAGCTGAGGAGGGAGTGTTTCCAGTTTAGGAGGGCTTGCTCCCTATTACTCTTAGCAGTTTCTTCCCGTTATTGCAAAGCCTGTTAATGACAGCTGTCCACCAGGCAGGTTTGCTCTTCATTGAGGAGCTTGTTTTGGTCCTGTCAGGTACAGCCGAGTCAATGCAGTTATACAGGTGCTTGTATAAATCTTTGGTGTAGAGCTTGGCATAACTGCCAGTTCCATCTGAGGGAGGAGGTGTACTGAAGCTATTTATACCATCCCGTAAGAGGTTATAATCTGCTTTGGAGAAGTTTTTAGTTTTGTTGCTACTGTGGTGGGGTTAGTTGTGGTAGTTACTGCTGTGGTGGGGTTAGTTGTGTTAGTTACTTCAAATGAGACTGATCTGTAGTCAGATCTCACCAGGGAGGACCTCACATTTGGGGTGCTACAGTGGTCTCCCATATTGGTGAGCACCAGATCCATGATGTTGGCACCCTTTGTGGGGGTGTCAGCCAGCTGGTCCAGGGCACTGGAGTTAACAAAGTTGAGGAACCTTTGGTTAAATGAATCTGAGCACAAATAATTTACACAGTCAGTGGATGGGTGAAGTCCCCCAAAGCCACGGTGTTTGGATGAATCTTGATAGACTCAACAAGATCCAAATATGCAGAGTGGGTGTCCTGATTCATGGAGGGGGGTCCTGTAGCTGGCAATGACTTGAAGTGGTGTCTTAACAAAAAAGATTAAAGATTAGTCATTCAAATATGAGTTTCAGACATCCTATCCTTTATAAAATGCTTACTATTACACAACCTGTAATTCTAGCAATTTTCCATGTTTGTAATAACAGTATTTAAAGCTTGTCTCTGATTTTGGGTATTTGTACCAAATTATTTTTAACTTTGCCCCAGATTTTGCACTGACAAGGTGAGATGCATGCATATATAAATAATTTTGCAGCGTATACTACACCATAACGTAGATGCTTGCCACATATATCTGAGATTCTTGGATTGAGTTTTCTCTTCTAACTAGTGCTTGCTATTAGCTGCTGCCCTGTTTGGGTTATTTGTATGTATGCTTGATAAAAGACTTAATTCCTGCTTACAGGATGAACATTTAAGCACTCCACCAAGTATGTTAGTACTATTTCTTTAGTAAGCAAGACTATCTGATTTTTTTTAATACTAATATTATTGAGATATCAGTGTCATTTAAATGCAGATAATAGTCCTAGCATTAAAAACAAGCCTGCATTAGAAATGCATTTATTCTCGGAACCCAGTCTCTTGAATAAACTAGCCTGTCAAATGAAGCTAAGAGAAATGCAAAGATAGTGTGGCCATTTTGCTTTTTGAAAATCTTAAGAAAAGTTCTTCAGTAAAATAAGCATGCATATATGTCCTCAAACCTGTTTCCTTCACAAAGGAACTTATCACCTGCCATTTAAAATGTGAACTTAGTCTTTCAGAATCCCCTGAATAACAATTTTACAAAGTGATGCTTATGCTGCAAAATATATTGCATTAGTATGTTGCTTGGCACTAGGTGATATATAAAGCAATATAATTTAGTTCTGTTGGTTTATGTTTTGAGATGCCTGCCTAAAACTGACAGAAGAAGAAAAAAGACAGCATAACAGCCTCCTAAGTGTGCTCTAAGGCCCTTTGACAGCTACTGAATGAAAAATATGCGAACATTAACTTTATGCCAAACAACTTTTGAATAGCTCAGTTACATGAACTAAGTGTCTAATAGCTGAAGAAACAAAAACTGTAGGGATGGCTGCACCCAAGACATATTGCAAATGTTGAGCTGATCTTGACAGTAGCAGCACATTTAATATATGACAGTCGAAAAGCACTGACCTTTCCACAAATAACATCTTATCAACATGGCAGTAAAATGCATCTACAAATAAAAAAGGTAATTGCTAGCTGATATTAAAGTTGCCCTTATGAAAAACATACCATAAAATTATAGCATGCAGTTTTAAATCCATCTCTATTTTTTGTCATAATTGAATCATCCATCTGTTTTGAGATGTGGTTGTATACAAATGAATTTTGTCATTAACATTGCTTTACACTTGTTTCAATTCTAACATTGACAAGACAAGTATTTTGTTACACCAGCCAGAATATAGGAAAACAGTTAAATATCACACACTCACTTTACTGCTGAACTGCCAAGTATTTTGTGTGTCATTTTTGTTTACCCCTTTGGTACCTTGAAATGTGACATGACTAATTTTGAATTGCACTGTGTGTCAAGTAGTGGTAATTTTTTTCTCAAATAACTGTATTCAAAGATTATTTTATATAGAGGGTTATGATCAGGTCTCCGATCATAACCACAGTATTATGTCTTCGAGTCATGGATGCAGATAAAATTCACTTCAAAAGCAAAGCCTGAGAGGTGAATCTTGGCATTCAGGTTAAGAATACATTGAAGTGTGGTTATGATCAGAGACCTGGCCATAATTCTTTGTACAGCATGGAGATTTATCTGCTCCATGTTTTGGTAATTACAGGAAAAAGTGTCAAGTGTTCTGCTGCCTTTCAAAGCTGTAAAGCAGTTAGTGAGCACTTCCAGAAAAGTAGTAACGCACATTCACATTCTTATGTTGCACAAAGTCAAACACACACTATTGGTGCAGACAGTAGGCAGAAACAAATCTCTTTTTTATTCTGCCACTGTTGTTTGCTCTACTGCCAATCATTAGTGGACCGGAGTTTTGCTGTGGCGACCCCTAACTGGGAAAAGCCGAAAGACAACAACAACTGTTGTTTGCTTGTCAGTATTGGCATGTTTAACTGCCTTGCAAGATGTATGATGTTAACGACTGAAGTAAAGGGTAATTAGTATTTGTTAATATAAGGTCTGGTGCTACAGAAGCACTTAACTGATTTACTTTTTTCTGGAAACTGGACTGTAAACTACACGATTCATCCACTACACAGTAGTTATAATTTTCTTACAAAGGTTTATGAATCCACATGACATATCCAAATCCCAATGTGGATAAGTGTATTACCCTGAACACAAGGACCTCAGTAATCAACTCCAATCCCAGATCTGACTTGAGAAATGAGTAGAAGGAACACTCTTCAAATGAGGTTCCCTTAATCTTTCAGGAAAAAACACCATAATGACTAAATGCAATGAGTCAGTTTTAGTTTAATCCGTCCTGTTGTAACCGTTTGAATGAATAAGAAATACAGAAGCCTTCTTAACAGCAAAACAAAGGCTGTACTTCTGTCCCAGAGTGAAGTGAATTGTTGCATGCAGGTAAGGGTGGAGCAGCTGCAGCAGGTGGGAAGAGTTTAAATATCTTGAGGGTCTTGGTCATGAGTGCAGGTTGAAGAAACCACAGACAGGTGCAGCGGTGACAGTACTGCAGGTGTTACACTGGACTGCGGGAATAAAGTAAGAGCCAAGGCCCAGGATGCCCAGTCACATAGTTTGTGCCCCCATCTTCATGAGCTTTGGCTAGTGCCAGAAGGGGGGGGGGGGTCATAGGTACAAGTTGTGAAAAGGATTTTCCTCACAAGGTTAATGTGCTAGCATGATAGCATGATGTGCAGTGCTATCTGGGAGGATCAAAGAACAGAGCTGCCACCCCTCTAAATTTAGAGTCTAAGTGCCTTGGCTTTCCTGTGCAGTTACTTACTGAATGGAGGATAGGGAATAGACATGGGGAATGCTGGAAAGAATGCCTATCTCTGCTTACTGCGAGACTACAAAGTATGAACTAGGAACTGTTAAGGTGGTGATGTCTACCTTGCCTTACCCATCTCGCATGTACTTTGACTTACCAGAGCAGGCAGTTAAGAAAATGAATGGCTGGATCTGTTACTTGCTTTTTTAAAATGTAAGATATTAGTATGATTGCCTAGATAGAAATTTATCTTCAGAGGTATGCATGCATCTGCTGATATGTTGTGCTGACATCCTAATTATCATAGTCATTGTTTTGAATTGTGTTCAATTTCCTTGTCTTGTTATTGGACATCATTCTTTTCCATGCCATTGACCCAGTTACCTTTTTCACCATAGTTTAGTCAGTTCAGCAAGTCCCAGATTACAAGGCAAACATTATCATCTGCTTTCCATCTGTCTGTTCTTATCTTGATTCTGGCACTGAAGTTCTCAAACTGAATATTATGTCCCTCCTTTAGAACAGTGAGCGTTGTTACTAATTGCAGTTCATGCCATTCATTACTTAATTCTCCACTGTAAAAATAATATGTTCTGCCACTCTGGTGCCTGGGTAATGCTATACCCACTTCTAGTTAGCTTTTATTAACATTGCATCATATGTTGACCTTAACACCTGTAGCAGTGTCCTAAATGGCTTCTCTTTTTTAGTTATTACCCTTATCATTCTATTTATATACTGATGCTTCAGAGCCTACCTACCCTAAAATAAGTCCCTCAGTTAGAAGGATAACTGTACTTCACTGTTGTAGATATGATCTCCCTACATATTTCTGTCGCCCAACCTTTTTAGTGTCCTATTGGATGCTGATGAGTACATTTATTTGACTGACAGATGGACTAGACTACCTCAGCCATGTCCAAGTTCCATGATATAAAAATCAAGAAATGAGCAAGGTAAACCCTTGTTAATTATACACAGACCTTTACACCAATAAAATGCATTTTTTTTATTCCTTCAGTCTGTGGGAATGCACTTGGGCAGCAGAGACTTTATGAACTGAAAAGCACTGCTATGTCCACTGGATATTTTAGTAGATACAGCTGTTGTTGCCCATGCTGCTAACTGCAACTTCACAAATTAGAATGCTAAATACCCTTTTGTGAAAAGTACCACTGAGCAGGTCTTAGTCGTGTGCAAATAAAATTGCATACACTCACACTTCACACAAACCAGCACATTAGCAGAACACTAAAATTATTCCCTTTCTAGCCGTTATTCCAACCCTAATCTGCAAACACACTCACACTTTAAGTATAAACAAAAGTTTTGGCATTAATACCCACTCCTACTTTCCGTACATTTAGTTGGGTATATCAAATATAACCAGAGATTTAGAATAATGAGGTTCAAAAATCAGGGCTTAAGGAGGAGGAACATCGACAATTATGGCTTGTCTCCTTGATGGAGTTAAGTATGGCTGATGAAAAAGGATTTACAGTCTGAATAAACCAGCAGAACATGGCAGTTCTGAATTAACCTCTTTTTACTTTACTATAGCCTCAGTTGTACACAAGTAATGAGTGACTCACTGGAAAAATCTACAGCTGCCATAATGGAAAAGATGTAGTTAATGGAAAAAGTAGGCTTTGAGGTAACTTTCTGAATACAGCGAGTAAGGAAGGAAGATTGAACCCTTTATAGCTTAGTCACTTCTCAGGGTAACAATGTGGAAAGTAAAATATAGTTGGACAATATAGTGGCATGTAACCAGTTTGAGAAAAAAAAATCAGGCATGTACTGAAAAATGCTAGTCATGTTGTATGGCTTAGGGGACAACTATGATTAGTGGACTCCACACTGGAACAACCAGTCAAGGAAGGGAAAGAGTAAGCACGGTCCACTCCCTTCTCCTGTGAGAGGGCATGTTTGCACACACATGGAGTCAGATTGCATGATGCTAATTCCTTTGAGAAGACTGGGGAGCTCAACACTTATGTCTTTTGGATGGGGTGGTGCTGCTGGCAGGGAGCATTCCTTATAGAATTAAGGAGACAACCACCCTGATGAACAACCCTATCTAAAGTGATGGGGAGAATGGGTCAACTGAATATGGAAGGTCAGATGACTACAGTGGAGGTAAGAGGAATGGTGTTTCCAAACGTTTGCCAGGATACTGACATTACTTTCATCAGGGAGAAGTTAGTTTCATAGCAATTTCTGACATTTTGGGGTAGTACTGGATCTGTTGGAGACCGGATGTAGACTGTCTCTGATTAAAGTTAAGGCGCGGAATGTTTTGAAAGATGATGTAATAACAAGTAGACTAGTCACATGGTAAATTGGCACCACGGGCAGTTTCTAAGGCTAGGACACCCTTGATAAACAACTTGTGGAACCAGCAAAACAAAAAAATCCTCTCTAAGATTGAGTAGCATCTTCTCTATACTATGCTACTTTGTAATTGTTGAAATAATTCTTACTTACTACAGTTAGTTGCAGAGGACTGATTCAGATTAATTTGCCGTGCTAATATTGACTGAATGCTATCATTACATTGCCAGTAAGAGCTTCCTCATTTTCAGCCAATTGGACCCCTAAAGCTAGCACTATGTGTTATGTCTCCGTATTCATTTTTTTTTTATAAAAGCTAAATGTTGTATATTGTCATCAGAAAGTGCATGCAATTCATAGCTGTAAATGCTAATGTATCATTGTAATGTTAGCATTAAATAAGCTGTTAAACTATATAGCAGTTTTCTTATCTGGGAGTGAAATCGCCTGAAAGCACTGCATTAAATTTGTCATCAGCCTAACTCTGTTCTTATAACCATTAAAGAAAGTGTCTGCTATTTTGATGGCCGTGAATACCATGTGCCCCTACCTTCTCAACCATAAGTCATAAAATAACAGATGCACCGTGGACAGCAGAACCTGTAGAGCATGTATTTACACAGTAGTCACAAAGAGCAGTACAGACTCTGAATATGTAAATGTTATATGTATTCGCTTGTGCATGTCTTTTGCGCTTGTAGCCCCCTTGTGTGTGAAAAATATTCTTTATTGTCCACTGAAATCACTGAATGGTTGAAAAGTGTTTTCCCTGTGTGCAGAAAAAAAACAAGATTTTAGAAGTTTTTTTTAATCTGGTTCAATGCATGTTGAATTATCCGAACAGTTTGATTATCCAAACTACCCTAGGTCCTAATTAGTTCGGATTATCGAGACATTACTGTAGTTAAGACAGCAGTAAAATAATTGGTATAGGCAGCAAAATAATATTTGTAAAAAAAAAAGAAAACAAAATCGAAAATTGTAAAGAAGGTGATCAGCAGCAGATTCGGTTAGTATTCCAGTTCCTCAGCTTACCCTCACAGATGTGTACGTTTTCCTACCACCTCTGGTAACATCTACTTAGAATGATTGCACACAACTTAATTTTCTTTCATGACTGCCTTTTCACCTGGGATTAGTTTCATAACTTTTTTACTCTTGCCCTTCTGAGACGTACCTGTCTGAATGGGATAAATGTAGATATAATGATGAATAACTCTAGCCTTGTGAAAAACTGATTCTTGTTTTCAAATAATGACTTAAGTGATATCTAAGACATACACGATACCATCTTTTACATGTTTGCTACATGCTGAATAGTCTGTTCTAAAGATGAGAAAAATATGTTGTAAACAAAACTTGGCAGTCAGTGTGATGAAAGCACTAAAACACATCCTTTATTCTACATTACTCATGCTTTTCTTAACTGGGTTTTGACAACATTTAGAAATACAAATATTAAAAAAGACGCAATGTCCAAATAAATGGCATATGCATATTATGAAATGTAAGAAGCCTACCCAACATATGAAGTCAATAGGGTAACTCCTGTCCTAATGAGAGTATAGTTGGAATACTCTAGGCAGACATAGTTTCATAGTTTAGTACAAAATTAACTGCCCCTGTGAGCCATTTTAAGCCTAGCCAGTTATCCCTTGTGAGAATCAAACCTTGCACCTTGTGTTTGTAAGGCAAACACCTTATCCATTAAGACATCCTCCCAACCCCAACATGATAGTACGAGTACATTAACATACCTTTATATGTGCATTCTTATGAATACAGTCAAGATTTATTCACAAATAGACATTCCTATTTATACACTAGCAAACATTTAGTGACAAACTTTAGGAAGGAAAATGTGAGAAGACTCTAGACTGATGCAGTTATGATGGTCTCTCAAAGTCTTGCCCTTATATAGCTTAAAAAGTGTGTTCTAAATAATTTTTGAAATATGTTATGGTGGGTCTGTTCATGTTAGACAGGGGTAAGTTCTAAGTATCTGGGTAAGTGTAAAGAATTTTTTTTAGCGTAGTATAATGTGAAAGCTGGCCATCTGATGTTAATGAGACTGGATTTATCATTTATTAGTGAATCTAAAGTTTGATAATAAGGATCTTCAGGGAATTGATACAGAAATTTGTAAATAAAAGTTGAAAAATTAAGGTAATTGATAGGATATGTGTTTGTGCTGATATGACAAGTTTTGCTGTGTTTCAACAGAATCATTTATTTCAACTCTTCCGAAGACGATTAGTGTTAGTTGAGTTGCCCAAAGTGATAAATTGAAGGTACTATTCAAGTCTGGCAAGCAGGATGGTTTCTTGCTATGGAGTATCTACTTGTCAGTAATTCTGTTAGAAGTATTTGGTTAGAATTTTGTACAGACGTTGAATGTAAGGGTATGGTCAAGCTGTATACTCTGGTGCTTGTAACTGCCAGTTGTATAAACAGACTGCTAAGAGAGTCTTTAATAAGTAAACATTGGACAATTGTGCAACGTCAAATAATCAAGAAATCGTTTTAGATGTGTTTACCACAAAGTTGTATTCCAAGAACTTGCTGTTGACTTTGCTGACGTTTGCTGTAAGAAACTGCTGAATGTTTTCTAGGTTATCTGCAGAGTCTGTTGCCCAAGAATGCACAATAACAACAAGGAGGTTACAATGTATACAAAGATCATTATAATACAAAAAAGGCCAAGAATAGATATAAAAAATGACAAAAATAAGCCAGTTTGAACAATAATAAAAGTATCATGAAAAATTAGATTAAATTAAGCAAGGCTGACAAACTAGAAAATGGTACAGCTTTAAGTTCTAAATCGAGTAATGTGTGTGGATAAAGTATAAGAAAAGCAGAAAAAAATATGGGTAGACAGTAGCTTCATAAGGATATAGTTAGTAGGTGGTATGCCTAAAGTCAAGTACAAAAGATCTAGTAACGATTGATAAAATGTCAGGGATAATTCTAGTGGTGGAATATGCAGTTATATAGTTAAGAAAAGCAATACTACATGTAGGTAAAGGAGGTTAAATGATAGCATCAGTCTGGGAAGAGGAGTTACAAATCGAATTGGAGAGCAGGTGCTTGTGTAGGGCAGTTTTGAAGTTGATGTGATGTTCAGAATGGACATGAGAGGCGAGATTGTTCCAGGATGTAGCAGTGATCCAGCCGTATAACAGTTTACCTGCGGATAGGTTAGGTTTGTGATTTTGTAGTAGGTTTTGATTTTCTGATCGTAGTGGCCTAGATGGAGAGTAAGGGGAAAATAAGGAGATGAGCGCAGGGCCGTCTTGCGGTTTGTAAATTAGTTTATGAGAGGTAGTAAGTTGGAGTAGTAGGTAATGTGGAATTCAAGCTATTGGAGATTTCTTAAGGCTATCCAGTGATGGGTAAAATGACGGCAGTTAGAGGCAAATTTGGCAAACTTGTTGTTTCAGGGAGGACTGCAGGTTAATTAATAAGGGTGCACCATTGGACCATTGGTTAAGGAGGGAAGTAGATAAGAGAGGCCTAAGGCTTATTTTATTGATGAGGTGAGAAACCTATTGTGCTTATAAAGTAACCCAGGTTTTTTGAGTTTTTGAGATATTGGATTGGATATATAAATTGAATTTTAGATTGTCGTCTATTATGACTCCTAACAGTTTTAGTACTAGCTACAAGTTCAATTTTTATTCAGTTCAGTGGGAGAATGTTAAAGTCGTGTCTATTAATAGCAGTGTTCTTTTTAGTGTTTTTTTTAATATCTTGGTATAGGATGAGGAAGTTGATAAATAGTGAGAGAAGAACTGGAACAAGGATAGAACCTTGGGGAACTCCAGAGGAGATGTATGGTACTGAAGACAAGACATTGTTTCATGAAAAGGCCTTTCAAGTGTATAGCTAGTAAACAATTCAAGGAGCTATTTCCAAATTGAGGTTGGAAAAGTTGCTTTTAAAGAATTGAAGGATCCATGGAATCAAATGTATTTTTTTTTCATGTTTACATTGTTGAAGTTTGTGAAGAAAGAATTAGTAAGTATTCCAATATTTTGGTTGTTGGAGAGAAACAACTATGCCATTTTCGTTAGTTGTCAAGGGGATATGGGGAAAAGAAGATTGGAATGGCACTTTCAAAAGTTCCCACAGGCCTGGAGGGAGGGCAACTCAAGCTAGGCTGGGAAGAATTTGAAATTTCCATCCCAGTCTAATGGTTTATCCTTAAAAATGCTAAATATAACACTCTGATTTAATTCTGATTGAAATTTAGTTAAAATGTGTTCCAAATTTAGGAATACATACAAATATGAATGTATCTTTTCAATTTGTATGGTTTGTCTGTGAAGGTTTATGTCCTTTAGCACTATATTAGAGGAACTATTTGTTCTGCAAAGTAACAGGAGGTCAAGAAGGGTTTTGCCTTTCATAGCTCAAAAAACTTGACCCAGATCACCATGTCGTAGTCTATAAGAGGCCTGGTATAGGTTAAAAGAGCTACCACCCTTCTCCAGGTAACATTGTCTTGAGTCCATTGATCTTTTTAGATAGAAATATCCGATGTGTTTCAATGTGAGTGATGCATTGACAAGTACATGCCAAAGGGGGCATTGTATTCTGTATTAGCTCTGATAAGGGAGGAGTAAAGGTCACTTCTTGGGATATAAAGGAGATGTCTTCGGAATTAGGTGAGCCCAAATAGAGTGGCTTCTAAACTATTATGGAATTATCAGCAAGATTGTCTACATCTCCTGCAGTTGTGTCTGATTGGATGGGTGTTTCATCTACATGGTATAATGTAAAATGTATTTTTTTACTGAAATGAACTGCACTGCATTTTTTGTACATTTAGTTTGACACCATTGTAACCACACCAGTTGTAAACATATTCTAACCCATGTTGGAGCCACTGAAAGTTAGGGAAAGCTCAAATAACAACACCCAATTTAGGGTCTTCTGCAATCCTAGATAAGCATAGGCAGGAACTGTTGGCAAGAAATTCTGAGAAGTTAATTCCAAATATGAGATGGCCAAATACTACTCCCTTGGGTATACCCCTGGTAACTTTTTGGATTCAGAATAGACATCTGGTCTCTAACTATATAGGTCCTGTCAGGCTTTAGTGACACACACTTGCATGCGAATGTAAATATATGTACTTTAGTTTTACATGTGAAATTAGTGAGACAAATTACTCTACGTATGCCACACTTCAGCCATCCTTGTGTAGTGTCATTACAGTTGCTGTTTTTCAGGCTTCACGAATGTAACCAGTGGATTGGTGTAGATTAAACAGGATAAGTAAAAATAGATAGGCCATATTTAGTACTGATAATGCTATTGTGCCCAACTGAAGAGATGCTCTTAGCTTTTGAGAGGTCTGACAGGACTTGTTCTATAGTAGAGTGTGGCAGGGACTGTGGAATCTGTACAATGATTATAAATGTAGCTAGAGTAAAATTTGCATTGAAATTGTCAACTAGGATATTTCTTTTTCTCTTGAAAAGATTGTGTGGCATTATTATGGACTGTCTCTGAATATTACTGTGCATTAACTTCCTGACATTGTTAAAGAAGGATTTTTTAGTTGTTATTGGTTTCAGTGGCTATTATAAATTTATGTTCAAAATTGAACTTCCTGATAATGGTATCCTTATGCTACTGGCTAGTTTGCTTCAGATAGGTAGAATGGAAACTCTTATAAGCATGAAGTAATTTCTCTTTGAGAACGGGCTTACCATACAACAGTACCCTGACTGGAGAACGAGCGTTCTCCAGCAGGGTATTAATGCACAAGTAATGCCCAGTGAAAAACAGTCTGCTACTTCATGGCAGCATATCAAGCCTCTGTGGAGCCCTGACTAACAAAACAGAAAAGCTGCCATTATTTTACACTCGTTAAACAGCACTTCAGCTGTTTAGCAAGTGTAAAATAAAATAGTAAAATATAAAAGGAAAAAAAGTGTGTATGTGTTTGTATGTGAAGGTGTGTGTATCTGTGTGAGTATGAGAGACCGGTTAAGCTATTATTTTACTCTTGCTAAGCAGCACTTTTGCAATTTAACGAGTCTAAATTAAAATAAAACTGTGTGTATCTGTGAATGAGGGATTGGTTAAGCTACTATTTTGCACTGGCTAAATAGTGCTTCTGCTGCTTTTAGAGAGTGTAAAATAAAAAAGTGTGTGTGTCTGTGTGTGAGAGAGACAGAAAAGGTGTGTGTGTATGCTTAGATGATCGTGTATGTGTGTGTGTTTATATTGCTGTCTGCGCGTGTTAGTGAATGGTGCATGAAAGCAGAAGAGCGAGTGTGAGAGAGAGGGGGAGAGAGTGAAGAATGAGAGTGATCCCTGGCAGCATCACATAAGAACTTTGCATAACTCTCGACACAAGATATCTGGACAGAGCAACAAATAATGGGGAAACAAAGGGCTTAAAATAGAGCCGAATGTAGATAGTCCTCTTATAAACTTAGAAAGTTGCTAGAATGACAGGGATTTCATTAGCATGCATTTTTTTCTGAAGGAGAGGTGTGTGTGAGATGACTACCGGCAGCAACAGTAAACAGGTTTACAAACGTCTGCACCTTTCAGCTGAAGAAATCTTTGGGGAACAAAGGCTCTAAAATAGAAACTTAATTATTGCGCTTATAAAATTCCAAAGCTGCTAAAGTAAAGGATTTAAGTCGGTATGAATTTTCTGAAGGAAAAAAGTCTGAAGCTCAAATGTACATCATTATTTAGTAATTTAAATCTCTAGTGACTGCCAACTGAATGATTTAGGAGTACGGGACCAAAAAATGTTTAAATGTTACATTTTGGCTGTAAAATGTGTCCAACACCATTAAACGTATACTACAGCAAGTTTGAAACATTAGGCGGGGGAATTATTTTGTATCAAAAATATGCTTAAAAATGTATAATAATAAAAAATATATATATAAGCAAAACACAACAATTTTACAGCAAACCCATTCTCTAAGCGCAGTAATAATGCTCTCCAGAGTGTGTTAATATGTACTTAATGCTCCTCCAGGGGTGTAGAGGCCCTCCGCCCACGGTGTCAGGCCTCATAACACCCCCAGGTGGGTGTTAATTACACATCAACACACACACCCTGTCAGGTATTATTTTCTGCCTTAGATGTTCTTCAAATTTCCCATTATATTTGGTGTGAATAGGGACTACATTAATAATACAACTATTTAAGTGACAGAAGAAGTCGGTAGCACAGAGTGTAGCATTATCAGTGCAACACATCAGAGGAGAATTACAGCAGAATTTATTTCTATTATCAGCCAAAGTAACCCAAACAGAGACGTGATGTAATGTGCTTTATTTGACCAAAATAGGTTTTGCAGTTACTCAAGCTTTTGAGCAGGCCTGAGCCCTTTGTTAAAATACTGATGTTATATAAAGTGCTTAAATACCCATGTTTGCCTAGAAAGGAAGGTACCTCGTTTATTTCTAATTTGCATTAAAAAACTTGAATACCAGGGTTTGCAGAAAAAATGTGCAGCTTAGATGTCTGAAATGGCTATTCCTCAGAGATAGACTGTTTGGGTGTGGGTATAAGACTGTGTTTGAGCCTGAAACTGTAGATGGCTAGGTCATGCCATGCTATAATAGTCAAAGTTTAATAGGTTACATTAGAGTCGGTACACATTCAGCAGAGAGGAGAACATTCAGAAAGACTACTCTTACATGTAATTAAACCATCACAACACAAGAGAGGTATAGGAAGAAAAGTTAAATCCAGAGAAGGAAAATAATAAGTCACAATTTGTAATCTGCTGTTCTCTCTAAACAAGCAATATTTGTGAGATATATGTTTTGGTTGACAAAGTATGAATTAGCAGGAGTTTCCAGTTTATGGTGATGAAAAGGGCAGAGACAACAAAAAGAATAAAATAAAGGGTTAGAACGTGTGGATGTTGTGTACAGTCAGCTAAACCACAGCCTCCGTAGTGTATTATCTACATGGAAAAGAGATGGGGGGAAGAGAGTGTAAAGAAAACATGTAATACCAGTCTAAGTTTGGTATCCATATTCATAGTGCAAACACATTAAGGCTATCTGCGAATGAGAGCAGGTAACTCATGATTCATAGAGGCTACTTGATGGCTGTAAATAAGCATAAAAAAATGAAGTAATAATGAGATGTAAATGAGAAATGATGTAAAACAGCATATGCTAATGAAGCATTCTCTCACCTACTTGTGATTTTTAGTTACATTTTCCCACTTATCCACGCCGTCGGCAGATTCATTATATAAGGAGGAATCTTGCCTGTTCTATCTGATTTGCAGTCTGCAAAGATGCTGTCTCATGCTATTAGCTTTGCTATTTCCTATTGTGAGCTGCTTGTCCTGACTGAGCCCAAACCAGTTATGCCCAGCGGCACTTACCAAGCAAGAAGGTTTAGATAGAAGCAAAGAATAACCAATTATATTTCTGATAATCAGGATATACTTAATATGTTTAGAATAGATAGGGATATTATAAGTGTCTTACTGAGTATGTATGACCTCCATAGGGGTACTGGAAGAATACAAAGACTTCCTATCTCCATGCATACATAGATATATATAGTCCTCACTGCACTTTTGCTACAGGGACCTTCCAATGACAGACTAGGGACATGTTTGGTGTCGTATAGGCTTCTGGATGTACTGTTTGCTGATATGGATCAGTACATCTGTTTCCCAGTATTACCTCAGGACTGTGTGTGCTTTTTATCGGGTGTCACTTTTTCCTGAGATATTCAGCATAGTAGATTACACCAGTGTTGCAATTAGTTTCCCTTGTCTAACGGGGCGAGTGGTACCACAATTGCAAGGGCAATGATTCCATCAAATGTCAAGTAGTGTGTGAGATGCATGGGATTGCATCACCTATGTCTCTACCCAGCAGCCTGGCAGTGCACAGAATTCCCATATCTGGTATACTAGCTCACTCTGCCTTCTCTTCTTGCATGGTAGCATGCCCAGTGGTCATTTTGTTGGCAAGTGGAAAACTTTTATTTCCCTATTTTAAGTAGTTATTAATGGTAAAATGTATTGCTGAATACTAACCCCCTCATTTTTCTGTCATATGTGATGCTGGATATACAAAGGTTTTACAATTAGTAAAAGTCGTTAATTACATATTTAATACTAGTTCATATATTGCATTTGAAAGAAAATGTATCATTGTTTTGGAGTATTGTATAATATTTTCTCAGTTTGAACTAGGTTCTCCAAGGTACTGCAAATCAGACTGTTATTTTGTCATACATAAATTGTGGCCTCAGAGACAAAACAAATCATAATTTGTGTAGTGGTGAGGGTGAAATAACAGTAGTGTTTGTTTACATGGCAGAATACTCATTTTAATCTGCAAATTTCTTATTAGTACTTCTCTGAAAAGTTGTATATGACTACTTTTAAGTTGTAGGTAATTGCTAGCAGTAATAATGTCAGTGCATACAGCATTAGTGCTGTTAATTGCTGTAGTCATATTTTATAACATACCAATTTCTTTCCAGAGATCCATGCGGTGTATAGCAGCACAGTTACATGAATGGAATGCACATAGTTAGTGTCTTAAGTCCCCACCCACTTTTATAAAATACTGAATTCAGCTTTAAGTTTTACATTGACATGTGTTTGTGAAGGTCCTATTGTAAGTAACAGAAGTGTTAAACTTCAATTACAGTAGGTGAAGGTCACACTCCTCTCCTAAAGAGAGGGTTAGGTGATGGGGAAAGTGGTTTTGAAAAGGGCTGTTTTGAGAGCTGGATGGTCCAATGTTATGACTTCCTTGATGAAGGTGATCCCACAGGCACTGATCTGACAGTGCTGTGGAACCAGGAATATGACTTCTAATAAGACACACTGCTAGGTGCAGATGAATGCTGACATGCATAAAATGTGCGCTTGTTAGCCTTACTAATATCAGTACTTTCCTGAGAGACACTTGTAGTTTCATATGATCTACCCTATGTACCTGGGCACTACCCTGTCCTCTTCCCTTTCCAAGAGTGACACCTACTTGAGTCTAGTATGGCCTAACCACTGTACTGATGGAGGCACAGATGCTTGGTGTGCCACCATACTGCGCATCAATACGAGTATGGCATTATCCACACAGACTTCCATTTCCATGTAGTCCTGGAAATTCTCACTGACTCCGTGGAGGATGCTGATCATTTCCATCTGACTCTCCGTGGCAATGGTCTGAGCCTTAATAATGTCATGGCCCATTTGCTGCTAGGCAGCCGAATTATTTTTGTTTCCTGAGGTAGCTTTGACATATTCCTGCTCCTGGCTTCCCTTTGCAAAGGTATCACGTGGACACTTACCTCTGAATGTCTGCATTCATCCTTAAAATGTTCATCTGCATTTGGAGATATTGGAGTCAAAGTGCATGGGTTTTTTCTTTGTACAGGTGTGTGTAATGTTAGCAGTTGAATGATTATTTGATGCACTGTCACTTCCTGCAGAGTTACTAACATGTTATGGAGTGAGAGACCCTGCCATTAAACTTGGGACTGCCTGCCACTTCTGTCAAGCTGTCTCATGAATACAGCTATGTTACCTTCATCTTAAGCAGCCATTCTGCTGATGCTGTCCTCTAAAATGATTTGTATGGTTGAAGTGTTTGTTCTGCAGCTGACCCTTAAAAAAATTGTTTGAAAGCATTACTAATAAAGAAATAGCATACCCTACTGTATGCTTAGAAAGGAGGTTTGGGAGACACTCACTTTGTACACTGCCTTCATTGTCATTCTGTGCAGATGTGGAAAATTCAGCCTGTTAATAGTAATCGTCATGTGTTTTATGTAATCATTCAGTGTTGGCATTTTTTTTTCTGTATAAGCATACGGTACTGCTTTTAAACCAACCTTCTTGAGCAGACGAGTGTTGCTGCTGCAGATGTTAACAGCTACAGTCAGTACCACCTTTGATTATACCAGTGCCGTCAGCCTCTGTATCACAGTAATCCCCATGGGTTGAGGCGAGGCTTTCCTCATCTGATGTTAAAATTATATTTTTTTGAGCCCCCTCCACTATTGGTACAGGTAATTGCATTTTGCCTCGCCTTGCTTCTAGGACATCGTACCATATCATTTGTCCTCCTCTTGCACTGCATCTATCTGTTTTTGCACTGACTGCATAAATGTCCTTTACAACTTGATTCCAGGCTTTTGTCCTGTCAACTTGTTTGGTCCCTCTTTACCAAACAAACTTTGCCGTATGTCCTAAGGGCTGCCATGAGGACATGGATGTTCTTCGTCTCCCATTGCTGCAGTCCTTACATATGGGTATTCCGCTGTCCACAATCGGCCCGAATACCAAAGGGCTAGAACCGGCGTCGGTCATCGGCGCTCAAGACTGACGTCAGTACATGCCAGTACAAATGCGCATGACCGACGCCATAACCTCAGTCTTTCTTGCCGCGTGGTCCTAAGCAGAAGCAGCATTTGCAAGTGCCGTTCGGCGTTCTGGAATTGTCGGTTTTCGAGTTTCAGACCGGAGACCAAGTTGGGCTAAGTACCCCGTTGGGGACACTTTTGTCTTTTTCTTGCCTCAGTATTGACGGATGTCAGAAAAAGTTAATAACTGTATTTCTTGTGGGAAACAGATTCCTCATAGGGATTACCATTCACTCTGTATTCCTTGTTTGGGGCCTGAGCACGACGTTGTTGGGTGTCGCTTTTGTGCTACTTTTAACAAGCGTACTATTAAACGTCGGTTGGACTGTGCTAGGCTGGTGTTTGGTAAACGTTGTAATTACAACATGCCGTCGGATTCGCAGACGCCTGCTTCTTCTAAAAAACGCAAAGAGAAATCTTTGCGGTCCAAACAGGATGAGTCATCCACTCCGGACGCCGGTTCTGGAGAACCACTGACTACTTCAGCGGCTCCTTCTGAAAGTTTACCTGAGTCTCAAGGGGAGCCTTTGTTACTACAGGAAGTGGCTTCTCCTGTGTTAGGCCAGGCTGAGGGTGCTTCTCTGATGTCAGTGGTTCCCTCCCCTCATAGGGTAGTTAGGCCTCCTCCTTCTCAAAGCAAAGCCCATTCTAAGTCTAAGTCTGCCCCTGCTGGTGCTAGTCCCCAGGGTCCAGCTCCTAGGAAGCACATGTTAAAGATGGCTGAAGATTTGATTACTTTAATTAGGGGTTCTATGCCCCCCCCTGCGAAGAGGCCCAGGGTGGAGACAGAGTTGGAGGGTTTGGTTCAGTCTTCCAATGAGTCAGATTCCTCTGTAGAAGAACTTCAGGATTTCCCTCCCTATTCTGATTCGGAGGCTGAGGACACTACTCCCTCTGCGTCCCCTCCAGAAGATTTTTCTTTCTCTGAGACTTTGCATTCCATGAGGGAACATTTCAAATGGGAGGGCCAGGATTATTCTGATTCTCGGAAAAAGGCTAAGAGAATTCTTGTTTTTGCCTCAGCATAGGCCCTTGGCTATTCCCCCTGTACTGGATGTTGTTCAGGATGTATTTTCTGAGGCTGCCCTTAACCCAGATTCTCTACCTCCTGCCCCGGTTAAACCAGATAGATACTACAGGGTTCCAGAAGCTCACAAGTACTTATATAAGAGTCCTAGGGCTGATCCAGAAACTATTACTCAAGGCCCCAAAGGTGTTAGGGCTTCTGTGGTTAGGAATTCAGTTCCTCTGGACAAGGATGCTAGGGCCCTGGATAGGTGGGGTAAAAAACTGTATACCTCTTCTACTTTGGCTATGAGAGCTTTAAATTGTCAGTTTCATATGCTCAGGTATCAAAATTATTTGCTGGGCCAATTGAAATGTAAAGTAGATGCTTTAGTTGAAGGTATTGAATGTAAGGAGCTTCAGGATTTAGTGCATGCTTCAGACCAAGTTGGTAAGCATTCTTTGCAGTGTGGTTTTGATGCTTTACAGGCTTCTTCCAGGGTGGCTGCTACTAGTTCAGTTGTTCGCAGGCATGCCTGGCTTAAAGATCAGACCTTGTCGGAGCATGTTAAGGCTCGAATTATGGATGCTCCTCTACAATCTGATGTTCTTTTTGGCCCTCCAGTAGAATCAGTTTTGAAAAAAATGGAGGAAAAAGCTAAGTCTATGCAGACAGTTAAGGACTTTTTACAGGTTCAGCCCCCTAAGTTCAGTAGGAATTGGCCTGCTAAGGGATGGTCTTTCCCCTCTTTGGATTATCAATCTAGGGGCAGGTCGAGGCGAGGTAGAGGTAGGGCTTCCTCTCAGGGCCCTGTTACTTCTAGGAATTTGAGTTCTTCTACCCCTTCTGCTGGGGAGGGCAGGGGTCAGTCCTTTCGGAAACAGACCCAATGACCTTTGTCTTCAGCTGCCGGACTCTGCCTTGCTGGCAGCTCCTCTAGGAGGAAGACTGGGACTTTTCAAAAGGAATTGGCATTTGGTTACCCAAGACAAATGGGTATTAGACATAATAAATCAAGGCTACAAATTTTATTTTCACACATTCCCTCCTTTCAAAGGTATGCCGGATGTGCCTCATCAGCAAAGACTGGAAGCACAGGCACAAATTTCTTCTCTGCTTCAGTTGGGAGCAATACAGGAAGTACCTACTGCAGAAAGAGGCACAGGGTTTTATTCCCGTCTTTTCTTAGTGCCAAAGAAAGGAAATACTTGGAGGCCAATTCTGGATTTGTCCGTTCTAAACACCTTTCTGGAAATTCCAAAATTCAAGATGTTAACACTGCAACAGCTGTTACCTATGCTGGGCAAAGATCACTGGATGGTGACTCTGGATCTCAAAGAGGCCTATCTTCACATTCCTATCAGGCCCAGTTGCAGAAAATTCCTGAGATTTCGGAATGGGAATTTGCATTATCAGTTCTCTGCATTGCCCTTTGGCTTGTCTACTGCGCCCAGGGTATTCACAAAAGTCCTGGCTCCAGTAATAGCTTTTCTCAGACTAACAGGAATTCAAATTTATCCTTATCTGGACGACTGTTTGATTCTGGCTCAAGGCAAGCACGAACTTCTTCAACATCTGCAGTATGTAATGACAGTTTTAAGTTGCCTAGGGTATTCTGTGAATGAAATAAAGTCCAGTCTAGTACCCTCACAAGAGATGTGTTTTCTGGGTGTAAGACTGAATACAGCTGCTCAGATGGCATTTCTTACCCCGGACAAACAAAGAAATCTTCACCTATACTTCCAACAGTTATCAGTAATGTCCAGGCTGACTGCAAGGACAGTCCTTCAAGCCTTGGGGTTCATGGCATCTTGCATTCTAGTACTTCCCAATGCCAAACTGCATATGAGGAAGCTACAATGGTATCTCAAAAGCGTTTGGACTCAACACAGCCACGATTTGGACACTGTCATTCGATTCTACCTTGCATTCAGAAAGAATTTCTGTGGTGGGCTCAGGAATGTCACCTAAACAAGGGGCTCTCTGTGACCCAACCAGAGGCAAGTCAGATATTGACGACAGACGCCTCGGAGTCAGCCTGGGGAGCTCATTTCAGAGGAAAATGGATTCAAGACCTTTGGCCCCCAGAGCTACTTCACTTGCATATCAACATGAAAGAGATGCTGGCAGTTCAATTTGCTTTGGAAGGATTCAAGAGCCTCCTTCAACCAGGACTGGTGTTGATTCGAACAGACAACACAACGGTCATGTGGTACATCAACAAGCAGGGGGGAACTCATTCTTACCCTCTTTGCAGACAAGCAATGCTGTTATGGGAAACTGCTTTGAATCTGCACATCACTCTTCGAGCACAGTTTCTGCCAGGAGCACAAAATTCTTTAGCAGATGTTCTGAGCAGACAGATTGTGGATCCTCATGAATGGAAATTGGACCCTCAGGTATTTCTTCAGTTGACCAGGGCTTGGGGAACTCCAGACATAGATCTGTTCGCTTCTCCTCTGAATTTCCAACTGCCACTGTTTTGCACAAGGCTGTTTCATCCAAAAGCCTGGAAAATAGATGCACTATCCTTCAGTTGGAGCAACCTTCACATGTATGCTTTTCCTCCTTTGCCTCTTCTTCCAAAGGTGCTGTTGAAAGTCAGGAGGGACAAACCTTGCATGATCCTTATAGCACCGGATTGGCCTCGTCAGCATTGGTACCCTCTGTTGAGAAGCTTAATTCATGGAACACCTTGGCCATTACCACAGATTCCTCACTTATTGTCTCAGGAAAATAATCATTTTCTCAATGTCAGGGTGCAATCCCTTCACCTGACAGCCTGGCGCATTCTGTTTTAGAGAAGGAGGGCCTTCAGCTCCCTCAACAAGTTTTGGATGTTATTTTGTAAGCCAGGCATCCTAGTACTCGAAAAGTTTATGCTGCTAAATGGAAGAGATTTTTTCTTTGGAGTTCAGCTAAAGGCTTTGATGTCAAATTGCCTAATTTGAGTTGTACATTGCAATATTTGACTATTTTGTTGGACAAGGGTTTGTCCTTCTCTTCTGTAAAACTGCATGCTGCAGCTATTTCTGCTCACTATGATTGTGACCCTCCTTTATTTTCACATCCATTGGTTAAACAGTTTCTTAGAGGGGCAAAGAATATAAGACCCCCACGGAGGGCTCCTACTCCTACCTGGGATCTTAATTTTGTTTTGGAAAAGCTGACTCTGCCTCCTTTTGAACCTGCAGCTACAGCTGAATTGAAGTTGTTGTCTTGGAAGACTGCTTTTTTATTGGCTGTTACTTCTGCTAGAAGGGTATCTGAATTACAGGCCCTCATGGCAGTGGAACCTTTTCTGATTTTTCATAAGGACAGAGTTTCCTTACGTACTAATCCTACTTTTCTGCCTAAAGTGATTTCTAATGTGGCATTGAACCAATCTATACATTTGCCTACTTTTTATGCTGACCCCCAAAATGAAGGGGAAAAAGTTTTGCATTCTTTGGATGTACATAGGCAGTTAAGGTATTATTTGTTCAGAACCAAAGAGTTCAGAAGATCTCAACAATTATTTGTTTCGTTTGCTTTGACTTCACGAGGGAAAGCTGACTCGAAACAAACTATTTCCAAGTGGATTGGCCATTGTATTGCTTTTTGTTACTCTCATCATGGACAGGAGGTTCCAGTTGGGATCAGGCCTCATTCTACTATGGCTACGGCCACCTCTACTGCTTTTTTGAGAGGGGTAGCTACTAAAGATATTCTAGAGGCAGCTACTTGGAGTTCTGTACATACCTTTACAAAGCATTATCATTTACCTCTTTATTCTAGGTCTAGGGCTGGGTTTGCCACTGCAATCTTACAGGGCATATTAGCAGCTCCTAATGCTATTTAGTTGGCCAGCCTCCCTTTTTTCCGTTGCTCTGGGATTCTACCCATATGTAAGGACTGCAGCAATGGGAGACGAAGAACATAGTACAGTTTTGTACCTACCATAAATGTAGATGTTCGAGGATCTCCATTGCTGCAGTCCAATTTTCCCTCCCTCCTTCCCCCCTTTTCTTTTTAGGTTGGGGTTTGGGTGGTGTTTTTTGCATTCTGACGTCTGAGGCAAGAAAGACTGAGGTTATGGCGTCGGTCATGCGCATTTGTACTGGCACGTACTGACGTCAGTCTCGGGCGCCGATGACCGACGCCGGTTCTAGCCCTTTGGTATTCGGGCCGATTGTGGACAGCGGAATACCCATATGTAAGGACTGCAGCAATGGAGATCCTCGAACATCTACATTTATGGTAGGTACAAAACTGTACTTTTTCCTCATGGCTGAAGCTGTCCTTTTTCTTACTCCCTTGTTCTGCATCATTACTGCACATAAAAAATGCACCACAGTCGCACACAAACTTTCAGCAGTCAAACAAAATAATATCGAAAGCATACTTGGCATTCTTATAAAAAAGTAGGAGAGACTACCCTCTTTATTCTACATAAATGCAAAATCTCAGTCCAGTTGTGGTATTGTAATGTCTGAAATGTCATAAATACATTCACAAGCAGTAAAGAAATTTGTTTAACACTCATCCTTCCCCTAGATCCTATCACTGTCTTGTATTTTTCATTCATCGGTGATACTAAGAAATCTCCAAATAGACAAATGTGTGTCGATTCAACAAAACATCTTTAATACTTCAGTACTTTACAAACAAATCACTGCATTTTGCCATTTATGCAAAAGTATTAAATGACACCATAAAGTAAATGATTTTCTCAGTGATCACTTATTTCCCCTGCTGCTGTATTGATTTTCCATTTACAAATGTCAGATTTACAGTATTCACTAAAGCCATCATACTGTGCTCATCATGTGATTAAAACATTTCTTAAAGTGAACTAACTTTACATAATTTTGATGTTTCACATTATTTTGCAACATTTGTATTTTTTTTTACTTTAAAAAGTCACGAGTTTCTTGAGTTTTGCCACCTAACTCAAGTAAATGCAAGTTAAATATGGCAGTGATTTTTTTCACATAAATTCAGGTTCATGTATGCATTTTGTATGCAAATCAGATCCATTTACATTTATTTCAGTAGTACATGAATGTATACTACCACTTGTGTATGTAATTTGGTCTCCGCTACTTATGAATGCGGCCTTGGGTTCTCATGAGCACACTTCAGACAGCAGCATTCTTAAGCGATTTCCAGCATGCCACAGGAACCTGTGAATAGCCACAGTCATGCTCATAGCTGAATATGTCTAGAAAAGGCAAAATTAAGTCATCTACATGCAAGGCTGCACAACCATGAAGTATAATCTCAGCCAAGTTTACATAATCTGGCATATCTTTTCACCTCAAAGCAGTCAATATTTAGTAAGAATTGGTACTCATACCCAAAGGTTATTTATTTCTGTAACCCCCCCCCCAAAAAAAAACAATACTTCTGATATATTGCTTGAATCATGTATAAATAACATTTAGGAGCAGTACTGCAAAAAGGTAAGGCACTTCACATAGGCGATAGCAATTGTAAGTAATATAAACAAATGATGATTGTGTATTTATTGACTTCTATCCACCATATAAATGCAACATGAATATGTTCCTTTAAAAGAAAGTATGTAGGTGACAAAGAATTTTTGGTAAAACTAAACTTGCCAATAACAACAGTAGCCAGTCTAATGCCCCTGCTTGTTTACTACATTTGATTAAGGTGATGTCACACCCCAGCAGGGCTGGTTCTCAGCCTGTGAACCACAGGCCTGTTCATATTTTCTTCATTCTGGTTTTGGCACACGGAGGCAGCACCTGTAAGAGCAGAGTGTCATGCTCCGAGCTGGTCAGATAAGGAGACAATATGGTCTACCTTCGAGAGTCATACCTGTATAAGATGCTTAAGGCATGCTTAAAGGGAGAGTGATTGGAAGCAAATAGACATCTGGCAGGAGTTGGGTATGCACCTGTCATACCTGCAGGCATCACTCACTTTGGCCAACAATGCTGCAAATGGTATAATGACCTACCTAGCACAAGCCCAACCAGCTGTCCCATGTGAGTTGAGTAGGTAGTGGCAAGAAGGGCAGATTGCTACAGCGAGAAAACTGTTTTTTTAATTTTTCTCATATTAAAGATGAGAATAAATTATAAAAGTGTTACATAATTAAAGGTATTCGCTAAAAGAAATGTGTCACTACAAATATGTCTATACTGTTGCTGTAATAATGCAAAAGAAAGCATCAACATCTGCATATGGAATTGCATCTGTATACAAATATATGCAATGTTTGTGTGATGTAACTACGTGTAAATACAAATTGTATGAGTAAAGAAATGTGAGTCTACATGTATATATTAAAGATGTGTGTATATATATAAACTATAGTTGCATAAGTACACATAACTATTTCATGTATATGTATGTATTTATACACAAAAAAATTGCAATGCCACATCATTCACATACAGTATTAATTACCTGTTAGTAGATAAAATATGTGCAAATCCTTTTTTTTTGTAAAGAAAGGATTTTGTTTGTATAAGCCAGAAAATATTTATTAGTGTAGTAATTTTATGAGTCATTTCTTCCAGAATACTAACTGCATGTATAAAATGGCTGAACTCTGTCAGGCCCCACAACCTCGTGAAGGTGCGATGAGTACATACCTCTCAAGTGTACCTCATTATGAGGAATGTACCTCATTTGGGGTCTTAAAAAGTTCATGTTCCTCGAAGTTCCTCAGAGTTCCACATTGAAAGACTCTGTCACACATTCAGTGTTAGGAATTTTTTTAAATGAAATCCATTGTAAATAGAAATGAATCATATACATTAATTAAAAGATCTTTATAAGTAAAACCAGCATATTAACCATCCTATGACCTTCCTAGTTGAAGTTGTTAGTAAGCCATTAGTATGTGTTCCACATTTTGCCTGTTTGTTCCACATTATGAGGGCTAGTGTTCCTCATTTTGGACATGGAAGGTTGAGAGCTATGGATGAGTATCAAGCAAATGGGCAGCACATAGAGAGAGATGACTAGTTGCAATTCTTCTGTATCCGTTTTTAAACCATATGCTTACAGTTATTAGCCAGAATACTATCAAAGTTATTATTCTGAAATGTATGTATAGCATCCATCTGTAACACAAATAGTTTACGGTTGAATTAAATGGGACAGAAAACTTGTTTGAATTGCTGCATTTTTCTGTGTGTACAGCTTTTGCCTGAATGCACAGTCTGTTACATGCAAACTATAGCATTTTAAGTAGAACCTAAACAAAAAGGGTATGGAATCATTCAACATAAATACCTTCCCCCACTCAGACAAGCTGTGCTCACATATAAACATGTAGCAAGTTATTTATAACGTGCATTAAAGGAAACATTGGCACACTATGCTAATTCCCCCACTCAGACAAGCTGTGCTCACATATAAACATGTAGCAAGTTATTTATAACGTGCATTAAAGGAAACATTGGCACACTATGCTAATTCCCCACTCAGACAAGCTGTGCTCACATATAAACATGTAGCAAGTTATTTATAACGTGCATTAAAGGAAACATTGGCACACTATGCTAATTTGGATATCAAATATTTAGCAAGCACATACTAAGCAAGTACCGTAGTGAATGAAAAGTCTTGCATAGTAGAAATTATATCAGCAGTCCTAAGGTAAAACGATAAAATACAGGCAGGATTGCCCATGAGGTGAAATCATGGGGTGGCCATTTGCTGCTTAAATAGCCATTGCTACTAATTCTGGTCAATCCGGTGGTTGGCTTCAGTGAATAAAGAACTGTTGCTGTCTCTATTGGCTTCATTCCTGTCGCAGGTCTGTATCGAGTTGACCACCAGTGACCAGGTTGGCAATGGTAAATAATAAAATAGATATTAAAATAAATAAATGCAGTACTGGTCTATTATAAGGCAGTTTTATTTGTGGTCAGGCTTGGGATTGTTTGTCATGAACTACCCTGGCTTTGGAGGTAGTGGTGGATTTCATTCTTGGCTGTTAGTAGATGAAAGGAGTGCCTATTAGTTTGGTCTTCAGAGGCTTTTAGAGGCAGTATTGAAATCATTTCCTATTTATGGGCTCCTCTTTGGCTTGGTATTTTCATGAGCAGTTTAGAAGTCTGTTCCTTTTGGTTCCAGCAGAAGAGTTCATTGGTCAAGGATTGGGCATTTGAACTTTTCTGCTTTATCTTGTGCAGAACCTTGGTTCAAATTTGATTGCTGTTTGTTTTTCTTAAGCATTTGTTCATTGGGTTTTTCGTCACATAGGCTTGTGTGTTGTGTTGGGTTCGGATGACCAGCAGCCCTTCCAATTGTTTGTGTGGTACTAAGTATGTGGAATCAGAGTGTGAATAGGTTTCCTGCTGGGGTTTTATTTTGGGTTGCAGTTGCTTGGTAGGGATTTTCTTATGGGTATTGTCAGCCCACGAGCTGTCTCATTAGTGTGGTACTTGTCTAAGTTTAGCTTCTAGTATTACTGACCTGCTTAATAAACATAGTCAAACTCCTGCAGATGCAGTACACCGAAGAAGTTGAGGTGAGGAAGTTACATCGCAGAGTCCCAACTGTTGGTACAACCTTCCATACTTTTAAAAACCTTGAAGTTAAAATAATAATAATAATAAGGAATGAGAATAAATATATATGAGAGCAAGGAAAGCTTTACTGTTCTGCAGTCACCCCTCTTTTTTTCTTATTTACTGCAGAGATTCATTTTATTCTAAGTGTATAAAAATAATTAAATGGATAGGAAGAGTACAATACTACTGATCTCATAATCAACAAGAATAGTATCTTAATTTTGGATTTAAGAATTACTTGATTTGGGAATGTCCTATGTTGTTCTGGGACACTTTTATTAGCCATTCCTTAATTGCTTCTGTTTGCTAAAGGAGCCTCCCCCACTTTTGTGTGTGTGTGAGGGAGAAAGAGAATTATGCACACTGCCTTTTCTTATGGTTTCATTGTAACATTTGTCTAGATTTCTTCACTGGGTCATATTAACTTTGCATCTTTGTCCCTGTGTATCCCTGACCACCGTCAACCTTATCGGCAAAATCTCTCTTCTCCATTCTCGTGCTGGTTTGCTTATTAGAATACTCCCTGCTATTTTATGAATATAATACTCTCTGATTTTGGTTGTTCTCCTTACGAGTCTGCATCCAAAATCCCAATCTCTCCTTATTTCTTGAGCTTCCTCCCTATGTTAGCATCATTCCTTTCCACTTTGAATTATAGTTTTCTGCTTGTGCCATGTGTAAGAGGCTTAACTGTGTTGCTCTAAAATACCCCCTCAAATTAGGTAATCTTAGTCTAACCTGTTTTCTTGGTAGAATCAGTTTATCCCACTTGACCCTTGCTGTTTCCCTTCCCAGATAAAATCCTTCAACTCTTTTTTAATTGCTATCCACAACTTCTCCGGTTGATAAAAGTAAGCATGACCTATATATTAGACTAAAGGGACTAAAAACAATTTAATGGCTTGTATCTTAGTATCCATAGAAAATAACTTCTAGTTTCTCAATGTTTGTATTATCTTCTGTTTAGTCTCTTCCCACATATCCTTAGCTGCTACCACATAGTCATTTCTAATCCAATCTCCTAAATACAGTAGTGTGTTGATTACCCAAACTAATTGGGATCTAGGGTAGTTCAGATAATCAAACATATAATTGAACTGGATAAAAAACATCTAATATCTTGATTTTGTTTCCTGCACACAGAAATACACTTCAAGCATTCACTGATTCCAGTGGATAATAAAGAATATTTTTCACACACGAGCTGGCTACAAGCTCAAAAACAATGATCAAGCAAATATGTATAATTTTTATATGTTCAGACTTTGATTTTTCCTACTCGAAAACTTTGGAAGGCCGGTTCTGATAATTGATGTTTCTGATCGACTCTCTACTGTGCTTCATTTTATCATGTCCCCCATGAATATGGATATGGGTGGACCAAATTAGTGTGCGGGTACATAATTTACCGCTGTTGCCTTTGTTTTAGCTTCATTAATTTTGTATCCAGAGAAAATTTGAAACTGTCTTAAAATGTTTCACAAAACTGTAATGTCCCTTTCTAGTTTTGCCATGTATAAAATATCAACTGCAAATAGAGCCACCTTTTCCTGACTACCATACCAATTATGTGCTTGAATTTCTGAGTCTCTTATTTTCATTGCCAATGGTTCTAAATATAATACAAACAACAAAGGGGAAAGTGGACAACCCTGCCCAGTTCCTCTACTCAAGCAGAAATTATCAGAGAGGACCCCACCCACTTGAATTCTCACCTTTGATCTCACGTATATTCTTATAATCAATTGAACCAAGAAGTAATCCAAACCACAGACAAGGAACAGGATACGCCAACTTCTCAGGAAGGATGCTGCTACAAGAATCCACTAAAAGCTGTTTATTTAACCTAGAACTTCATCAGACAACAACCAGCATTAAAACAAGCTTATTTATAAAGCTGATACATAGCAAATTGATTAATTAGCACCAATTAAAACTGCAGTTAAAAAATCAAATATATTTGACAGACAATAATGGCAGTCATAATCAAGCACCCCAAAAAA
Organism: Protopterus annectens; assembly: GCF_019279795.1. Taxonomy (NCBI): domain Eukaryota; kingdom Metazoa; phylum Chordata; order Ceratodontiformes; family Protopteridae; genus Protopterus; species Protopterus annectens. The sequence continues at coordinate 714,735,057 of NC_056743.1, read as the reverse complement.
CTTTCAATGGGGAGGGGGGGCTGGCCAGACAGAACGGGGGCAGGGGATGAGTCGTACCATACATAAAAACACAACAACAACAACTGAAATTGACTGAAAATTGAAATTTTGAAAATTTTGAAAAATAGTGGAAGGACTTTTTTGTATATAAGACTCACTGACTGTTGATCAAGTTTTGATTGACTTGTTTATTGTAGAGTAATTTGAACATAATGTTTGGAAGGAACTCTGCAATTGATGTATCTGTTGAAGAGAAACCTTACTAACTTGTCACTTAGATTCATGAAGCCTACTATTCTAACACTATGTTAAAATTAAGATGTACATCAGTGACCTTTTCTCCATTTAGGGCCTTAGCTGTATACCCCATGAATTGGGAATTGAATGGGTAGTAGATTATATCAGCTCAAAAGGTGCAAATGATGTTATTTTAAAAACAACTTTGTCTTTATCTTGTTCAAAGGGAACAGACAAGTAGGACTAATTTTTAGATGTGGACATAGGTCATCATATGTATCTAAAATATTTACATTACAGGAGGATTTTGAAAGGTTTTACAACCCTTGCTGCCCCTACAAACTAATAATGAAACAAAATCATATAATACAAAAGGGAAGGTAAAATAGAGGGAAAAAAATGTGGTGCTTGTAAACACTGTAAAAAAATATAGACACATCAAATTCATTCACCATCAGGTCAGTGAGCTCTGAGGTCAAGGGATCCTTTTATGTATCTATAAAGGGGGTAGTTACTAGCCTAGCTCAATGCAATCCCACATTTTTTATGTAGGAAAAACAGACAGCGTCCTAAAGGACAGAATTTATGAACATGTCTATGCAATAATAAAAAGAACACTGGACATTCTTTTACATTTATGGTTATAGATAGTATTGCCAAGTATGAAGAAAACAAATTTGTTAATGAACTTTTTTGAAACTAGAGTTAGAGGTAGTTACCCAACACATCAATAGATAGAAGTAAATAATTATAGGATTGCTAGTCTGGTACTGCATTATTAACAGGATATTTTCTTGTATTTAATCAATTTGCTATGTATCAGCTTTATAAATAAGCTTGTTTTAATGCTGGTTGTTGTCTGATGAAGTTCTAGCATTTTTTAGAAAAAAAAAGCACTCAGTAGTGTGCTGCTCTGTAGTGTTTTACAGTATTTATTGGTATTATACATTTTTTTTTTATCTGAAGTTAAATAAACAGCATCCTTCCTGAGAAGTTGGCGTATCATATTCTTATAATCAACTTATTATTGTATTAGGGAAAGCAAATGCTTCCATTGTCCTGCTCATGAAGTCCGGGTCTACTGTCAAATGCTTTCTCTACATCAAGACCCACAAAAAAGTGGTACTTTATTACATTCTGCTTCCCTCTGGATCATCAGTGTTCTGTTAGTATTGTCAAATGTTTGCCTCCCCTCCACAAAACCACACTGATCCATATCTATCAATTTTGGTATCACTTTTGCCATTCTTTTAGCCATTATAGACATAAACACTTTATATTTGTGGTTTAGTATAGAAATGGGCCTGTATGAAGCTGGATCCAAAGGATCTTTACCATCTTTAGGTAATTACTGTTACCCCTGCCTTCTTCCAGGATGCTGGTACTTCTCTGTAAATACTGTTAAACAAAACCTTCCAGATCTTTATCAGTTTTACCTTCCTAACTGCCAAACTTACACATGAATATCATCTATTATTCCTGGGGACTTTCCTGTAGATTAGCTATACATAGCCATTTTATCTCATCCCTTCCTATTTTAACTGTTAATAGTTGAGCCTCATCTACCTCTAACTTTGGCATATTTAATACTTCCATAAACATTTCCATTTGTGTTTTCTTGAGTTACCTATTTCTCTGCTTTATGCAAATTTTCATAAAATTTCTGAAATATTTTTAGCACTTCTACAGAATCTCTTATTTTCCTTGTTATAGGCTCCTTAAGCTTAATGACTGCCCTTTCCACTTTTGCTTGCCCGAGTTGCTGTGCTAGACGTTTTTGTGCTCTAGAATTATCAAAAAACAACTGCTTAACCGCAGTCTTTCTAAACTCATGCATATTATTGAGGTAATCCCTTGTTTTCTGTTTAGCATTCTGCAGTTGCTCCTTTTCCTGTTCTGAGAGATTCCCCTTATTTTGCAATACTTCAGCATTTGTCAATCCCTCTAATTCTTGCTACTGTTTAACCATATCTCCCTTTCTTTTATTTCAAACCTAGTTAAATTCCTCTTTAGTTTTATCTCACTCCTTGCCTATGTTTTCAGAAGATAAATCCATCTTCTCTAGTAGCTCCTGAATTAATTCCACAACCCATTCCTTAAATTCCTCTCTTCAACCGGTAGGTGGGAAAGCACCAGTGTCTAATTTTTAATTCATTACCTTGCATTTTTATTTTAGTTATTATTGGCGCACGATCTGAAATAGTTATTGAGTGCATTTCAAGACCTTAAATTAAATGCACATGTTCCTGTGAGATATAAAATCTACCCAGCCTAGCTCAGATTTTGTATTTTGGTGAGTAATATGTAAATTAATTCCCAAACTCCTAGTACTGAATTCACATCTTCCATGCCAAACATTTTCATAAATTTCTTCACAAATCTACCCTCACTTGTTATATTTTCCCTTTTAGGCCCCCCAGACACATCTTCACTGTTGCAAACCAAGTTCCTGTTTCCACCTATAAGTAATATTCCTTGCTGAAAGCGGATTATTTCTCCCAGAATTTTCTTATCTACATTATGGCAGTTTTGGGTAGAATATAAATACATGCCAGCGTAATCCTCCTCCCTTGCCAGTAGCCACTTAGTACCACACACCTACCATTACCTTTTTTATCCTCTTTTATTACTGTTGGAGCTCCCCTTGAATTAATATAAGTGCTCCTCTTTTCCTTTCTCTAGGTATTCCACTGAATAACCATCCTGAAACCTTTATCAAATTCACATGTTCAGTTCTTTCCAAGTGTTTCTCCTGTAGCATAGCTATTTGCACTCTACATTTTTAATGTACTTCACTACTCTTTCTTTTTTATATTTATCTGTAAGATCATTCAGATTGAAAGACTTTATAGAAAGCATCATTTTCTTATATAGTTATTATTACCACCTTTTATATATAACTTCTCTTTCGCTAAATGTCTAGTTTCAACTTTTATGTTATATGTATATGCTGTTTGGCATGTTGTTTTTTTATGCAGTTGTTTCATGTCCTATCCATTGCCTAACGGTGTGACTCTGAGCAAGTCACTTAATGAGATATCACTCCTAAGTTGTGTCTGAAAAATGTGCGTGGAGATCTGTGCTCTACCCTGGAAAACAAATGGAAAATTATTTATATATGTATATATAGGCTCAGTGGCTCTTCTGTGCAAGCCCTTTCTTGATGGTGCATTTTGAAAAACACTCATGACATGCACTTCTTAGCAATGTAACTCATGGGTTTTAATTACCCTCCAGAAATATTTATTCTGTTTCTATATCTGCCTGCAGTGCTGATACAGTAACAGTAACCTAGGCATACAGTTGACATGCTTCTTACGGTTATTACACATCACCATTTAAACTAAACAAGTAACTATTAAACACCAAATCACTAGAAACATATTTTCCTTGTCTGTCACCTTTCTTTCTTTTTTTATTATTTGTATATAGTTGCAGGTTGGCCATTTGCTTCTATTGTTATCTTTCCTTTGACATCCTGATCTCCATCCTTGGACTGCCTGGCTTGGTGCCTAGAAAATTGCAACTTGTAGGGAGAGATGGAGAAGATACTAAAAAAATCATGTGAAGAGCCATCTGCTTTTGTGGTAGAAATTTTTGTTATAATTTGCTCTTCAGGAGTACCGCATGCAGTGCTGTGAATCATAGAAATGCCCATCCCTTTACTCGTATGCAGAAATGTCTGTCATGACATTTTTGTCTATGTGCACATGTATGTGGCCACATACAGATCTATAGTCTCCCCTACAAAGTTCTACAGTGCCAGGAAACTCCTTCCCATTCCTTCGAGGTAGACAGTCTTGTTTTGACTGCTTAACCCCCCCTCCACTTGATACGCCAGCTTCACATGTCACTAATACGTTTTGAGTTCTCAGACTTATGGGGCCACCCTGCCTTTTTGCAAAGAGGCTGATATAACACCGCTCATCTCTACAATGGACTTCTCTGCTTATTACCTCTTCTATGAAAGCACCTTCTTTAAAGTCCTATAGCATTCAGTATTCAGCTGTTGATGGTGCAATATGGCAGTTACTTGAAAATAAAAATGCCTTCTTAACTACATAACCGACCTTCTGCAGGGAATCGGAATGCTTAGAGAATATTGAAAAAATACAATAACAGAAAAGAAACTGGCAAAACTGAAGTTACTAAAATATTACTGCAGTAAAACAAATACTTTGTGCTGGTCCAAAATACTGACGTTAAAACCATATAGACATTTCTGTGAAGAATCTGAATATCTTGCTCTTAAATAACTCAATGTATAGGCCAACATTCTCTGGATTTGTTAATATGGACTTAACACAAGCAAGAAAATTTTACAACTCTGAATTTAATTTATTTCCAATTTTCTAACTGCATTGGTGGACTGGTTGTCAGAGCATTTTTAGCCATCACCCATGCCCATTAGGGCAGAGGCATAAAACTACAATAATTGTGGTGAATTGTGCTAAAAATAGTTAAGACCTTTTCTTGCATAGTTAAAAAAAAAAAAAAAAAAAAAAGCATTCATATTTAAAGTAAATATGGCGCAAACATTAAAGAAAGATTTTTTTTGTTATACAACATGCTAAGTGTATGACTTCCTATCCGTTGTCCACAAAGGAAATGGTGGTGACATTGTTTATTAGAAATTCTTTTGACGTAGTCATAGATGTTGGAAATGGATGCTATTGCCATACTTCTGAGGGTAGATAATTCCAAGTGGAGGGAACCAATTGATTAATGGACTTTTCCTTATGGCAGTTTTGAATCAAAGCCTAGCAAGATAGACAATTTTTCCATTGCTGCCCCTGAGTGAATTTTGATTTCAAGGGAGAAAAATGCCTTAAACTTAATTATGTTAAATTGTGTGCTCGGGAGTAAGGTTTGAGAACTAGCAATACAAATCTGCTGTTATTTCAACAATCTGCAGTTTGTGAGTGCTGGAGCAGAATGCATTAATAGTGGCTGCTCATATCACATTGTTGGAATTACAAAGTTTCTGGAACAGCATTATTTACACACATTTTTCCAATAAACATCTTTTTATTAAATTATGTACGACATAGGCAGTCTTTCATTTTATAAAAATTAAAAACAAACATCGATACCCCTTTAGATTCAAACAGTATACATCACAGACACCATTGAAACAACTGTTGTTGCAAACATTATACATCACTTATAATCTATCCAGTCAGTTAAGCATTGTATGACTCTTTCAAATCCTGCCTATTAAACCTCATTCCTTCCCTGCATACATTGTCACTACTTCTAGTAAGGCATATTACCAAAATTAGCAAACATTTGTCAGCATCTCTGGTGCATCAGCAAACCTTTGTCAACATCCGTGGCTATCATCGGTGCTAATAAAACTCTTCTATTGCAGCCATACTTGCACTGCTTGACCAAAATGTAGAGTAGTGGTTCACAGCTGGCACGTACACATAGCGGATACACATGACCTTAAATGCAGTCTCCCATATGAAGCCACTCGCTTAATCCTACATTTATATTCCAACAAAACACAACCAAATTCCATCTTTGAGAAGTGCATCATTACTAACTCTGGAAATGACTTGTGGATTGAGAAAGATGTTTAAAGCTTGGGGGCACCAATGGAAAGATCAATCCTTGCTAGACTTTGATTCAAAACTGACATAGGAGAAAGAACATTAATTTTTTGGGCCCCTCCACACGGGATTCCCTACTAGCAGAAGTAAGGCAGTACATTTCCAACATTTGAGTAAACTAAAAGAACTCCTAACAAATTAAGTCATTAAAAATTACTTTTTGGACAGTAAAACACACAGTATCAGTATGTTGTAACAAATCTTGTTTGTCTTAATGTGTTTTAAATACAAATGCTGTATACAATTTGTAGACACATTCTTGATTGTCACAGAAACCAAAAATATTGGTTTTGCACAGAAATCTTTAACTTGACTTTAAAACTATCTTTATTATCCTGCTGGAGAATTTAAAAGAACTCTCTTATTTATATATGCACATTCTTGAATTAAGAAAAAATTTGAGTTTTTCTTTCCTCTCCTGTCTCATATCTTTTTTTATACTACAGTTATCCTACATTGCACTAGCTACACTTTATGTGCTCAACCCCTTCCTATTTTTTTATTTATTTTTTATTCAAATAGTATTTCTGCAAGCCAGCAATTAAGATCTCGATTCTTGGGTAATGGCGAATCTCGAATTGAATTAGTCCCAGTCCTCGACTTATGAAGACTGTGGGCTGTCAAGCTTCAGCATTTTATTTAAACTCATTCGACTTTGAAACTCTCATTTCGCCTACTTTTCTGTCAAGATGTTGTGATGTCTCTTTGAGAATGCATGGAAAAGTTACATGCTGTTTTTAATGCAAAATGGGATTTCCGTGGATACACTTCCACCTCTGCCACAGAACAACATATTCATAAGGTTTTCCTAGTTCAACATATGCAAGATGTAAAGGTATAATATCAGCAAGGCAAATCAAGGGCAGCTTGGCCATTGAGGATTTGAACATGAAGTATGAACTGAACATAATTGACTTTTTCCTCCTTGGGGAGTTAGGTTAACAAGGTAATATTCAGGCATAGGATAGAGCTTTTAAGTAACTTTTAGGACAAGGTTTATTGGACCTTGTTTGAGAACTTGCTAGATTGTGTGCTTGTGCTGTAAGAAACTTTACAGCAGAAAAAACACCGTGAGTCAAGGAATCATGGACTCTGCCCAAGTTTGTACTGGGGGGTTACCATCAGTAAGGATGCATGTTCTGGAAAGAAATACCACCTGTTGCTGGGACTACCAGACAATTGCAGGACTCTGTGATGTTATTCACATTGTATTGTACATCCAGTACGTAATACTAGAAACAACTATCCTGAAGTACATGTGGTTAAGAGAAGAGACCTGTTTAAAAAAGAAGGATCAGAAAACCTGTTGTCATACCTAAAAACTACTACTGACTGATTCTAGCAATCTCTCTCAAGTTGTTGGATTTGACTTTTCCTCTGTGTGTGCATAAGGAAGGTCACCATGAACCTAAACTCCATGGGAAGGAACAGAAGACAAGAGAAGGGAATTTTTTAGAGATTTATCCCCACTTACTTTAGAAGAGAACAAACACAGCGTTAATTTACAATTTGTCCACCATATTACTACAAATGATGATAGATTTATATTAAGTTAGGTTTGAATTGAATTTATTTCTTAAAGAAATTAAAAACTGACTGATTGAATGGGACTTCCTTTTTTTTTTGTTTTTGTAGGAATGTTATGATTCATTTATGAGAAAGAATCAGAAAGAATCATCACAGAGCAGTTTGTTTGCTTTTAAATTTTTGGTGATTTTTGTACCAGCACACATAGAGTTGGATGCATTAATAAAGGAGGAGAAGAGGAGTTACTATAAGTTACTAAATACTCATGCAGGGCCCATAAACAGAAGATTTGTGCTTTGGGAGCGTCAGTGGGCGCTTTGAAATTGCAGGACAACGCAGGAACATAAAATTAATTATTATCTATTTGTATATATTCTATCAATATTAACTTAACAGAATTGTTTATTTTTATGTTTTAGGTCATTATATGTATGTTTTACATATTATTCTTCTTATTTTTTACACCAACATGTTTAAATATGAGTTCTTTCTTTAAATTCTTTTAATTGATTAATTTTTTTTATTTTTTGATTATTTTTTAATTGATTAATATATAAGGGGAGGTCTACAAATTTGAGTTTTGTTCTACTTTTTTTGCTGCTCTTCCTTCTTTGTGACTTACATTATATCTTTATTATCAGACCTTTCATGTGTGTTCTGGTCCTTCTTCCTCTAATACAAGAGCCTTTAAATTGGAAGAAACTCGAGGATCAGTACTTAACCCTTGTTCATTGCTCTTTATGATGGTGTCTGCCACTGGAACATCCCTGACTGCTGATTTTACTGTATGTAAATGACCTTGTCATCTCCAGAAAGGTCAGTATCCCAAAATGTATCCATAAAGAGCTTCCTTATTTCCCCGGAATAAATTTAACACCAGTAAGATAGTTGGCATACTGTCTGGGAATCCTCAGAAACTGAAGAGACCATCTCAGATTTTGCCTGCATAAATTTTTTGTCCACCAGACATTTGCATATAAATACCTTAAACTTTTGTCAGAGTTGATTTAATCATTTATGTTCAATGTGGATAACACTGCAAATAAAGTTCTAACCAAAATTAACTGTTGTATGAAATATTTTAATCATCAGCATGGAGAGCCACCCAAAGTAACCAGAATGTCATTCTGATGCTCACTCTAAGTTCATTATATAACCACTTCACTCTTGAAGTATCCGTTAAAACAACGTATGGAAATTTTCCTTTCCTGCTAGAGACAACATCATTGTGTTTCAAATGAAAATACTAGATAGCTGTAGTTATAGTAAGGGCTACTACTCTTCCTTTTTCCTTGGCGTTCATGCTCATCCATCTTGAATACTATCTTCCTTTAGCTGACCATTAAAAATCAAGTCCTTCAGTATTGTGCAATTCCAGGTTTGAGAAGGCGTCACACTAAAACATTTAACTCAGGAGTATGAACTGATGATGTAACCTTCTCCAAATCAGCATCTGCAAACTGAAACCACCACCAACAGATGTAAGAACCAAATTGAGTCCCTTTGTGTTAAACTAGGTAGTCCTAGCCAAGCAAGAGTTTTTACTATGTGATACCTTAAACCTTTTGGAATAGAGGCCCATGGGATATATGCAAATGACCCCTTATGGACATTAGGTGTTTCAGCTATATGGCTTCTGACGTGACTTTTTTCCTTTTTTTTCTTTTAGTCTTTCTGGACAGATTCAGGCCAGCAAAACCAACACCACTAGTTGTGGGCATGCATGTTTCAGCCTTCTTATGACCTAGTCAGCACAGCATAGATAGATGGTTTGGCTATACTCAAGAAACACAGGGTCTTTAAACCCAGCTGATGTCCATAACCATTAAGGTGTCTGCAAAATATCCCAACTAACAAAACCAAAAAGTAAAAAAGTCACACAGACAAACCAATTAGTAAATTTTCACTCTGTGATTCCTTAAACCTCCTAGAAATGAGGTCCATGCAATATATGTAAATGACGCCTTAAGGAGTTCATGTTTCAGCTATATGGCTTCTGAATATCCATGATGAGGTGATAAGAAGGCAAAAATGTGCCTGTCCACAGCTAGTGGTGTTTGGCTTTGTTGGTCTGAATCTGTCCATAAAGACTTAAAAAGGAAAAATATCTAGTTTTTCTTGGGGGTCTGCCTTTGTTCTGCTCAGCTTGTCTACCCCACAGTTTTGCTCTTACAGGCAGTAGGATGCCTGTAGAGTGAGCTTGTGTTGTGAAGCTATATCCCAGGCTGACATGGCTAGTCTGCAAAGCAGGTGCAATCTGGTTCCCTTTGCTCGTTGATGTACCACATAACTGTGGTATTGTCCATAACAACTTGAGGAAAGATTATTCAGAGAGTCGAGTGCCCTTATCAGGGCAAGCATTTCTTTACATTTATGAGCTTGTATCTGTCCTTGGTATCCCACACACCCTGCACTTTCATCCTTCCTACAACTGCTCCCCAGTTAAACCTGGAGGCATCTGTGGTGACTGGCTGCTTTAGTTATATATATACATTTTTAGGTTCATAGGATGCTACTAGGCTATTGGTCCAGAGGATCTTATAAGCTTAGCCAAGAATTGTGCCCATGTTCCCTCAAAGCCAGCAGTAACACAGGTGAGATCCCAGGGGTGTATTTTCGGTTTCCCATCCAGTCATCCGGGCTCTTCTTAAAGAGGGCTAGAGAGGTATTCTGCTTGACATGGAGAGGGAGTCTATTCCACAGATGGGGGAGTCTTTTGGACACATCTATCCCACCAACAAGTTCTATTAATATCACAGACCAGGTTGCCTTGCATGCGGGTTGTGTGCATGGAGTTTGACTTACAGATATGCAGCAACTCCATCAAGACTAAGCCTGAGATGGCCTTATATGCCAGATACAGGTCACCTCTGAGCAGTCTGAGTAGAGGGACAGGGCTTTTAACCTATCTTTATAGGATAGGTGTTTGAGACCCTGGATTTTCCTGGTCAGGAACCTCTGTGATCTCTCCATCTGCTGCATGTGCTTGGAAAGGTACATGCCAAGAGGGCATTGTACTTGATAATGGCTGATAAAGGAGGAGTACAGGGATGTTATAACCTCCTTGTTCCTGGATGAAATACACTTATTTATGAGGTGGGCCATGTAGAAAGCCTTCTGTACAACGGAGGCAACATGGTGGTCAAAAGTCAGGTTGCTATCAACTTGGGTGCCCAAGTCCCTCACAACTGATTCCATGCTTAACACATTGTTGTTAATGTGATAATTAGTGGGGATGCCATTTTCCCCAGAGGGGATAATGATGCTTTTCTTGGCCCTCAGTTTGAGTTCATGCTTCTGGCACCAGTCATTAGTTTGGGTAAGGCCCTCTTGGAGGATGTTCACATCACTGGGTGAATGTAAGACAGCGCACAGCTAGCAGTCATCTGCAAACTTGGTTAGCCACAGACCACTGGTTTTGGCTTGCACCTCAGAACAGTATACCCAAACAGTAGAGGTCCCAAGACCGATCCTTGGGGTACACCACTCATTATGGGTCTACTACTAGAAGTGGCTTTCCCTATTTTGACTAAGTGGTTTGCATCAGTGAACCAGTTGGGTACCCATCTGGTAACATACTGGTTGATGCCTAGCTGGGAGAGTTTATCTATTATGCCCGAGTGAGGAATAGTGTCGAAGGCTTTGGCTAGGTTAAGGTAGGCAGCGTGCAAAGTCTTCCCCTCGTCCATGACTTTGGTGACTGTTTCAGAAAAGTCGACCAAGTTTAACGGGCATGATCTCCCTATGACCAAACCATACTGTGTGGGGTCAAGTGTTTGGAGGTTGCAAATGTCCTTGATTATAAGGTCCATGATAATGCATTCCATGGCCTTGCAGATCAGGCTAGTTAGACTGATGGGCCTATAATTGCCTGGGTCAGTGGAAGCTCCACCTTTGTATAGAGGGATGGAAGTGGCTGTCCTCCATTCAGCTGGGATGAAGCCGGTGCTCAGGTTTGGTTGAATAGGGAGCTCATGCCTGAGTTCATGTAAGATACAGCCAGGGATGTTATCAGGTCCCACGTAGATTATATTTTCTGCCTTTGAGAGGGCATTATAAAGACTTGCTCTCTGGTGATGAGGGGGGTTGGGCATGTGCTGGGGATGTCATGGTTTATTGATGGTGGGGACAGGGGGCTGACGTTTCATTTAATCTGTCTGCCAGCAGGTTGGCTATATCTATGGCGTTTGTGGTGTTATTGACCACCAGTTTAGAGCAGATATGGGTGTTACATTTGAGATTGTGGACATATGTGAAAAAGGCCTTATGATTGTCCTTAGTAGATGTGGTCCATTTGGACTCGAAGTTAGCCTTAGAGGATATCACCAGTGACCTTATTTGCTTGTTCAGACAAAGGAGAGATTGCTTCCAATTTGGCACCTGCTCTTCTTTGGTCCTGGACAGCAATTTTTTTCCTTTTATTATAGAGTTTTATTGCTGCTGTCCACCAGACAGGTTTACTCTTCCTTGAGGAAGATGATTTGGTTCTGTCAAGTATTGCGGAGTCCATACAGCTATGTAGGTGCTCATATAGTTTTTTGGTGTGGGCTTGGACATTAGTGCTATTTCTAACTGAAGGGACAGTGGCTGTGAAGCTGCTTATACCTGCTCTGAGAAGATTGTAGTCCGCTTTGGAAATTTTTTTTGTTTAACCCTGATGGGGGTGGGGGGCAAGGGAGATGGTGACTTCAAAAGTGTCCGCTTTATGGTCGGATCTTACCAAGGAAGAAGACACTGTATGGGTGCTATAGTGACTACTCATGTTGATTAAGACCAGGTCCAGGATAGTTTGACCTCTCATAGGGGTGTCAACCAGATGATCCAATGCATTGGCATTGATAAATTTGAGGATTATCTGGACATTCATTTTTGGGCTAGAATAGGTCTTCCACACTCTGGTTGGGTAGTGAAAGTCACCCAGGATCAAGGTAGAGGACTGAATCTTGATGGAATCAAGTAAGACCAGATAGGTGTAGTGGGCTTCATGAGTCATGGTTGGGGGTCTGTAACTAGCTATGATTTGAATAGGTGTTTTATTAACAGTTAACTGCACTTGCAGTGCCTCTTGTGTGTCATACCATTTGACCAGCCTGGAGGTGTCTGTCTATCATAAAAATTGACATTCCACCTCCTTTGGCTTTGTAGCCCGCTGTGTGCGGTCTGAAAGTATGGTAGGATGAGTAACCTATTAAGGCTGGGGTGCTCTCCACAGCTTTGAACCAGGTTTCAGTGACTGAGCATATATCAGCATCATCCAGGGCAAGTAGTGTTTGCAGTGAGTGCAGTTTCATGCTAAAACTCCTAGCGTTTAGCAGCATGACGTTTAATTTTTGTTTAGAAGAATTTTTCATGCTGGTAATTTTGTTCTGATGACTTTGCCTAAAAAAGGCACTATGGGGGAGGCAAGAGCCTTTGCCAGAAACCTAAAGCCTGGGGAAGACAGATGAAGGTCATCTCTGGCAAAGCATCATGGTCTGTCATTTATGTCCTCCCAGGCTGTCAGGTACTGGATCCCCTTGGAATGACACCAGAAACTTAGCCAATTGTTAAAATCAATAATTTTCTGTTTGTATTGAGGCATCATTTTAGGTGAAGGTAGGATGCTGCTTAAGGCTAGAGACATACCTGCCTGGGGGATGCATTCAGTGAGCTCAATCATGTCTCTCTTCATATAGTCCAGAGAGGTACATCTCAAGTCATTCACACCAACATGGACTATGACAGAGTCATAACAGTACTTGTTGTTAGGAGACTTGAGTGCGAGCATGATTTGATGGATTCTACCACCTGACAAGCAACTTACCGTGACTTTCTCCTTGTCTTGCCTGGTGACTGGCACATCTGTCTCACTCATGATAGTCTTCTATGACTAGTATGTTGGGTTTGTGGCTGGGGCTAAGAGGCTGTGAGATACAGATGTGTGTACTATGTGTGATGCTTGGTGCTGTGGGTTGTGATGTGTGTGTTTTTGCTTTGGCAGTCTCTCTTGTTTTAGGTGTGTTTTTGTTGAGAACCCCACATATGTAGGAGTGTGTTGTACAGATGTGGGTGGTGTTAGTGGTGTGGTGTTTGTAGTGTTTTTGTAGACAATCCTCTCACTGCCAGATGTACTAGCATGTGATTGACAGCAAGGATTCTATGTTTTAATATAATTGCATCTCTCACATATTTTGTTCCTAGGTGGTGGTAGTAAAGGGTTGTCTGTGTACATAAGGCAGTTGCTACACTGTCTCAGGATGCCTATATCAAGCAGACTAGCAGGAGAAGTCTTAGGAAATTATCCGTCCATGATTATCAGAATCTGTGGAAGAGAGAACAGGGAGAGCAGAGTGGGTACTGTCTGAGGACAGTACCTATAGGTGTGAGTATGGCTGGATAAAATAAATACAGTAGTTGAAGGTGAGGGCCTCACTTAGGAGTGCTGGTAAGGGAAAAAAGGGTTAAAATGGCACAGCAGAGGTGCACAATGGGCAAACATGCACAGCCCCACACAAATGCTGGGTTTAAATACCACAAAAACGAAAGTAAAATAGAAACACTGGAATTGACCAGTCAACCTTTGTCCCTGAGCTCTTACCTCAACACCCTATGCCAGACCAGTTCCAACCAGTTTACCTACTCCCACTAAGTGCAGGCAGGCCCTGGCCAACACAAGATGGCATAGCAGGAAACACAGGAATCACACAAACAGATCTGGATACAGTATAACCTGTAACCAGACAATGCTAAAGATATCTAAACTTTGTTTGTTGATTTAACACAGAAGAACAGATACACACTTAAATATAACAGTGGCAAACAAGAGCAAACTGATTTAAACAAATTAACTAATAAAAAGCTCAAAGCTGAGCCCTGTTCCAGCAGTCTTCAATCAGACAAGTTCTAACTGTACACTCCTGCCACTAGGGTGTAGGGGAACCCTGAGGTCATTGTCCCACTGTACTCATCCCTCATTAGACCCATTATAGAATACAGCACCCCAGTTGGTATGTACCTCTCAAGACATCTGCAACAATTGGAAAGGCCGCAGAAGTACCTCTCTAAAAGAATCACAGGCCTAAAGCAGATGTCCTATGCTGACCGTCTAAATAAAAAAAAAAAAAAAAAAAAAAAAAACTCCAGCTATACTCTGTCGCATATCATCTACTCAGAGGTGATCTCTGCTTAACATACAAGGCCATGTCAAACCCATAGCTGTTGGGCATGCTACACTTAAAGAAATCACAATCCCTCAGAGCCACATGCTCCAGGAATCTAACCCTTGTCATCACAATAAACAAATCCTGCTGGAGGGATAGGTTCCTGACCCAGAGACTCCCCAGACTCAGGAGCAGACTGCTCATACATGTCAAGCAGAGTGCCTCTTTGACCCTCTTCAAAAAGAACCTTGACGACTGGATGGGAGATGGGAAATTCACTCCAGGGATCATGTCAGTCGCCCTGCTAGACAGGGGTCCAGGGAAGTAAATATTATGGGAAGAAATAGCCAGGGAAATGTTATGTCTAAGCTTGTATAGGCCCTCTGCAGGAGCGCACATGGCAGATCTCTTTACTTGTGTTTGGGTTTGATTATTGCGGTTTCTTAGCTGTTTCACATCCAGTATTTATCTGTGGTGCCACTCCATATATGCTAAGGAATTTTACATGCCATTCTTTTTCTTAATGAGTCTTTACTGTTGAACAGTGCTCTTAAGGTTGACCTTGATTGTTATTTAAACTACAATTACAATTGGTATTATGATTCTGATGAAGTTTCCTGGAGGGAAATGAAAGCGCTCAATCCTATTTTTTGTTAATAAACCAAGTGATACTATATTGTGAGACTGCCTTTATTGGGTACATGCTGTGGCTGAAGATCGTTTTGAATTATTAGTTTATTCTTTCTCCAGTTTTCCATCTTTTTTGGTTATCAGTATATTTAATGCCATTCTGTTGTAGCTCAGAGCAGATCTGAGCATTGACATTTATATTCATGACATAGCTATAGAATGTCTTGTGGTTGTCTTTGGAATCTTTGGCAATTTTGTTTTCGTAACTAGCTTTGGAGGATTTTATAAGGGATCTCAGCTTCTTACTGAAGCTGGTAAGGGAGTCTTTTGCATCCTGGGATTTTCCTCTTTTCTGTAACAGTTTCTTCCTTTTGTTGTAAAGTTTATTTATGGAAGGGGACCATCAGATTGGCTTCCTTTTTTGGAGGAGAGCATCTTGGTTCTATTTGGGATGGCACGATTCATGCATGAGTGGATGTGCTCATACAGTGCCTTAGTGTAGGACTCAGTAGTCGAACTTTCAGCTCCCGTCTGCATGGGTGTCATGAAGTTTGTCACTTCTGACTTAAGCAGCATGAAGCTGGCTTTGTAGAAGTTTTTTATTGAGGTTTCCTTACTGGGGGTGGGGGGATGTGGATGTTAAGCGTGATTAGCTTATGGTCTGACCTGACCAACGAAGGGGTGACCATAGGTGTGGAGCATCAATTTCCCATGTTGGTAATGAACAGGTCTATGATATTGGAGCCCCTGGTGGGACTATGGATTAGTTGATCCAGGGCGTTGTAATTTATGAATTCCAAGAAACGTTGGGCAAAGGTGTTGGTATATGAGTAGTTTTCCCAGATAATGACAGGGTAGTTGAAATCACCCAGTATTAGGGTGTTTGGTTGTATCTTAATATTTTCCAGTATGTTTAGAAAGGTGTAGTGAGAATCTTAGGGCATGGTGGGGGGGGGGGGGGTCTGTAGCAAGCTACAATTTAGATTTCAGTCTTACCTAGTGTTAGTTGCACCTGGAGAATTTCATATGCATTGTGTTTGGCAACTAGACTGTTTGTGTGAATATGGACACTCCTCCACCTTTAGTGTTTCTATCCTGGTTTGGTGGCCGAAAAGTGTGGTAAGAGTTGTAGCCTGGTATTGCAGGGGTGCTCTCTGGAGCCTTGAACCAGGTCTCAGTTACTGCACAGATATCGATGTTCTCCATTTTTAGGAGTACCTCAAGAGAGTCCATTTTGAGGTTTAGACTTCTAGCATTGAGTAGCATTACCTTCAGATTTTGCATGCTTGTACCTGTTTCAGTGGTGGTTTTGTTCTTTGAACTTTGCCTAAAAAAGGCATTATAGGGGTGGCAAGAGCCCTAGCCAGTAACCTAAACCCCAGGGGCAACAGGTGCAGACCATCTCTGGCAAAGCATCATGGTCTGTCGATCATGTTGTCCCTGGCAGACAGATACTGGATCCCCTTTGAATGACACCAGAAGCTTGGCCAATTGTTGGTCAGTCATTTTGTCCTTATATTGTGGTATCATTCTGGGCAAAGGCAGGATGCTACTCCGGGCTTGGGTCATACCTGCCTCGGCCACATGATCCGAGAGCTCTTCCATGTAGTCCAGGGAGGTATGTCTCAAGTCATTCATTCCAACATGGATAATGACAGAATCATATTTTTACTTGTTGTGGAGTGACTTGAGTGCATGCATTATGTGGCAGATTCTGGCACCCGACGGGCAGCTGACTGTAATTTTCTCCTTGTTCTGCCTGGTGAGTGGGACATCAATGTGCCTGACTATAGAGTCACCTATGACTAAAGTGTTAGGTACATTATCTTCCTTAGGGGCTGTTGCTGGGTGGCACACTGGTGTTATGAGCTATGTGACACTTTGGTTGTGATTGGTGTTTGTTTGCATTTTAGCTTCGGAGGTCCTTGTTGCTTGGGCAGGTTACAGTTAAGGGTTTCCACATATTTGGATTTAGTGTTGCTATGTGTGGGTTTAGAAGGGCTATGTGTTACTTGAGGTGTAGTGCGGTTGTTAACCTTCTCTTGACTGTCTAGCACAATCTTGGGTGGAGAGAGCTTTGCTTCCAGTTTGTCTACGTAAGTGCATCTCTCACAGGTTGTAGTGTTGGGTGGTAGGAGGAGAAGATGGTTGTCTGTGTACATGAGGTAATTGCTGCATTGCCCCAGTATGCTCAGATTCACCAGGTGGACAGGAGAAATCACCAGAAGCTGACCCTTGGACATGCCTGGTTTGGTGCTTTTTTTTGTAAAATACAAGAGCTGTTTTCCCTTACCTTAGCAAGGTACTTTGCAATTGTAGGTTGTTTAGTGTCTGTGATTAATTTATCCTTATTAAGAAGGAGAGTTCAGTGTCTGTATCAGTTTAAGGCTTCCTAGTGCTTTCCAGCAGTTATTAGAGCAAGTGCTAGTCACAGGGATGCTTAAAGGTAAGATGAAAAAAATAGTTTATCCTAAACACTGCAGTGTGCACTGGAGAAGTTAGATGTGAAAGTAGGTAACTTAAGTTTCACCTGTCTAAAAAGTTAAGTTTTAGTGGAGAGTCACTATTTTTAAAACAGCAAGATAGATTGAAAGGGGGTGGTCACTTTTGTATTCTGGTACTATGGAATACAGTAGGATGGCCAATAAATTTAAATAGTTGTAGGGGAGTGACTTCACAAAATGATAATTTTGTGCTTACACAAGCCAGTGAAAGCAGAGAGGAAATGAGATATATGGTCAAATTAACATAAGAGGCAGGCAGCTAGAAAGACAGTGGTATTTAAGAACACAGTAGTAACAGGCTGGGGGTGGTAAAAAATTTTCCTGACTCACAAGAGACAGAGTTGTCTTGCTACTAGCTAATTTTATATGCACATGCAGCTACTTCACTTTATCTGGTTGGAGGTGCAGGTGTTGGCTTGGTCTCCCTCCCAGTATCTTCTTTGTATGACTATCAACATGTCTAGCTGCATAAAGTTAAGCATACCCAAGGTACTGTGCCATCATAGTTCTTACCTATTAGAATATCTGCTGAGGAAAAGTCAAACATAGCCATCTTTTCATATCCCTGCCCCCCCCTTCTGAGTCTGAGAGAACCGTGACAACCAATACCTGAAAACGTGCCCTCTTGCTCTAACTGAAGTGAAATTCCTGAGCTAGTAATGTTTGATTATTTCTGATGAAATGTCCTTCCTGTATCCCCTTCCAGGATAGGGTACAGACTCTTGTGATAATCTGGAGTAGCTATACTTTCAAGACACCAAACAGTACCATGGTGCTATCTTTAATTCTCTCACATGACTCTTATTCTACAACTTGTTTTTGTGGATATTTGAACCAGACTTGTCTAACTTGGCTGCATTAGAAACATTTACATTTTGCATTAAGAACTTGGTGAGTACTGAAGCCAGTTTCATCCTTTGTTTGCAGGACCTGCAGTGAAGATTTAAACTCTCACATGGGTTCCTTTACTCTCATGTATAGTGCTATGTATTCCTCCTCCTTGTGCAATTGTGCCCTGCTGGCTAGATAAAGATCTTCCTTTTGCCGAGTTACTCAACAGTTTTGTACTGCCAGTTTGTAAGGTGAATTCATAGACTCGTATATTTCAAAGATAAGTGGTGAATGCTTTAGCTCCTATCACATCTATAAACCTGTCTTTTAAGATAAGTGCTTATTTATCTCATAGTCAAAAACATTCTGTTCTTTTAAAAATATTTTGTAAGCATTATCTTATAAGCTTCAGGAGTATTTTTTAAAGTATTCAAATAAAAAAATTCATCCCTTAAATATTCTATACAATCAATACTTTTCTTAAAACATGCATAGTTTAGACCAAAAACAGAACGGTTAATAAAACCCCTGTTGCCCATCTCAGCTTTGTGTTAATTGTACACTTGTTCAAATGCTTGAAAGAAATGCTGAAAAGCAGCTTCCTCTTTATAATAAGGAAATAATATAATACTGACCATGGCACCCACGAGTGGGTTTCCCATCCAACTACTGACATACCTTTAGTGAAGAGTAAACATTTTTTTCATGATTATACTCCTTGTCCATGTAGCTTTGGCCTTTGTCTGCTTGCTCTCTGTCTCGCTCCAGTACTAGCTGCAGTTTGTTCTTTGTACCCCAAGCTGTTTCATTCTCTGAGCATCTTCAGGGCATCTCATTGTTAGCTCAATCTCCATGGATTTCAATTTAAATTGCATTTTGAAGTTATCTGAAGATAGGTTGACTTGTATTGCTGCATGCCATACATGGCTACCAGGTGTGTTTCATTTACTAGGTTAAATCTTAGCTGAAGCCGAGCTACCATCTCCTTTTGGTCATACTAGCAGGCAAACTTTTTTTCTTGGGTTGTGTTCTTTAGTCAGTTGTGACACTTACATTTTCTCTATATAGTTATTTGCTTAAAAATAAGGCAATGGTTATGCGAGGTGTACTGTGATGTATCTGACATGATACATGGTACACGTGCCCTCTGGGGGCAAAGCTAATTTTTTTTAAACAGAAATTAATTTATCAATATCCATAGTCCAGCCATCAATTTAATGTATAACACTAGTTTTGCAAATTAATTTGGGACTGTGTTTATGGTCGCAGTCTGTTCTGACCAATAAGTAATATTTGGAGTGGAGTGTCAGTTGTTACTTGGATTATTCCACACCAAAATAAGCTTTATACCATATAGCTGCAGATTAGACTTACTATCATTGGCGTCCAAAAATTTTATCCAAAACACACTGAGCATTATGGCTTCCCATGCAATTTTACTAACAGCAGTTGAATCATATCTAAGATTTTGTGCATGTGCTTATAAACACTGTTTGTGCATGTGCTTATAAACACTGTAATTTCCAGAAGGGATCTGTCATATTTCTCCAGTACCAACTGCCCTTTTTCCTTTCTCTTAACAATGCTGCCGTCAACCTGACACTTCTGGTATGTTAAAAATGAATTTGCCGATTAACCTTAAAACAAATCATTGTTAAATATTTGTATGAATGCAGCTTCTTCAAGAAGGCAGGCACAGACAGTTATTGCACTAGTTCCCATCAGCCACAATCATGTAAGACTGAAATAAATAAAATGAAGCAAAATACTTTGTTAAATTCAATATGCAGGAGCTTCAAACTTGCCCAAAAAGCATATACATTTTTAAACAGACAAATTGCAAACCAAAGGCCTCTCACAGCTTATCTAATACTGTCATTACCAATATTGAAAGGTTTTCCTAATTTTCTGTCTACCTCTTGACTTATAAGTCTAAGCAGCAGTTGCACAGCTTGTTAAGCAGTATAACCTCAGTTCTGAAATGCAGGACCCTTGTACACAGACCAGAAGCAAGTCAGCAAGTGACTGGCTAAATGCACGTTTCTGTCTGCCTTTCCCTCTTCCCTTAAGAACAGCAAGTAGTGTTTTCATTTTTATGCAGTTTAAATGCAGGTTTCATGTTATAACATTGACAATATCACTGGAGAAGTTCTAATAAAGGATTGTATTTTTTAATGCAGGATAACGTTTCAAGAAGCATTAACCATTAGGTAGTGCAAACATGCGCATTGAGAAGCAAGTTTCAGGCTTTAATGACTCCATTTTCACTGAACAAATTAACATTTTACACATTTTGCATATACAGAATTCTGAAGGAGATGCTGCAAGCAGCAATCATAGTTTTATTTATACATTTTATGAAAAAAATTACATTAACCTCAACTTAATGCACCCTGCTGGGTCTCCCCTCAAAACAGTTATATTTGCTTTACTGTGCACCATATCACTACTGTGCATGCTAACTGCAAATGTCCCATCACTGAATGCTGAACATCCAGCTGGTGACCTGAAAGATACAAATGCCACACTGACTAGACATGACTAACTGTTAAGAACGAAGAAAAAAGACAGACACATCTGCATCACACAACATACTGAAATGGTTGAAGATCAAAATATTGAAATGATACGTTGTTTTAGCAGTGTTACATTGAACAAATATAGTTTATTTATATGGTAAATGTGTGAATGGAATCTCATCTGTATGTGATCTACGTCACCAAGCTTTGTGCAGGTATAGACAAATACAGTGATATTTAAAGAATGTAACATTCTAGCCATAGCACATTTATGTGAAAGCTAGTTCCATCCAAGAACTATAAAAGATGAAACAAAGTGACAATGACTTATTCATGCAATGGCATGCAAGACATACATCACTTAGGCATGACATATTCCCCAGACTATACAGTGCATAGAAGTGATGTATTGGCATGTTGCAGATGACGTGAGGATTTGTTGTCTAGAATGTCATATGACTGTGAGTCATGCCAGCTGAAATGTTTGGTCATAGTATGGTTCAGCTGTGTATATTAACATGCATAGCTCATTGTATGGATTTTTGTCATGAGACAGTTGGAATGCCATATCTGTATTCCATCTGTAACATTTTATTAGTACGTATTAGATGGAGAGGCATGCAGGCAAGATTGGGAACAGCACTCATTTCCGTCATGTAGAAGATGACACTGGAAGGACATACTGCTGTCTTTGTCCAACTTCCACCACATGCCACAGCAGCAAACACTTTTCATTGCAGAGACATTGTAGCAACAGGAATGGATCGTATGGCTTGTGGTATACACATGTATGATAATACAGTTCTGCTTTGCACAAGAGGGCACATACTACACAGGGTATGGACACAGACACTGAGTTTGTTATACACTTGTGTCTCTGTTACAAAGTTACACTAAAGGAAGACCTGAACTATGATAGGGCCACTAATATTGTTTCTTGAGATGGTTACTTGTATAGTCTATATCTGTAAACAAAGCATGAGGAGTCAGCACTACTTAGGCACAATCAGTGCACTGCACAACAGAGGCATTCATAATATGATTCTAAAGCCATGACAAGCAGGAGAGGGAGCGCACAGAATTTGACATCTATAATTTTTTAAATCAAAGTGTACATCATAAACATTTACAACCATGATCCACCGGATAGGTGCTACACAGAGGTTGCAGTTCATTATGTTAACTGTACCAGGTATAATATGCATTCAAATACACAGGCCACAATAGAGGCATCACAGAGGCTGTTATCACTATGGAACAGGAATGACAGATGCACATTTTTCACTCAAGGCTGCCACCCAAATGGTAAGTCATGCAAGGTTGAAAAAGATAGGCATCCAGGAAAAAAGCCCGTAGTAAGTACTCAAATGCCAGGGACTAAAGGAAAGTAGGTCACAGGAATCATGTGCAGCATGCAGCCTGAATGAAGTACACAACATAGTCATCCTAGACCATGGAACAAGGTCTGTGACTGATCATGTCACCCGGGGCATCGTTGTAGCAGAGTACAGACAGGACTGAGAAAGAGAGAATGCACAGTGTCCTAGTGATGACATAGGAGTATGCCACAAGCCTAATCATGAACTAAGCTTCATCATATTATAATTATGCCACCTGCCTGTTGCAAAATGCAATACCACTGCAGCTCCCACACACATAACTTGTAGCTCATTGCCTACAAGCTGACTTGCTGAAAATATGCACCACATAATAAAAATCACAGCATCGGAAAACAGTCATTAAAAAATAAACAGTATTAACTTTGGAAATCTGCTTCATACATAGACTGGTCCTGAAATTTAATGTATAACTCTACATGATGCACAGCACACAAACAGTACTACTCTTGCTAGATAATCTCTAGATCTCTGAAAGTATAATGTCACTATGTATATACCAGACCTCCTGTCCGTTTTATATTCAATCATATTTCATCTAATAGAGTAGATCTTGATACTATTCCCTCATGCACTGTGGACCTTTCCACTGAAAACAGTGCCTTATGCACAGAGCCAGATCATAGTCAAATGGGGCCCTAGGCAGGGTAATGGATCAAGGCCTCACACAGCAGCCCCCCCTGCATAGCCATTGCAGTGTCCCATTACTTGACTGTTTCTCCTCAGTTGCCTTAAACATTGTTCAAACCTTCTTTTACCTCTACAATGATTACAGATATTTGGATTTAATGTAAAACTTTTATTTTAAATTTTATAGCTTAATCGCTGATAGGTATTTCATAAACAAAACAATAGTCTTGCTATGAAAACAGGCTTAACATTAACAGTAAACTTCTCTGCCCTTGAAACTCACATTCATTGAAACCCACAGTTAAAGAAATGTGTTAGGCCAGTGGAGGATGAATTTTAACTTTGGGCTGTTTTCAAACCATAGCCCCCTTGCACACATTTTTAAGACCATGCATATGTTCTTTGATTAACCTTCCTGATTGTTTTAAATTATATTCCCTGTATAACACAGCAGCACTTGTTAGACTGCATTTTAAATTTGTAGTTTTAAACATTTTTCCAGTAAACAAGGAAACAAAAGTATGAACCAATAATGACAAAACTGCTCATTTCAATCACTAAAGGCCACTCAAACTTCTGTCATTACAATCT
This sequence comes from Protopterus annectens, assembly GCF_019279795.1. Taxonomy (NCBI): domain Eukaryota; kingdom Metazoa; phylum Chordata; order Ceratodontiformes; family Protopteridae; genus Protopterus; species Protopterus annectens. Next base: position 714,711,437 of record NC_056743.1, on the reverse strand, counting down.
ACCAATATCAGTCAAAGATAAACTTAATCCACCACTAGCCAGATGCATTTTCTTTGAATGTGGGTTTGAGTTTCAAGGCCACTGAAGTTTGTTAATGCACAGTCTTTGCAGAAGTCACCTTAATAAATCTACATTAAAGAGATACGTAACTAATGATGAGGTTGCTACTAGCAAATACATTTATATTTCAGTGTTTCATCTACAAATTCCATGCCTCATACCCTTTTAGAATAAATTGCATATGTTACATTTAAAAAAAATATGGTAAGCTTGTAACATTGCAATAGGGAATAGCTGGCAAACTGACAGGTTCATAGTTACAAGGCATCTCATCCAAAGGAGTACACGACTCGGGACTGCAGCAACCCCCCTCCCCTCTTAAAGTACAACACAGTATCAGCAATCCATCTACTTGGTGTGGGGGTAGAACCCACAGACTTCTGCATCAAAAAAAAGTATGCTACCTGTTTATACTAACACTGCTTTCAAATTCTGTAGCACAAACAGTGACAACCTTAACAAAACAGTTGCTCATTGAAAACAGACATAGCATGAACAGCAGTAAATGTCTCTTCCCTTGAAGCTCACAGTTCTTTAAAATACACTGAAGCTCACAATTCCTTGAAAAATACTCATTGTCTGGTAATTGGTGTAGACAATTCAAGCTTTTTTGTCATGCAACCAAGGTACAAGGTTTAAGCCTAAGTAAATTAACCTGCCATCCCTAACTACAGCATTTTAAAACACACACACACACACACACACACACACACACACACACACACACACACACACACACACACACACACACACACACACACATGAAATAAAGTACCTTCCCAATAACTACCTGCAGACAAAAGAAGCAGGAATAGTTGTGTGTTTAAATTCCATGTGCAGATGTGGAATAAAAGATGCCATCAACAACAGGTGTGTGGGGATGCACAAGGAGATGCAAATCTGTGTTGTATGCAGTAGGTGTTCGTAAAGATGAATGTCATTAAAGAAGACACATTTTTTTAATTAAAATGTAAATGTTGTAGCAGCCATGTTGGCCAGCAGGGCCCCTCCCAACCACTGGGCCTTATTGTTGGATCTGGCAGATGTGACAGGGAAAATGATACCTCTACAATATGATTCCTCTCTCTTTTGTTAATATCATCAAAAGTATGTTACTGACACCATGCTGCTGGAATCTCTCCTTTCTTCAAAAGTGCAAAGAAGTAGAATTTAAAATACATGAGGGTTAAGCCCAACCAAGTTATTGTGGGTGTGCATATGTGGATGTATGCATCTATATTGTGCATTTTATGCATGTGTTGGATGTGATGTGCGATATCAGTGAAGTGTTATTCACCACTTCTGTTTTGACTGATGCATTGCTAATCACTTGGCATGGAACCCTTCTCAACATATAAGGGTAATATGTCTAAACTAAAATGTATGTGGAATGTTTGCTTCAGTACTAATGAACAGAAACAAGAACAATATCAGGAAATGCTGGAAAACGTGCCATTGTTTTTAGATGTATGTGATCTACTTTTAACAGTGAGATTCCTGAAAATCAGTATTCTTTTCCAGGTATTGTATGTAACCACACTCAAGGCAGATGGCAGAGAATTTGTTTCAAGCCTCAAAATGCTGCCCCCCCCTTTTTAATAAAAAAGAAATTGAAAACACTGGAGAAATGAGAATGTTGAACATTACTTTTCTCCAGATGTTTTGTGCAGGGGAAAGCCTTCAAATCTCCAAAATTATATAAACTGACTCAGAGGTTGCCATAGCGCAGAGAAAAGAGAGTATTTCAAAGAACAGCAATGTCAAAGTTGATATCTGTAAGGCAGCATTTTTTGTTCATTTGGTGGAAGTCTTCTTGGATTTGTACTAATGAGCCTCAGACTTTCAAGCAGTTTCCAGAGAACTCTGATGTTCTTCGTGTTTCACTGTTGCAGTCATCACATTTGGGTTATCTGCTTGCAGTAGCCCTCAGTCGGCCTGATTATCAAAGTCTTGGGTCCTGCATCAATTGCTGTCTCATCTTCCATGACGTCAAGTAGTCAGGGGTATAAAGCATGCGGCCGACACCATTACATCAGTCTTTCTTACCGTGCTTTGCCCAAAGCAGAAGCAGTTCGCAAGTGCCGGTCGGCCTTCTCCTGAAATTTTGTTTTTCGAGTTTCAGAACAGAAGTCTTTAACTAAAGCTAAGTACTCCATTGGGGAAATCTTTTCTTGCTCTAAACCGGTCAGTAATTGTATTTCTTGTGGAAAGCAAATACCTCATAAAGATTTTCATTCGTACTGTATTCCTTGCCTAGGCCCTGACCACGACGTACTTCTCTGTCGGTTCTGTGCCTTATTTAAAACACAAACTATTCGTCGTCGGTACATTTTCTCTTCTAAATATTTTGGTACTTAGTTCAATTATCCAGATGTGTCTTCGGTAAGCCACCCGACTACCGACATTCTGAAAAAATGCAGAGATAAAGACAGAGGCTGTCTAGGTCCAAAGCTGCCGACGACGCTTCTCCTAAGCAAGTCACCAGTTTGCCAGTACTCAGTGAGGCGCTTTTGCAGCCTCTGATACCCGCTACTTCAGATTCGCAGGCCTCTACTGAGACCCATTCGAAGTCCGGTATGCCACAAGATGCTTCAACTGTGGAACCTGCGGATGTCTCTACCTTGGATGGGTCCGGAGCCGCTGTGCGGGCACCGGCTTCTGAGGGTGTATTCAGGCCCACTGACTTGCATATGAAACCAATGCCATCTTCTTCTTCTAGACTTAAAACTCAAACCATGCCTAGGAAACTGACGCCCAGACCGCATGGTCAGGCCTCTATGCCTAAAAAACAAATTATAAGAATGGCTGAAAACCTTATTACTTTAATCAGGGGAAGCCAACCTTCCCCCTCTAAGAGACCTAGGACTGAATTTGCTTATGAATCTTCTGACCAGGATTCTAAAATTTCTGTCTCCTGTGATGACCAGGATTTACCCTTCTCTACTTATGAGGATTCTAATGCAGAGGACTGCTTCACCCCCCAGAGGATTTTTCTTTTGGTGAAACCTTGCATACTCTTGGGGAACATTTTCACTGGGAAAGTCAGGATTACTCTGATTCTAAAACTAGGCTTAGAGATTCCTTACTCCTGCCCCAACACAGTCCTTCAGCTATCCCTCCTGTGCTGGACATTGTTGACGATGCCTTTTCAGAATCTAGCTTGGCCCCTGACTCTACCTTCTGCTCCCGGAAAACTTGATGGATATTACAGGGTTCCTGATTCTCAAGTTCCTTTTTAAAAATCCTACTGCAGACCCTGAGACCATTTCACAGGGACCCAAGGGCATTAAGGCTACTACTGCCGAAAATCCTACCCCCTCTGATAGTGATTCCAGAGCCCTGGATAGATGGGGTAAGAAACCTTTACCATCAGGACCTTAAATTGCCAGTTTCATATGTTAAAGTATCAGCAGCATATTATTGGATTGCTTAAACAGAAAATTATGTTGATTCCTGATTGTGCTGAAAGTAAGGATTTACAGGATTTAATGCATTCTGCTGAACAGGTTGGAAAACATACTTTGCAATGTGGGTTTTGATTCACTAGAGGCATCTTGCAGGGCCTGTACTTAGAAGGCATGCTTGGCTTAAGGAGCAATCTTTGCCAGATCATGTTAAAACTAAATTGCTGGATGCTTCTTTAAATCAGGACCGCCTGTTTGGTGATGAAGCAGATGATGTTCTTAAAAAGATAGAGGAAAAAGCTAAATCTATGCAAACTGTTAAAAGATTTCTTACAAGTGCAGCCTCATAGATTTAGTAGGCATTGGCCCTCAAAAAATTGGTCCTTTCCTGCCTCTTCTAGGCCTTCTAAGTTCAAACCTAAAACCAGCAGAACACCCAGGCTTCAGTCCCAGGGTACGCACAGGACTCAGCAGTGGGGAGGCTCCCACTTCCACATCAGGGAGTGGTAAGACTCCCCCTATGGTAAGCTCTCTCAATTACTTAACTTTAAAACTTCCAAGCACTTCTCAACTGACTGCTCCTTTAGGGGTAAAGATTGCTCTGCAAGCAAAAAAACTGGGAACTCATTACCCAGGACAAATGGATTTTAAACAGTTTCCCAAGGATACAGATTTCACTTCCACACGCTACCAACCCCAAACGGTTGGCCAGATCTACCCCCACATCAGTGGACAGAGGCTCAAAAGCAAGTACTCTCTCTCTTAAGATTAAAGGCTACTCAGACTGTACCAGAAGATGAAAAGGGACAAGGTTTCTACTCAAGACTTTTTTCCTGGTAACCAGAAAAGACAACTCATGGCATCCTATCCTGGACCCTGTCTGTCCTAAACTCCTTTGTGGTGATTCCAAAATTCAAGATGCTAACTTCACCAGTTGCTTCCCATGATAGACAAAGATGCCTGGTTGGCAACATTGGATTTAAAGGACACCTACCTGCACATCCCAATCAGGGAATCTTGCAGAAAAATACCTACGCTTCAAAGCAGGCTGCTTGCACTATCAGTTCTCTGCACTGCCCTTTGGCTTATCTACTGCACCCAGGGTATTCGCAAAGTACCTAGCTCCAATCATTGCATTTTGCAGGCAAAGAAATATTCAAATATACCCATACCTGGACGATTGTCTAATTCAGGCAGAAAGCCAGGGCATACTTCTGAATCAACTAGCATTTGTACAAAAGGTGTTGACTTGTCTGGGGTATACCATAAACCAAAAGAAATTACATCTGGTACCCTGTCAACAAATTATACTCCTGGGAGCAAGCTTGAACACAACTTCCAAGATGGCTTTCCTCACCCCAGAGAAACAAATTCATTTGACAACTTAATTCAAACTAGTGGCCACAAAAACCCTGCTATCTGCAAGGCAAATACTGCAAGCCTTGGGGTTCATGGCTTTGTGCATTCTACTAATTCCTTATGCAAGACTGCATATGAGGAAACTACAATGGTATCAACATTCTCAGGATCAAGAAGCAATGATTCTTGTCATACCTTGCCTACGGTTAGAATTCCTTTAGTGGGCAGAGGCCTGCCACCAAAACAAGGGACTACCATTCACTCTACTCCCTGCTGCCCAAACCCTAACAACAGATGCATCAGGCTATGCATGGAGGGGCTCACCTGACAGGGAACTGCATTCAGGGCAAATGGAACCCAAGTCAAATACACCTGCATATCAATCGTAAAGAAATGTTAGCTGTACAGAATGCTCTGACAGCCTTCAAGGACCACATTCTTCCAGGACAATTAATGGTAAAGACAGACAACACCACTGTTATGTGGTACATAAACAAGCAGGGGGCGGACCCATTCATACCCCTTCTGCAGACTATCCATGGCTCTGTGGAACACAGACTTGAGCTACCAAGTGCATCTACAGGCTCATTTCCTGCCAGGAAAACTAAATACACTGGCAGACTAAGCAGAAATCTCATTGACCCACATGAGTGGAAACTGGAACCAAACACTTTCAACATGTTGATCAACAAATGGGGGATCCCAGATATAGACCTGTTTGCCTCCCCCCAGAACTACAATTGGACAAATTATGCACAAGTACTCCCCACAAACAAGCTTGGAAAGTAGATGCTCTGTTCTTCAGCTGGAAAAATCTATCAGTTTATGCCTTTCCTCCTCTGCATCTCCTCTCCAAAGTGCTACTAAAGATCAAACGGGACAAACCAGGGATGATGCTGATTGCACCAGTCTGGCCATGCCAATACTGGGTACCCCCTCTTGTGCAGTGTGTCATAGCTGGCCCCATGGCACCTACCTCAGACTCCTACCCTGCTGTCTCAGCAGGAGAGCCAGTTTCTGCACCTCCAGCTTCAAACCCTAAACCTGGTAGCCTGGCTAATTACCTAATCTTTCCGTTACCATCCCTCAGTAAACAAGTGTTGGATGTCATTCTGGAGGCAAGGAGGCCTAGTACTAGAAGATCTTATGCTGAAAAATGGAAAAGATTCTGAGCCTGGAACCAAACTCAAGGGACTGCCACAACAGCGCCTAATTTACCTCAGATTCTTCAATACTTAACTGAGATGCTTCACAAGGGCCTTTCCTTTTCCTCCATCAAAATTCACACCTCAGCCATTTCAGCTTATTACAACACAGAACCACCCCTGTTTTCTCACCCACTGCTCAAGCAGTTCCTTAGAGTGGCCAAAAACTTAAGACAACTCAGGAGAGCCCCAACTCCAGCCTGGGACCTTTTGTATTGGAAAAACTCACTCTTCCCCCTTTTGAGCCAGCTGTAACTGCAGAGTTAAAATTCCTTTCTTGGAAAACGGCTTTCCTTTTAGCAATCACTTCAGCAAGAAGGGTATATGAATTACGGGTCCTTATGGCAGTGGAGCCATTCATAATCTTTCATGCGGACAGGGTGTCCCTCAGGACCAATCCCTCTTTCATACCCAAGGTGGTATCCAGTGTGGCTCTTAATCAGTCCATTCATTTGCCAACCTTCTTTTCTAATCCACAGAACAAAGGGGAATGGATACTGCATTCCTTAGATGTGCACAGACAACTTAGATTTTACTTAAACAGGACTAAACCTCAAATTAAATCTGAACAACTGCTGGTGGCATTTGCTGCAGGGGCAGAGGGGAAGTTCATTTCAAAGCAAACCATTTTTAAATGGATAGGCCATTGCATTCATTTCTGCTGTAAGCACCATGGAAAACCTATCCCACAGGGGATTAGACCGCATTCAACCAGGGCTGCATCTACCTCTACAGCCTTTCTCAGAGGTGTCCCTACCAGAGACATCCTAGAAGCTGCTACCTGGAGTTCTGTGCATACTTTCACCAAGCATTACCATTTGCCAATTTTCTCTAAATCCAGAGCTGGCTTTACCACTGCAGTCTTGCAGGGCCTTATAGCTGGTCTTTATGCTATCTAAATTCCTCCTCCCATCCTTAGCTTTGGGAATCTACCCAAATGTGATGAATGCAACAGTGGAACACTAAGAACATAGAGTTGTGTACACTTACCATAAATGTAGGTATTCAAGTGTATTCACTGTTGCAGTCCCCTGGTTACCCTCCCTCCAGCCCCCTGACTTCCTTTGGCTATACCTCTATTCTCCTTTACTATACTTAAAAGCTTTTTGGTGTATTTGCTTTTTTCTTGGAGGTATAACCTTGTGTGTGTGTGTGTGTGTGTGTGTGTGTGTGGGTTCATGTCAGTACACCGACAAGTCGGGATATCGACATTCACTCCACCGACACATGAAATGATCGAAACCGCAAACACGGACATTTAACAGGTAAGAGTTTTAATTTTGCTAATCATGCCTACCACACATGCATAACACTGCCACACTTACTAAAACATGGTAGGCATGATTAGCGAAATTAAAACTCTTACCTGTTAAATGTCCGTGTTTGCGGTTTCGATCATTTCATGTGTCGGTGGAGTGAATGTCGATATCCCGACTTGTCGGTGTACTGACATGAACCCATGTGTGTATATATATATATATATATATATATATATATATATATATATGGATCTACCTCACTTGGTCGACATTTCATATGGTCGAATATTCATTTGGTCGACAGTTCATTTAATCGACAAGCATTTTAAGTGGGGGGCTTCGCCCCCCACACCCCCCCTAACTATATATATCAACTCCAGGGTTGCACAACATTGGGGAAGGGGGCAAATGCTTGTCGATCAAATGAAATGTCGACCAAATGAACTGTCAATCAAATGAAATGTCGACCAAGTCAGGTAGACCCATATATATATATATATATATATATATATATATATATATATATATATATATTTAATTGCTTCCCATTAAGGGGGGGGTGCCTGACATCTGTGGCAAGAAAAACTGATGTAATGGCATTGGCTGCATGCTTTATACCCCTGACTGCCTGATGTTATGGAAGATGAGACAGCAACCGACGCAGGACCCAAGACTTTGATAATTAGGCCGACTGAGGGATACTGCAAGCAGATAACCCAAATGTGATGACTGCAACAGTGAATACACTTGAGCATCTACATTTATGGCAAGTGTACACAACTGTACTTTCTTCCTACCTCAGAGGCCTTTGTCTTGGGTGAGTCAGACTAAATAAAATACATCATGGTGCAGTTGATGAGAATGCATTTTCTGCAAACTTTGATCTCTGTACACAAGGCAGATACCTCCTGATAAGTCATAACCAAAATTACATAAAATAGAGCAGAATTTCTACAAACTGCAGCATTCTGCCAGTTTTGCTAAGCATATGGGATGGGAATATTTGTGTCTGAGAATAAACTTATAAGCCAGGTTCATAGACCACTTTTACAGTCAAGTTAGGAAAACTTTCTACTCAACTGCTTATTTGGTATCTGCAAGCTGCTTTTACATTGAGCAGTGTCTGTAAAGAAAATGTTCAGGCAAACTGCTTAAATTAAATGCACTGTCCATAATTAAAATACTCGGGTAAACTGCTTAAATTAAGTGCACTGTCCATAACTAAAATGTTCAGGTAAACTGTGTTTAAGCTCAGTTACCTCAGTTGAAAACAACATCAGAATGAAAAGCACTTGAGTTTTTAAAGCTCGAGAGGAAATAAACATTTCTCATTAATCTTCAGTCAGCAGCAGAATCAAACAATAATGGTAACCACAGACAGGACAAGCAATGGATCAAGATCAATCTTTACACTTTCTGGAGTACTAATAGTTGTTTCAGTGGTAATACTGTTTTGGCATTCTGAGGATAAAAAAAACATGCAGTTTCAAAATATAACCTCTTACATATAAGCATTTGACTGTCAAAATATATTTCAGACTCTCTAATGTTCACTACAAAGGGACTCACTCATTAAGATTACACATGTTAAGAGTTTAACCTATACTATAAAAGCAAAAGTTTAAAAAAATGTAGTTAACAGTCATCAGTTAATGCATGTGTCAGAAGGTGAAAAAGAATGCATAAAACATGGGTGATAAGCCTGTCACTGGCAAGAATAACACCTCAAGTACCTTGAAAAGTAATGCTAAACTGATAGGAAAAAGCAAGTTTCTCAGAATACTACAGGCATACCGCTCAACCTCTAAGAGCAAAAAATCAGGACAAAACCATAAATAATGGGGGGGGGGGGGGGGGGGGCAAAAGCCTAAAAATAGTGATGATTTTTAAACATTGCTCATAGGTTGGTACTAGGCTATCAGCCCTAAGGCCTATATAAGCCTAGCCATAACAATTCCCTGGCTATTTCTTCCCTGGACCACTGTCTAGCAGGGCAACTGACGTGATCCCTGGGGTGAATTTCCTTTCTCCCATCCAATCGTCAAGGTTCCTTTTGAAGAGGGCCAAAGAGGCACTCTGCTTGACATGTATGGGCAATCTATTCCAGAGTCTGGGGAGTCTCTGGGTCAGGAACCTATCCCTCCAGCATGTTTTGTTTATTGTGATGACAAGGTTTAGATCCCTGGAGTGTGTGGCTCTGAGGGATTGGGATTTCTTTAAGTGTAGCATGTCCAACAGCTCTGGGTTTGACATGGCCTTGTATGTTAAGCAGAGATCACCTCTGAGTAGACGATATGCAACAGAGTATAGCTGGAGTTTTTTAAGGCGGTCAGTGTAGGGCATCTGCTTTAGGCCTGTGATTCTTTTAGTGGGGTATTTCTGCAGCCTTTCCAGTTGTTACAGATGTCTTGAGAGGTACATATCAAATGAGGCGTTGTATTCTATAATGGGTCTAATGAGGGATGAGTACAGTGGGACAATGACCCCCTTTTTTTTCTGGATGAAAAGCCCTTAGTGATGAGGTGTGCCACATAGGATTTCCTGCCTGTTGTGGCGATTTGGTTATCGAAGGTGAGACCACTGTCCACCTGTGTCCCTAAGTCTCTTATCAAACTTTCGGTGTTTAGTGTACTGCCACCTATATGGTAATTCACGGGTACATGTTTTTTCCCAAAGGGGATAACTATACATTTCTTGGCACTGAGCTTGAGCCCATGGCTCTGGCACCAAGCATCTGTTTCTGTAAGGCTGTTATAAACTTAGAACATTGAGAGAATAACAGGTTTTCCATGAGCATGAATTTTCTAAAAGGTATAAAGTCTCAAAGTCAAATGCCTGTCATTATTTTCTGATTTCCATCATTAAAGATTTGCCAATCTTTTGCCAGGAAACCAAATATTTATGAGGAACAGACCAAAAATATGAGGCAAAAATCGGGACAGTTGAGAGGTACGAGACAAGTTTCTAACCAGGGTAGCCACCTCTACAGAATTCTGAATAGCAATTCCATGTTCACCAATATAACCCTAAACTAGCTAGTTACAGACCTACTAATATTGTTGAGTGCACAGAATTTTGTGTTCGTCTCTAAGCTTGATCAGTATGACATTCTGTTATATTCAGGGAAATTCTCACTAAAGGCACTAACTGGCTAACATGGGTCTGCCACTTAGCACAACGGCAAGAATTCTCAGTCTAGACACAAGGTAAAACTGCACAGCGGAACATCTCTTATAGCAGTTAATTGCCTTGTCTCCGAACTGAGTACTGCACTGTCAATCCTGAGCACTCCTGTGTTCTCCCTGCCAGCCGATGCATCATGGATACCCAGGTACCTGCTAACATAAGCACATCCATGTCCATGCAGCCACAAACAAGCTCCTAATGGCACATTCTCACTCATGGCCCCTTACACACACACGCACACAAGGACTGGCCTTTTGATGCCTATCTGCAACGATGGTTTGAGCTGTGACTTTTCAGTTGGGTGAGTGCCTATATGCTGTCTCCCTTTGAAAAAAGAAAATACTGAGCAAAGTGATTCTCTGAATTAGCACTGGCAGCAGACTAACTCCTCAGTTTATTTCAAGAGGAGATTACATGGCTAATTAGCATTAGTCATGCCCTTGGATAACTGCATTTGCATGTGGATTCACCAGAGAGACCAGTCTGCATTTTGCTTTCACTTCTTGAGTAATCCCATAGCAACATAATGGCCTACGAATTACAGAGGCTTACCTCACTGCAAAAACTATTGGAGAATAGGGTTCCACAGCTTGGGAAGCTTTCCTGAATCACTCAGCTTGTACTGTATTTTTTTATAAAAAGAGAAAAAGAAATTCCTGTTAAGGTGCTGGCACTTTTGCACTCACATTCGTCAGACTAACACCTACAAGCATAACTATGTTTGTCATAATTCTGATGTATGGATCCATTAGGGCAAAACTTTGTAACTGCTTTGTGAAAGTCTGCGGTGGAAGCATTGTAGAGCAACTGGTTGTCAACATAATTAAGTGAACCAAGGTGTATATTGGCTTTTGGTCCTGTCTAGAAGAGCAAACACAAACAGTAAAACTGATGGTGTCTTTTCTTGAAATATATACATGAAAAGGTGCGTTTCCTGCCTTTTGCTAGGACTTTTAATTATCTGTTTCATCAATAAAACAAGAGAAACATGACAGTTTTGCTGTTCTATCAAATATGTTGTTACATTAACAAGTTGAATGATACGTGAATTTGCCTCACCCCATGTTAAAACCCATCCCTGAGATTCACTTCAAAAGTAGTTTTTGGTGTACTGTGACTTGATGGAATATAGCACAATGAAAATATACATAATCATATATATATATATATATATATATATATATATATATATATATATATATATAACAAATCACTCCAAATTCAAATGTACAAGTCTATGTATATGTCTGTATATGTTTGTAGCTAATATTCAGACATACATATTTTACTCACTTATGCTTATAAAAAAGATGGAAAATGACAATGTATACTAAACAGTAACCAGGTATGCTATGCCGAGATTTAAGACTATTTTAGCCATTATATCTTGCACGGAAATTACTTTGTAATGAATGTCACAGATGTCTTTTATGGCTTATTGCCAAATATAACCCTTTGAGAGAAACAAGATCAGCTAAGCAATTACTCTTAGAAAATCAATCCATTCCTAATGAGACAATGCCACTGAAACTGCTATACCTGGCACTTCAGAACAAAGTACCCAAACAGTTTTAAGAAAATATATGCAAGCATGTTCTTCCAGAGGATTCATATCGTCTATAAGAATGTACATATAAAGGATGACCAGACTATAACATAATGCAAGAACCTGAACGTAAATGTATGTGTACATAAAATTGTTGTGAAGAGGTAAATAATATTTAAGGTGTCCTCTTTCACAGTGTGTTGCAGTAGATGTGGATATATACATACCACCATGCATCTCCTGTTAAATTACAGTGATGCGATTCATATTCCTAGGTATGTTTGATCTTTGATTAGACTATGTATTACTTCATGTAGCAAGTGCATTTGTTGTGAATAAGCATTGCTACTGTTCTGCATAAATTTTTATTGTAAAAGCTCGAAAGTTTATTAGTGCATACTTTACAAACCTTATGTCATATTTGATGGAGAATTCTGTAGGAAGACAAAAATAATGTAGGAACATCAGTACAAAATCATGTTTTGCAGCAGTGTGCATTTTCTGAACAGAAGGAAGTATGAAACTTTAATGTTTGGCATAATTTATTTACTGGGATCGTTAATTTGCCATAAGACCAAAAATGTTTCAAGAGACAGAGTAAAAGTTGTTTGTCTTTCGGCTTTTCCCGGTAGGAGGTCACCACAGTGGAACTCCGGTCCATTAATGATTGGCAGTAGATGTTTTACGAAACGCCGAGGTGCCAGCTCGACGCTCAACCTTCAATGAAGACACGCCCATTTGCGCATGCATGTCTTGCAAACGCTACCCAACTGCGGGGAGGACATGCAGACTCCACACAGAAGGCACTCCCAAGCCAAGCCGAGAATCGAACAGGAGAACCTCTTGCTGTGAGGTAACAACTCTACCGCCGTACCACCGCGGCATTAATTAAATCACATGTGTACAAAAACAAAAAGTGTTTTTTGCCATGGTTTCTTTTGCCTTTGTGGGCAAAGAAAAGATAACCAATTAAATCCCAAGTATACAAATGTATCTTTTCATCATGTTTTTTTTTTTTTTTTTTGCCTTTATGAACCAAATAAACTATGATTTCTATGTAATGCTATTTGTGCCTTTGAAAGAATGAAAGAACATTCTTGTGCTTAAAAAAATAAGACATTTCTGCAATAATCTATTGCTAACTGAGAATTGCGTACTAGAAATTGCATTGATTACCTTGGTGAAATTATTTGTCATTGACAAAGACTCATAAATTTGAAGCTAATGAAAGTATCGGTGACTTTGAATCTGTCATCCCGTAGTCTCCTTGTAGCTGTATTTGTAACCTCTAATGCAGCATAAAGTGCAAGTCACAGAAAGGATAAATATTACATTAGCAGGGAATAGAAAGTAATTCTGATGCTCTTTGCTTGCAGAAATGTAATGCTTAATGATGGCACAACCCAAGTCTGAAAGGTCAGACAAATATTAAATCATACATGTTTCAATGACAGTATTCTGTCAGAACACAAGGTTTGTTTGGGAAATTATAGCAATGTGCTCATGTCCTTGAGTAATGCGAGGACAAAGGGAGAGGACAATGACAACCATGTTTTGTGCAAAACAACACGGAGTACAGCTTAATTAATATTTTACAACATATTAATGTCTGAAAGGAAGCACTCCAGGAGTCCCTGTGCTGCATATTTTTCTGTCTTGCCCATACAAATTGCATGAACTGAGTAGTCTAAAATCTGAGCAAACGGGCGACAGTTTCTTAATTTATGCCACTGTTCATAATACACCTATACAATTATTATTGTTTTAAACAGAGAAAAATCTCATATTAAAAAGATGCATTTTAAATGTATCTAAATGTATAAGGTAACTGGTAAGTTATTTTAGCAATGTGGACATAATACCTTACAAAACACGTAATGATCATTTTTAAAGCATCAGTTTGTGAATATTGGTTCTAATTCTCAAATCCATTTCTTTTTTATTTTAAATAGGTCATTTTGTTGTGTGAATAATGTTTTGGCTTTTTCCAGAGAGCACAAAGACAACATGCTTATAAGAGTTTGCTTAGAAAATTTGTAAATGAAAGGTGATTAGCGTATTAGATATTTAGTTCAAAGTACACCATTTGAATTATTGCCTATGTTTGCACATGGATGTTTAGATAGCTGTACCTGCAGAAAAAAATGCACTAAGGAACAGATTCCTTTCAGAAATCAAGAAGTTGTACTGTGTTTTAATTGATAAGAAATATGGTGATCATTGTCAATTTCCCTTTGTCCTCTCATATGTATTACAGAGAAAATGTGTGTGTGTAAATATATATAGGTATATATATATATATATATATATACACACACAGACACAAGCATGTAGAAGTGAAAAGTGCACAACCTTCCATTCAATAGTGTAAGGCACTGTTAATGGCTGCTATGGTCAGCAATCAATTTACCCCAGTATCTAGTCAATGAGGACGAAGTCATGGCCAGCTGTCACTCAGTGTTAAGACTTGCACTATACCTCCCCTGAAACAGTATGGGCCATGTCTTACTGGTAGTCCTGTCTACATCCAGATTTCTGGATGCTGCATGAGATCATGATGATTCGTCCTCATTTATCCCCCTTACATATCTCGTATATTATGTGGCAGTATGCTAGGAACATTTAGCTGTCTCATCCATTTACCGTGCAAAGGGAAATGGTTAATTTCTTGCCAATAAGTGGATCTCTTTCAGCATTTGATGGTATACTCTTTACAATTGATTTCACTGTTTTGATAGCACAGATGTTATTAGCCTGTCATTTAAAATTTCCCTTGGAGGTTAGTGGCCACTATATTATTCAGCACTACTATAGAGAATGTATGTGGTAATCCTAATCTAAAGATATTAACAAATTGACATAGGTGGCCTGGTTTTCTTCCAAACCAACCTGAGAGGCATACAAGTTACTTGAATTGTCTAATTTTAACCCACATCTAAAATGAGGAAGGAAATTGGAAACGGGGACTGCGTAATCAAAGTATGTGCCTAATCAAATTTCTTCTATGCTTTCATTTATTTCTTTTCAAAATCTTAGGAATTTTTACCTTATACAAAAAGAAAAAAGTTAATAAAACTATGTTGCAAATAGAAAATAATTGGGTATGTTTAGAGACAAGTAGTACACAGTGCTGTGAAATAGCCAATGCATGATCAATGATGCACCAGAGTGGGCAGTTCAAAGACAGAAGTAGTGCAACTGCACAACAGGACAAATGGTGTGGTATGGTTTGCAAATGACTGGATAATAACGTGCAGGTGAGTGTCATCATGCTAATAATCATGCATGCAAATTATGATATTAAAATGGTGGAGCAATTCAAAGATGCACATATTTAGAACAAAAAGCCACTGCACTCATCTGTTTTGACTGCTTAGGTTTCCTGGTGCACAGGAGCTTCACTCATGTTATGATGCTTGGAACAACACCAAATTTGCAGACCACCATGTGTTTATTGCTGGTTTTGGATCCTCCGCCCTTGATATTAATTTTTTTTGTCACTCTATCACAAATGGAACTGTCAGAAGCTGAAATACCATCACCATGTGGACAGAAAATCTATGCAAGAGTTGGATATGTGCCGCCCACAAATGGACTCTGGGTACTTAGGCTGTCTACACCAGATGGCTTGTGTAGTGTTAACCATCCTGCTGCAGGAGACTTTCAACATCTGACAGAAACATATCAGGAGTTATACAGGTGTCTTTCACATAGCTGTTATGTTAGATTCTTGGCATAATGCTGAAACATGCAGAGGAACAGCTATGGCTTCCACATACAGCAGAAGAGAATGACACTTCTGTGTTGATATTCTACAAAATAGCTTGTTTCCATGAGGTCATGGGGACTGTTGATTGCACCCCCATTACCATCAAGGTTCTAGCTGCTCCTCATAGTCCAGTGTATCTACTGGAAAGGTTTCCATGACATTAACTGCCAATGCAGTGCACAGGATAGTACATGCAATGTGCCTGTGTGCCACACAGTTCCCAAGCTTCTCACATCTGATGCACATACAAAACTGTATCTGTATTTGATGTGCAGTGAATTTACACAAGGGTGTCTCGTTAGTAGGTTTATACATTGCCAGTTACACACCCCAAGATATGCTGTTCCCACTTATACATGCAGCAAGCCTGTCATTGTGATGTCCGCTGTTTGATGTTGCCAGTAATGCAGGGTATACCTTGGGCCCATGGCTGTTGAATTCCCTCTAAAACCTCCAGACCATGGCTGCAATGGCCTAAAGCACTATGCACCTGCAGAGACAGAATGCTGTCAGATGTATGTCCATAAACCTGAATGGCCTCCTCCATTACTTGGATGCATCTTATGGCATACTGCATTATCCATCTGAGACCTGCAGTTTAGTTATTGATGCTGTGCAAAACATTACATGATATGGTAAAAAGGAAGTAGCTGTAACTTAAAAACTTCACAGTACTGCCTTTGAGAACTCCTACAGCAGTGGAGAATGGGTAAGATGCAGGTTCTTTAAAATGAACTGGCTGCAGCAATATTAAAAGGCAGAGGTGGGTATAATATATTGTGGTACTGGCAAAGAGGTGGTATCAGTTCTACTTCTCTGGACCATGACAATGAAAGCATAAAATAAAATGTATGCATTCATTAACATACTCCAGGCTGTGTATAATAGTGCATTAAAAGCCCATGATGTGCATCAGATTTTACCTTGCCACAGGACCACAGGTAAGGTGAGACATAGTGATAGTGAAAAATGTTAAAAATATATGTAAGGATCCTAGAAGGTGTATGTGGTAGCCATGCAGGCTGATAGTGTGGAGGAGTCAAGGTGGAGCTTTGATGTCATAAACTTTGGCAGGTATATTATATGACCCAGGAGTGCCAGAGCTGGAAGTGTCCTGTGCAAGGGATGGTGCAGTGACATGTATCAGAATCACAATATGTCTCCCTATGCCTAGAGGACATAGAATGAGGCCATCCACTGTCCTGAGGAAAGCTCAGCTTCACATTTAGTAAAACAAGGAATTTTTTATTTTTTTTAATTTTATTTAACATTTGTTGACCGGGAAAGTCCGACTAGGTTCCACAGATCCTGTTTTCAGCAGAGGACTGGGGAGAAATGCTCCAGAAGCATGTCTTTAGAATGTGGGAGAAAACCGGAGTACCCAGAGGAAACCCACGTGAACGCAGGGAGAGCATGCAAATAAGGAATAAGGATGGTATAGATCTACAAGAACAAGAGTAGCTAGCCCTGGTGGGGCACACCTAGGATTGAACAATGGCCACAGACATGAGACTGGTCATGCCTTGCTATGAGAGCTGTCCTGTTCAGGGATGACAATAATGTAGTCTCTAAAACAATGTGTGCCATCTGTTTAAGCCTGGCATGGGACTATCTGTGATTGGCTTGTTCATCTGCAAAGATTGCCATCTGTGTTATATAGGGCACTGAATGACCTGGGGTTATGAAGGCACCGACCACCTAAAATTCGCTTCATTGCAATGGGGGCATAAATATCAGAGGCAGTGTAGCTTATAGGTAGCATCTGTGGTGGTGGTGGTCTCTCTCTCTCTAGTCTGTGGTGCTAATGCAGTGAAGCACAGATGCCAGACCTTTGTCCTTTCCCTTCTCCTTCAGCTGATATGTGGGTGGTGTTTGGTCTCCAGTGTTTGTGTTGTTGACAATGCCGCTGTGTCATATCTGTCTGTTCTTTGTGCTCATTGCCATAATTATCAGCCACAGTTAAACGTGCATCAGTGAACCTGCTGTGCATCTGTGCTACTGTTGTTTTTAATTTCTCCAAGTCTTTTGGGTTTCTAATATGATGACTGGAATGGATCCCATTCCTAAGTCAAAGTACGATTAAAGTTCATGAAATTAGTATTGTTTCACTCTTTGATGTTAGCCAAAAGTGCTCTTCGCAGCACCCGCAATGTGCCCAGTAATGACTCCTCCTGCAATTCATATGGTGTTACATGAATTGGTCCCATATCTAAATACAGTTGTAAATTCTTTTTTATAAGACCAGTTGCTCCAACTACTATTGGAATATCTGGGTATCTTTCTTCCACGTGGCTCTCATTTCTGCCTGTAGATCGAGGTATTATATGACTTTGTCTGTCTGTCTGCAAGACACTAGTCACTAGGTGTGGCAATTTCAATGATCAATGCTACGTTTGTCTTCTTTTCTTGGACCACTATATCCAGTTTTCTAGCATCTATCTTTTGGACTGTTGGTATTGGGTGATCCCATGTGATGTAAACTTTATCAGTTTCTATGATTCTCTGTGGCTTATGTCTCCAGTGTCTTTCAGCCACTTCGATACCATAATGTTTGCACAATCTCGCCACATTATTATGTCTTTCAGTATACAGTCCCTCTGCCATTAGAGAGTCGCAACCAGCTATAAGGTGTGACTGTTTCCAATTCGGTTCCACAAAATCTACATACATCTGTTTCTCCCACATATTCAATGAACTTGGTAAACCAGCGTGTACGTAGCCCACTATCTTGGGCTGCCAGTATTAACCTTTCATTTCTTGATGTAAATTCACCTCTCCATAACCATTCCTGTGTTCTTCATCAACATGACTCTCTTCCAGAAGTTTTCTATACTTGCAATTATATTTGTTTTTTCCACATTTCTTGCCTTCTCATCTGGTCCTTCACCTTATATTCTTTCACTTTTTAGCACATTCAGTTCCTGCCTGGTTTTTATCCACTTGTGGTTTTATTTCCATTCCTGCTTGATGTCTATATACTTCTGCTAAATTAAGCAGAGATGTCATCTTAGATTTATTCTCCTCATGTTTCAAAACTCTGTTGTGTTATGGCCACATTGATGTTTTACCACTTCCTGCCATCTATTGTCCCACAAAGCCTTATCTATTTTATATTTTGAAAGGTATACATGCCATGTATTCTTACTGCCTGTAGTATTGCCTCTGTCATTGGTGGTGACTTTTCTGTATGTTGCTGTCTTTTGTGTATATGAGAAGAGAGAAAAGGGAGTTTCACATGTTGGTTAGTGTGTGTGTGTGTATGTGTGCACCAAACTTGTGTACCAACTACCAGATCATCATACCTTGGAGAAGAGGGAATATTCTGAGAAATGGCATCTTGGACTTAGTATATACAAGTCCGTTCTTTCAGCCATTCAGTGTCTGCATTTTGGTAGTCATTTTAGCAGGTTCCAGCATTTGAAATAGTTACCCTGCCTACATTCTTAAAGTACCACTCTGACAGTCTGTGGTGATGTGCATGTTCTGTGCCTCTCTCACACTCTCCACATAGCCATGCTGTCACCAGTGTACTAGAGGCATTGTTTCCCCAGTAACACATCTTGTAGTCTGTGCATATAGCCCATAATATGCCTCTAAGCATGACAGCAACCTGACAGGCCCATGTGCTGTATTCTCTGTCAGAGGGAGTTCCCCAGGCAAAAATGAATTTGACATGCCAGAAAATCACCACTCATATACAGGAGCGAAAACGGCAGCAGCAATATATTCAAAAGTTGTTGATAGCACAGTCAGTTAAAATTCATATATATAACCACGTCCAAAATAAATGTTGATAAAATGATTTATTGTGACAAAAAGTGAGTGCTTTCACCATAAGGCTTCTTCAGACTTTAAAAACTAATTGGTACAAGAAGTTTTAAATAGTGTCATTAATTAAAATTGCTGACGTCAATTATATTCAATATACATTTCAAGTGAAATAATACATTCATTTCATGTAGACCTTATAAAACAGAATAAAATCATTGCAGTCAAATATACAAGTAAATATGCATGGTACAATATTTTTAATACAAAAATTAATACAAAAATTAATGTTTAAGATCATAAAATCATTGTTTAGGTCTAACTAATCTCCTTTTCCGAAGAATGGGATACAAATTAACTTTGTCATTCAATCCAGGAAATTGGTCCGCCCTACAGTGGATAATCCAATGTAGTTCACATTCCTGGGTATAAATATCTATATCGCCACCTCTGATGTTAGGCTCTATAACCTGTATAACACAGAAGCCAAAGGTATGTGTAAACCCTAATAATTTACAATGCTTGGCTAGGGCATTGTGTTCAGACCCCTTGCGTGTATGGTAGGTGTGTTCCCTTATGCGCTCTCTCAATTGCCTATTGGTTTTCCCAATATAAAATGCTGGACAGGATAAACACCTAGCAAGGTATATTACATTAACGCTGTGGCAGTTGGTTCGAGTATGAAATGAGAATGTTCGCCCTGTAACTGGTGATGTAAAAGTATCATCAGTAATAATATACTGACATTGATTACATTTACTACAGGGTATTGTATTATAACTGAAAGTATCAACTAATGGATTGTTAAACCTCACAGGATGATGGCATAGTAATTGCTTTAAATTCATCTTATTTTTAAACAAAAAACTCGGTTTCATTCCCACAACTCTAGTAATGTCACTGTCTAATAAAAGCGTCTCCCATCGTTTCTGTATGATGTCCTTTATATAATAGACATCATTTGTAAAATATAACGGTACTCTCAGTTCTTTAATACCTTCTGATTGTATTGTTTCAATAACATCCTCTCTTGCTGAAAAATATGGACGTGCTCCTGAAGTCCTAAGATTTTTCACCACTGAAACTGCCTTGCTTACTTCATCCTCTCTATATCCTCTTTTTACCAATCTGGAATTAAGATCTAACCATTCCTTTTCAAAACCTTCCTTTGAGGGGTTAAGCCTTGATGCTCTCATGATTTGTCCCTTCATTACATTTTCAAAGACAAATCTAGGGTGCATACTATGCCTATGTAATAATGTGTTCCTAGAGCAAGTTTTCCTATGAACCGAAGTGTTCAAAAGGCCATTATCAAGCCTCATCACATTTACATCTAAAAAAGAAATATACGTCCTAGACGAACAAGATGTAAACTTCAGGAAATCAGTTAGACTATTCATGGATGATACAAATTCCACAAGTTGGGTTTCATTACCCCTCCATATAAGGAAGAGGTCGTCGACAAATCTTCTGTAGAAACCAACATACTGTTGGAACTCCTCCATGGGGAACAATAATTCTTGTTCCCAATCAGCCATTACTGTATTGGCGTAGCTATTGGCACACAAAGTGCCCATAGCTACGCCATCTTTCTGAATGTAAATCTCATCATTGAAAATAAATACATTATTTTCAAGAACCGTTTCCAAAAATAATGTTAACAATCCTATAGTATTGCTATCCAAGTTAGAATTCAACCTTAGATAGTGTTGTGTTCTCAATACTCCCAGATCATTTGGTATAACTGTAAATAAGCTCATAACATCAAGTGTTACTAGGATAAAAGGATCATTATCTTGTATTATTCTAGTATAATCATATAAATCTAGTAAGAATTGTTTACTATCTTTTAATATAACTACAAGTCTAAGATGGTATTCCAGGAAAATAGAAAAGGGTTCCATGAGCCATCCTTGCCCAGAAACTATAGGCCTCATAGGTGGATTAGATAAGGATTTATGAATCTTGGGTAAACCATTTATTACTGGAATAAGTGGGTTATTCACTTTCAGATATTTAAATAAGTTCCATGTTATTATGTAGCTTTTAAGTAGGTCATCCAGCATATCATAAACCCTAAAAACCATGCTAGTTATACTTGTCATATCTATCTTCATATAATACGTATCATCACTTAACATAGTATGCATCATCTCTACATATTCATCATGATCAAGTAAAACTATAGGACCCCCCCTTATCAGCTGGTCTAATGATTATAGACTGGTCCTTTCTTAATTCAGAGAGCGCTTTCCATTGTTGAAAGTTTAGATTACATTTTGGCCTTTTAACCTTCCGTTTAAAATAATTTTCATAATATTTATGTAAATCATTCTCCACTAACTTACAAAATGTGTCTAAGGTGGTGTTTAAAGAATGTGAATACGTACTAACTGATTTGAATGCAGTTTAATGTTGGGTATCAACACTTCCAAAATCGAGTTTAAGTTGTACAAGTTGTACATTGCGCACATACATCTTGATATCTAAAATGGTTTCTGCTAGATCACTATTCTTACTAGGTATAAAAGTGAGGCCTTTATTAAGGACCTGTTCTTCATATTTATTCAACCTCTTGGAGAAAGATTGACTACTAATGACCCTCGACTCTCCCCCACATCTTCTTCAACGTTGGGCCCACATAAT
Organism: Protopterus annectens; assembly: GCF_019279795.1. NCBI lineage: Eukaryota > Metazoa > Chordata > Ceratodontiformes > Protopteridae > Protopterus > Protopterus annectens. The sequence goes on along the minus strand of NC_056743.1, from coordinate 714,689,235 downwards.
CTCCTCCTGAGCCCTTCCATTTCTGTCGTCCCCTGCTCATTGGTCTGGACCTCCCACTGGGGCGAAGGAGTTCTATTGGGAAAGGGGTCTGTATGTTGTTATTTCCTAAAATGGTAGATGTAATTGAATGATTAAGTCCAGTCTTTCCCCTAACTACAGGTTCATCACTTTGATTGATAAGCCTCTCATTACTGTTAGCAGAATCAACATCATTGTTAATAGTATCAACTTCTACATCAACTGGCGCATCATGTGTTACAGCTGTATCCACAGTGTTATTCCCTAAAACAATAACATTCCTTTCTTTATTGATATCTATATTAATACCAACAGCGTTCACTGTAACATTATCGCTTACATTCACATTACTTTTAGCAGTGCTAGCAACAGTACTTGCAATATTGTTCGCATAAGTGGAATTCCTCACAGTGGAAACATTGCTAACAATATTGTCCGATTCTATAGGGTTCCTTAAAGTAACTCTGGGTACCCTATTTTCAATGTTCTGTCACGGCCAAGTGAAGACATGGCCGAGTTTAAAATCTTTGACATCCCTGGTAATCTTTGTTCTTTTTTGTTCAAATAAACGTTTCTCATACAATGCAATGTTGTCCATTAATTTGTCCATGCCTATCACAGCTTTAGGAGTAGAATACTTATTCATAATAAAATTGTGAAGTTGCGTTACCTTATTCCTTAATTGTTCCTCTTCAGGACAATGACATTCTATTAACAGCCTCATATAATTGAAGTTGAGTTCCAAGTTGAGTTGTTGCCACTTGAGCCCTTGTGCTATGCTACATCACCCATTCTGTTGTGTTATCTCTATCCCTGTTGGTTCCTTGCACCATAGATGCCCTGCCGTGTTGAGATGCATTGCTGATTGCCAGATCTTCTTTTGCTATGTATACCACAGTACAAACTGTTCTCTGCTGAATTTCTGTTAAGGACTTGCTCATTTTAATACAATCTCTGAGAATATACTGACTTTGCTTTGTACTGTGTTAGCACAGGTCATGTAACAGTGATTGATATTGAGATAAGATAAAAATCATCTTTGAATCACTGCCATAATGCATTGTCACCACAGTCAATGTTGCTATGTTCGTCCCTGTCTATTCCCAATGTGGAAGAACATGTGTACATTATGCTCAAGTATGGAAACTGTGAAACTCCTAGCCCAGGTAGTCTGTACTAGTGACACTTTTCATAGTACACACTTGCTGCCTAATGATGCATAACGGGCAACTCTGTGCACAGGCTGCACTCACTCTGACCATACTGACCTTCTGAGTGGACTTGACTGGTTATGCTGCACCGTAGTGTTTACAAATCTTTATGTACTGTACATCTCCCAATAAGTATGATTATTACTACAGACTTTGATGGTCATAACGTAACTCATATCATCCATGGCAATAATTTTTGGCAGCAGGCTGATGAAGACTGAAATCTCTCCAGAGCTTGTTTGCTTATTTATTTATCATTTTTGGTAAGTGGGTAAGCAAACTGTCAACAAGGCATTTTTCCAACCATTACTCTCTGGCTTTAATGGATTAAAAATGAAATGAAATTCATAAATATAAAAGAGGAGATTAAATATAAAAGAAAGAATTAAAATATTCAGTTATACATCAAAGATAAAGAAAAAAATGAGTTACTTATTGCTCTACAGTATAATATATTGCAACAAACAAGGCAGTTTTCTAAATTTTACAAGATGTCAGAAATTCAATATTTAGCAGCATGTAAGAAGTTTGTTGCAGATGCCAGGGTATATCTGTTAAATGTGTCCAGTTCTCCCATGTTGCTCAAACAATTACTCAAGTATTCATGTATTATATACTTCCTGTGCTTAGAAATATTGTAAGATCTGCTGTCTAAATTTTTGGGGCAAATTAATCCAGCTTCATATCCTAATTTAGAAAATGCTTTTACATCAGCAGTTCCATCAAATGAAGAACTAGATTATTAATATTATTTCTACTTAAGCTATTAGAGGTGCTTTTCATGTATGTTTGGAGGATAGGAGAACATATGCTTATTATCTGACTAATTTGTAAAAGAATGTGTTGAGCAACTGTATAGCTTTACCAGTGACTGATAACTAGAAGGCTTTTTTTCTTTAAAAAGTAACTATTAATGGGATCTGTTGTCAGCAAGATAAATGCACTTGCAGGTTTTGTTAACAGCAGAGTGAAATGCTGTGTTGTGTTAAAAATTTAATGCAGTAATTACCGTATCATTGGCAGTGGTTGGCATAACAGTAATCAGAGCAAGAACCATATTTTTTGAAAGGGTAACTTGAATGACAGTGTCTTGTTTTGTCTATTGCTATTATTATTACCACTGGGATTAATTGAACAGGAACTTGTTGGGAATACTTGGTGGGCTGTCACTCAAATCACACGGAACCATATATATATATATATATATATATATATATATATATATATATATATATATATATATATATACTCAGTCTATGATTGGATGACCAATACATTAAACATTCAGTAGAAAGAATTTAGGTTGGTTCAGTGTGATTTGAGTGACAGCCCACCAAGTATTCCCAACAAGTTCCTGTTCAATTAATCTCAGTGGTAATAATAATAGCAATAGACAAAACAAGACACTGTCATTCAAGTTACCCTTTCAAAAAATATGGTTCTTGCTCTGATTACTGTTTTATATATATATATATATATATATACACAAAATGTCGAACATTACATTGTCGAGACCAGATGTTCGAACATAAAAAAAAAAGAAAACACAGAAAAAAACACTAACAGTGTAGGCAGGGGGCCAAGCCCCCTGCGCCCCCCACACAGCCCCTACTTAAATATACCAACTCCAAGACCGCACTTCAGTGCAGAAAAGGGAAGTTCTCCCTATCTGCACCGTACAGTGCCGTTGAAAGTCTGTCTTCGAGCACTCAAAATTTTGAATGTTTGGTCTTGACCATGTAATGTTCGAAAATTTGAGCGTTCGAAGATTTGACCGGTACCCTATAATATATATATATATATATATATATATATATATATATATATATATATATATATATATATATATATATAAATTTATATTTTATATTTATATATTTATATTTATATATTTATGTATATATAATTATATAGAGAGAGATATCAAAAATATCAAATCCAACAATCATCCTATAAAATCTGGTGCTACTGTATGCAATTTAAAAAAATCCACTTGGAGGGACTGAAGACTTGTAATCTAAGAAAAAGTGACAGTGTTCGACAGCATTATTAGCTGCATGAGTCCAAGACAGTTATTCTTCTGCTACTACTGAGTATTGCTCCTCCTTTTGTTGTATAACCTATTATTTATAATATCAGAATCATGACACCTGACAAAGGGGGAGGTGTAGTCTTGTTTGATATGGACACTTGTATACAAAGAATATTTGATATTTTGAATACATCAGACCAATACGAGGTTTCCTCGCTAAATCAGATTAATATAGCTCATAGAAGGATTGACTTGTATCTGGAAGAATTTTTATTGGATGACCGTATTACACAGGATTTATACAACTTTTTAAAGGTTGAATACCCCACTTTAGCAACTATCACGGGGATACCCAAAGTACACAAAAACATTCATGACCCCCCATTTAGACCTATTATTTCTGGAAGTCGTAGCAAAACCTTCCCTTTTGGCAAGGTAGTTGATCAATGGTTAAAACATATTTATCCAAAGATATCACATTTAATCAAAGATTCTTGGGAATTTCTTGGGAAGTTCAAACATGAATTATGGAATATGGATTTACTTTTTGTTACAACTGATATAAAAGATTTATTTTCATGTATACCTAGGACGGAAGGTATGAATAGGTTTATTAACAGTCTGAACAAGCATAGTGGACTAGATTGGGATAAGATAGACCTCCTATCTGAATTTATGAACCTGGTTCTTGACAACTATATTTTTTTTGAAGGAGAGTACTACAAACAAATATCAGGGGTCGCTATGGTGGCAGCATGTGCCCCCATTTATGCAAATATGGTTCTCTTATATTGGGAGGAGGAATACATCCTATATACATCATGGATGGAGCAAATGGCTTGTTATTTCAGATATTTGGATGATTTATTTATTTTATGGACAGGAAAGGAGAAGAATCTGATACGATTTATAGAGTATATTAATGGAACTACTTCCTATTTACAATTTACACATAATACTAGTAAGATAGGTATCAATTACTTAGATACATACATTTTTAGTGATGGAACTACTTTCCAGTCTAAGATATACAGGAAAGACACTTTCTGTAATGCCTATCTGGAATACTCAAGTAATCATCCATATAAGCAGAAAAAAAGTATACTGAAAGGGCAATGTATTAGGGCAGCTAGAATGACTTCCAGAAAGGATGACATGATTGAAGAAATGAAATTTGTTGGCCAGTTGTTTAGTCAAAGAGGCTATCCATCATCAATGGTTAAGGATGTCACTGAATATGTGACTAATGAATGGGGAAATAAATATCCACCCTTATTGGGGAGGGAATTTACACCACACGATCAGGTTAACAAAAAACAAATAGGAGATAATTATCATAAGGCCTATATACTACAGTATGGACAACATGTGGGAGAAATTAGGAATATTCTGGAGACCAACTGGAATATACTAACCTGTGACGAAGGGATTAGTGATAAAATAGGAGATAAACCTACCTTCGTGTACAAAACGGGGATGAATTTAAAGAGAATGATCGAGGTTAAAACTAATAATTGTTATAAAGATGGGAATAAAAGTGTGACCGGGACCAAGCCATGTGGACACTGTAATCAATGCTCATTTATTTTACAGACTGACAGTTTGCATATGGACAACAACATCAAAAGTAAAATATTTTTCAAAAAAGGAAACTGTCAGACCCAACATATAGTATATCTGGGAAAATGCATGTCTTGCCCTAGTTTTTATGTTGGGAAAACTGACAGAGGGTTACGCAATAGAATATATGACCATACATACTGCATTAAGAAGAAGGGCAAGGATAATGCATTATATAGGCACCTGGTAGAGAGTGAGGGCTGTAACTCATTCAAATTTGCCATTCTAGAAGTGGTTAGGAACAACCCTAGGGGGTGTGATATTAAATCTATCCTAGGGGAGAAAGAGATTCAATGGCAGATTAGACTGAATGCAGCCAGTCCACCAGGTATCAATGAGTATATTCCCACCAAACCTTTATTAAGAAATTAAACTATGGTATATGAATGAATTTATGTTGTTCGTTAGTCCTTTATGTATACATTTTATCAATTTAATATATAGGAATATATTATATTTATTAGTAAGGATTTTTATCACATTCAGATTTATGAAGGATTTAGTATTATATTAATGAATTTTATTTAATTATATAATTATTAGTTTATATGATAAAAATGAGATTGTTGTTTTGTGTTTTTAAATTCTAATGAATGCTTGATTGGTTAGGTAATTAGATAATTATTGTCTTTTTGGCGGGCTTTTAGAAAGTATTTAAAGTGTAGTATTGAGTATGTAAGTTGTTCTGAAGAAATCTGCATTGAGTAGATGAAAGCGCTTAACCTATTGCTTATGTACTTCGCTCAATAAAGGAATTGGATACTGTGGATCGTGGTGTTTCATTCAGGGGAGCTGTTTTTTTTTTTCGATTGTTGTATAACCTGTTTATGGCAGGGGTCCACCAGACTGGGTCCCTTTTCTTAGGGGAGTGAGTCTTGGTTTTGCTAGGGATGACATGATCCATGCATCCTTGTATGTGCTCGTAGAGTGCAATTGTAAAGGATATTCTGCATCTTGGGCAATGTTATCCTTTAGCGTGGGGGCTGTTGAAACTTTTTGTTTTAGAAAAGTTTTTCACTGTGGTTTCCTTGGTTGAGGGTGGTGGTGGGGTGTGGACATCTAGAGTGATTAGTTTATGGTCTGATCTAACCAGTAACGGGTTGACCTCTGGTGCGGAACACCCATCACCCATGTTGGTGATGACCAGGTCCAATATGTTGTGGCCTCTGGTAGGGAAGTTTACCAGCTGATCCAGGGCATTTGAGTTGATAAATTCCAGGAAGCGCTGCGCCTGGGAGTTTGTACTCAAGTCGTTTTCCTAGTTAATGGTAAGGTAATTGAAATTGCCCAATATCAGGGTGTTCGGTAGGACCTTCTTGTTTTCCAGTGTCTCCAGAAAGGCAGAGTGGTGGTCCTGGGTCATGGAGGGTAATCTGTAGCAGGCTGTAATTTGCATTGTAGATTTTCCCAATGTTAGTTGCACATGGATGATCTCTGAGGTATCATGCTGCGCCACTAACCTGGAGGTGTGAGAATCCTTGATGACTATGGATACACCCCCTCCTTTTGTGTTTCGGCTCGTGTTCTGTGGCCAAAATGTGTGGTATGAGTTGTAGACCAGTAGTGCTGGAGTGCTCTCTGGAGCCTTGAACCAGGTTTCAGTTACTGCACAGATGTCGACGTTCTCCATACTTAGGAGTGCTTCGAGCGCATGCAATTTGAGATTTAAACTCCTGGCATTGAGTAGCATAACCCTCATTTTTTTACTTGTGCTATTTATGGAGGTGGGTTTGAATTTTGAGCCTTGCCTAAAAACGGCACTATGGGGGCAGCAAGAGCCTTGGCCAGTATTCGAAAGCCAAGGGGGGTGACTGGTGCAAGCCGTCTCTTGTGAAGCAACATATCCTGTCGAGCATGTTATCCCAGGCTGGAAGACACTGGATCCCCTTTGAATGACACCAGAAGCTTAGCCAATTGTTGAAATTGATAATTTTTTCTTTATACTGAGGTATCAGACTTGGTGAGGGCAGGATGCTACTCAGGGTCAGGGTCATACCCACCTGGGCTGCATGATCAGAGAGCTCTTCTATGTCTCTTTTCATGTAGTCCAGGGAGGTACATCTCAGGTCATTCACACCAACATGAACAATGACAGAGTCATATTTGTACTTGTTCTGGAGTGACCTGAGTGCTTGTGTTATGTGGCTGATTCTGGCTCCCGACAGGCAGCTAACAGTAACCTTCTCCTTGTCCAGCCTATTGTGGGGCATCAGTGTGGCTGACTATAGAGTCACCTATTACTAATATGTTAGGTATGTTATTTTGCCTTAAGGGCTTTGATTGTGCGCCACATTGATTTTGTGTTGTCTGATTTGTGACGGGAGGTGCAAGTTTTTTGCATGTCTGCTTTGGAGCTCTCAGATGCTTTTGCAGGTTTTTATTTAGAGCCTCCGAGTATGATTTCATGTATTTGTGTATTTTTTGCCAGTGCTGGTTTAGTAGGTCTATGTGTGGCTGGAGGTGTGGTGCAAGTGTTAACCTTCTCCTCATGACTGAATGTTCCAGTCTTGGGTGGAGAGACCTTAGCCTCTAGTTTGGCTGTATAATTGCATCTCTCGCATATGTTAGTGTTTTGTGGTAGGAGGAGAGGGCTGTCTGTGTACATGAGGCAGTTGTAACATTGCCTCAGGATACCCAGGTTCACCAGCTGGACTGGAGAGTACACCTGAAGTTGCCCTTTGGTCATGTCTAAATAGTAGGGTGAGCTGCTTAGTCATTTGGTTGGTGAGGGTTGGATAAAGAGCCTTGCCCTGCTGGGCAATCAAGTGTCGGGGTATATTAGTGCTTGCTATTAGGTTTGAGCAAGTGCTGGACTGTAGGATGCTTTTTGAGTGCTTAGGTTGAATGTTAGACTAGTTTCAAGTGAAAAACTGAAGAGGAGACTTTGTGGAGCCGGGAATAATTTAGCTCTAGCTAACCGGTGCTGCCCGGCGCACAAAACTGTGCAAACACTGTTTTTAAACTACAAACTTCTGGGCTGGAACCACAAGGACAGATGGCTGCTCAGTTCCCTTCTCTCACAGGTGAACAGAGAAACTTCCCTCTATCCAAGTAAGGTATGGGCAACTCAGAAACTTGTAACACAGCCCTGAATTCAGCACCAGCCTTAAAACTGGACTATACTAGCTTAGAAAGGCAGGAAACCAGAACATTTTTTTTTTAAATATAAGGCAAAAACAGTAAAAACTACACTTAAAACAGCTTTAAATGACTGCAAGTGATCCAAAAAGGCTATCATACTTTAGTGTGTAGCCTACAACAGTTAAACAATTTATTTAAACAAAAATTTTTTTAAAAGTACAGGCAGTCAAATAAGTACAATATGTGAAAAAAAACACGCTTTTAAATCACAATAAGTGCTGGAAAATCAGCGTTTAGGTGGAAAACAGTTAAGTACAGCAAGAAAATACAGAAAACTGATACTCAATCACTCCAAAGTCTCTCTTTTAAGCTAGAAGGCTTGTATCAGTTTAAGGCTTTCTAGTGCTTTCCAGTAGGTTAGTTACAGGAAAGATGTGAAACAAGCATAGATGTGGTCTTTAAACCAGAAAGTTGAAAGAGATGGACAACTTCCCAAATGATCAATAAACTACAATTCCTGGGCCAAGAACCATTCCTCTTGTGGTAGACAGGCTACCTAGTACTTACCACTCCCACTGATAAGCTAGAAGGCTCCACTCCAACACAAAGGCTTGGAAGGCTCAGAAGCTTACAAACAGTCCTGGATACAGCAAATCTGTACCTGGACTAGACTAGTTACTGGAAAGGTGGGGATCAAGTGCAAATATGGGCTTTAAAACCAGAAAGTTGAGAGAGCTGGAAAAACTGTCCAAACGGCCAATAAACTACAATTTCTAGGCCAGAACCACTCCTCTTGTGGTAGATAGGCTAATACCTAGTGCTTACCACTCCCATTAATAAGCTAGAAGGCTTCCCTCCAACACAGAAAGGCTTGCAGGGCTCAGAAGCTTACCAACAGTCCTGGATACAACAACTCTGTATCTGGACTAGGCTTGTTACAGGAAAGGTGAGAAACCAGCGCAAGTGCGGCTTTTAAACCAGAAAGTTGAAAGAGATGGGGAAAAAACTGCCCAAATGGCCAGTAGCTACAATTTCTGGGCCAGGAACCACTCCTTTTGTGGTAGATAGGCTACCTAATGTGTACCACTCCCACTGATAAGCTAGAAGGCTTCCCTCCAACACAGAAAGGCTTGGGGGGCTCAGAAGCTTACTAAGAGTCCTAGATACAGCAAATCTGTACCTGGACTAGACTAGTTACAGGAAAGGTGGGGAACAAGCGCAAATGCAGGCTTTTAAGCCAGTAAGTTGAAAGAGATGGAAAACTGCCTGAACAGCCAATAAACTACAATTTATGGGTCAAGACCCACTCTTCCCGTGGTAGATAGGCTTCCTAATGCTTACCACTCCCACTGATAAGCTAGAAGGCTTCCCTCCAACACAGAAAGGCTTGGGGGGCTCAGAAGCTTACAAAGAGTCCTGGATACAGTAAATCTGTACCTGGACTAGACTAGTAACAGGAAAGGCAGGAAACAAGTGCAAACACAGGCTTTTGAATCAAAAGGTTGAAAGCGTTTCCCAAACGGCCAATAAACTATCACTTCTGGGCCAGAAACCTCTCCTCCTGTGGTAGATAGGCTACCTACCTATAAAATATGTATTTTGTGTATAAAGTTTTTGTTGGGTGAAAAGACGATGAAATTCATTTTTTCCAGCAAACTCTTCTTTTCATCTCAAAAAACATTGTCTCTTTTTACATTGAGATTACATAGCTCAAGTTAAAAAGGTCGCATAGGATACAAAATCGTACTTCATAAGGAAGTAATGAAGAGGTTTTACCTTTTTTCACCAGAGGATAGAAAGGATGACTCTCTCCATTATTTTGATAGATGATAAAGATCACATTGCATCATTTTATGAGGCAGAACTACTTCGCTAAATCTTATATATGTCAGTGACCATGACTTCAATAGAAATTAGTGTGTGCAAGGGCCTAGGTCTTAGATGACGAAAATAGATGGAGTTTTGTCTGAGAGAATTATTTGCAATGTTTTGAATCTGTGATTTACTTAACATGTGTTTACTTGGGTTTATTAAATTAGTCAGATAAAATGGAATCAGAATAGGTATCAGAAACTAAAAGGTTAACCGCAGTAATGAATGGGATTTACACAGGTCAGGCAGAATTGTTCATCTTACTTTTGGGATGGTATGGACAGTAGTTTGGAAAACAAATACATTGGCTCCCTGCAAAGGAAAATATAAAATGGATTTATTTAATATAAATAAAGAATAAGTGAATGCAGTTTGAGGGGCACACCGAAATATTTCATCGGTATGGACATGTCAGAGCAATTTTAGCTATTGTGCCATGGTCATCTTTTTGAGTTGTTTACTTGTTAAATTGGTAGAAAGTTGAATTTAGGATGAATGTCCACTTGCTAGAGTTAGTCCTGTGATAAATAGTTCTGATAGGAAATATTGTTTCTGAAGAGGAAACGAGCAGAGATTCTTCTTGAACTTACTTTTGCTTGACCCATTTTTCAATATGCGATAGAAATATTGGGTGTTGGGATGTGTTATGCCTTGCAAATGAGGTGATGCTTTTCTGTAATTAAATTGGTCATTTTTGTGACAGAGTTGGAATTCTGCATTGGTGTTTAAGCCATATGTTTAGACACTGAATTGAAAAATGAGAGATTGTCAATTAATAAAAGGAATTGTAAAGTGCTGGCATAGTAAGATTACTTCAGGTATTAACTTTCTTATAACTGAAATTAGTTTTCAAACTTTATAAGTATGAAGGCAGAATGGTAATGACTGAAAAATAGAGGAAGGTCTGGAGAAAAATAGGAAAGTTGTATACTTATTGAGAAATGTATCATAGACTTTATAAAGAAAGTTCAGCTTGATAGGTAGCTGTTAAGATAGAGGCTGTGCAGTTAAAGAATTGTGGCACACAATGTTACAGCAGATTTTTTTCTGATTTTAAGAAGCAAATTAAACCCTATAAAGGTAGGTCACACAGGGAGACCACCGAGAGAGTGTTTTCAAGGCCATTTGTGTTTAATGGTGATTGAATGATGACAAATACATTATGTAATATGCAGTCGCTGTAAATGTTTATGGAGATTTTGGTTTCAGTGAGTAAAGTTTTTGAACGAAAAACACAAGAACAAATTCAGGAGAGTATCACATATCATTTATACAATAATAGAGTAAAATATGAAATGTTAGAGGATCATAAGTGTATTATCCAGCAAATACCACAAAAACACCCTGTTAGTAACCACCCTCCCTTTACAAAATGCTTTTATCGCATGTAAAAGTACACAGAATAGAAGTCCCTGTAATTTTAAATGAGATGGAAGTACTCTCCAAATAGTACTATCACTGGAACTGTCTTTGTGGTGCTTGTTGGATACATTTTGAGAGTTTCTATATTAGCCTTTGGTTCATCAGTTGTCTGGTTTTAGTTATGTATTTGATAGAAAAAGTAGATGGGGAAACGTGATTATAGTTTACGTAATGAACAGTGGAAAACGTCAGCTGTTTCGCAGCTTATCCTTCATTATTTGTTCAAGATCAACACAGATTTTAGGACACTATATATGAATCCATGAAATTATGCAAACTGTTTCTAAACCGTGTCCTTGTGTGATTTCCCCAGGTCATTATGATCTTTATAGTAAAACCCTTATTCTTTTTTTTTTTTTAATCTGGCTATTTATAACAATAAAGGCTTTCGGCTTTTTCCGGTTAGGGGTTGCCACAGCGGAATTCTGGTCCACTCATGATTGGCAGTAGATTTTTATAGTGCCGAGTTGCCAGCCCAACCTTCAATGAAGGCATGCCCATTTACACTCGCACTTACCTGCATGTCTTTAACGTCACTCGACTGCGGAGACGACATGCAGACTCCACACAGAAGGTGCTCCAGCCGAGAATCGAATGGGAGAACCTCTTGCTGTGAGGTGACAACGCTAACCGCTGAACCACTGCAACTGTTGATTCAGCAGTGTGTTTAGGTGAGGGGTTAGTTCATCTTTGAGCTTGTGTAGTACGCAGCCAGGGACACTGTCTGGTCCCATTGATGCTGTGTTTTTGGCTTTGGAGAGGGCTGTTTTAACATGCATGTCTGTGATTTCAGGGGCACTAGATTATTCTGGTATGGCTATGGGCCGTTTGAGGGGTGAGAGGGGGTGTTTGGAAAATGATTGATGTATTTTGCCAGAGAAGGTAGGTTGCCTAATCCTCTCTGCCAGGGTGTTGGCAATATCTGTTGGTTCAGTGTATTTTGTGCCATTCTGTACTAACTCTGAACAGATCTGAGAATTGCCACTTAGATTCTTGACATAGCTAAAGAATGCCTTATGGTTATCTTTAGATTCCTTGGCAATTTTTCTTTCGAAGCTAGCCTTGGGTGATTTTATGAGGGATTGTAGTTTCTTGCTGATACTGAGCAGGGATGTCTTACCTTCTTGGGATTTTACTCTTTTCTGTACTAGTTTCCTCCTCCTATTGTATAGCTTGTTTATGGCTGGGGGCCACCAGAATGGTTTCCTTTTCTTGGAGGAGTGAGTCTTGGTTTTGCTTGGGGTAGCATGATCCATGCATTCTTGTAGGTGCCCATAGAGTGCATTAGTAAAGGATTTTGAAGCTTGGGCAACGTTATCCTTTAGCATGGGGGCTTTGAAACTTTCCACCTCGGTCTTAAGTAACGTGAAGTTTGCTTTTGAAAAGTTTTTCACAGTGGTTTCTTCGACCAGGGGTGGGGGCGGAATGTGGATATCCAAAGTGATTAGTTTATGGTCAGATCTAACCAGCAAGGGGTTGACCTCCGATGTGGAACACCGGTCGACAATATTGGTGATGACCAGGTCCAGTATGTTGTCACCTTTGGTGGGGGTGTTGACCAGTTGATCCAGGGTTTTTGAGTTTATAAATTCTAGGAAATGTTGGGCAAGGGAGTTAGTACTTGAGTAGTTCTCCCAGTTAATGTTTGGGTAATTGAAATCAACCAATATCAGGGTGTTTGGTAAGACCTTTATGTTTCCCAGTGTTTCCAGAAATGCAGAATGGGGGTCGAGCTGTAGCTAGCTACAATTTGAATTGCAGTTTTACCCATTGTTAGTTGCATGTGGATGATCTCTGAAGCATTTTGCTGTGCCACTAACCTGGAAGTGTGGGAATCCTTGATGAATATGGATACACCCCCGCCTTTTGTATTTTGGTCCAGGTTTTGTGTCCGAAATGTATGGTATGATTTGTAGCCTGGTAGTGCTGGGGTGCTCTCTGGAGCCTTAAACCAGGTTTCTGTTACTGCACATATATTGATTTTCTCCATACTGAGGCGTGCCTCGAGTGCGTGCATTTTGAGGGTTAGACTTCTGGCATTGAGTAGCATTACCCTCAGTTTTTTGTTACTTGTGCTATTTACGGCGGTGAGTTTGTCTTTTGTGCTTTGCCTAAAAAAGGCACAATGGGGGTGGCAAGAGCCTTGGCCATTTTTCGAAAGCCTAAGGGTGACCGGCACAAGCCATCTCTAGTAAAGCAGTATGGCTTGTTGAGCATGTCATCCCAGGCTGACAGACATTGGATCCCCTTTGAATGACACCACAAGCTTAGCCAATTGTTGAAATTGATAATTTTTTCTTTATACCGTGGTGGTATTCATGGTGAGGGCAGGATGCTACTCAAGGTCACAGTCATACCGGTCTGGGCTATGTGATCAGAGAGCTCTTCCATGTCTCTCTTCATGTAGTCCAGGGAAGTACGCCTCAGGTCATTCACACCAACATGGACAGTGACAGAGTCTTATTTGTACTTGATTAAAAGAAAGCTTCTGATTTACAAGTAGGTATTTAAAAACACCCATTAAGCAGAATATTAAAAAAATAGCCATAGAAAAAGACCTTTTTAATGATGATCATTAGATTAAATGCAGTACAGGAGTATCATTTGAAATTCCATGTCAACAAGTAATGACAGTTATTGAATTTATCAAAAATTGTAGGCTGTCTTATCGTTTGGAAAATGATTGATGTATTTTGCCAGAGAAGGTAGGCATATGCTGTGTGACGTGGAAGAAAGGTAGGCATGTTGTGTGACGTGGAAGAAAAGTATTTTGGAAGATTAGAAGATTGAGTTACAGGACAGCAAGTTAAGAGAGGAGAGCTATGAGTTACAGGACAACAAGTTAAGAGAGGAGCTATGGTGGGGAAGTAGAAGAGATAAAAAGGACTTGGCAATTAAGTTAAGTGAGGATGGGGTGAGGAAGAAGTTAAAATGGGGGGGGGGGTGTTGGTGTAAAACTGGATAGGTTGGCAGATTACAGTGGTTTGGAGGGAGTGGAGTGGCTTGATTTTTCTGGGTTGTGGCATGAAGGTAAAGTTACAGCTGCCGTGGTCAGACTTGAGAAGGAATGTGATGTTAACCTTTTGTTTTTAAATTGAGACTAAGATGTTTGCCTGATTTCTCTGGGCAGAAAATTCCAAAGTTTCGATATATTATAGAAGTAAAGTATGCAGCCATGGGAATTTAGAGCTCTCAGAACTGGCACTTGTCCTGAAGCCTCAGAACTTGGGTATCAATGAGAGCTGTACCATTCTGGTAAAATGTAAATTGATGGAAATTTGGGAAGGGGGTTATTGTATAGAGTGTTGTGGTCAGCGTTTTGTTAAGAAAGCTTCAGATAGCTATTGACGTCCAGCTATGATAGTTTATGGAGGGTGATGTAGTGATGTGCTTGACTGGGAGGGTGAACAGCCAATGTATACGGAAAAAAAAGTGAACATTTAGTTATGGACTATGTAGTGTATGTAGTATAATATATAAAGGACCATACATTGATTTAAAGCATCTAGCTATAACAATTTCTGTCTTACACTACTAGACATGCAACTCTGCAGGAGTAATATATTTAGCATAGGTTAAAAGAACATGTTAACGTGTTTATGCTGTTAAGAATGGTGATGTCAGCAATGTTTTGTTTAGACAAGTATTCTGAAAAAAATTGTGTGTGTTTATAGATCATTTTTATAAAGATTTGAAAGTGCTGGATAAAGCAGAGACTTTATGGCTATAAGCCAGTAAATATCCCAGTATTAATTAACTTATTACTATTAAATGTGTTTTTTGCCTAGAAGGTTAGAGAAGTAAATTTAAAAGTTAGTTGGTCTTTATTGAATTATAGTTTTTATATACAATAACTAGCTATGTGAAAAATGGAGACTAGTCCTGTGAGAAATAAAGCTTGCATAAGTGAATCGCTAAATATTATTCTGTTAAAGTCCATACAGAAAGTTGGATGAAAGTGCTTAATAACTATATCTGTTTGAGTTTTGAGAGTCTCCTGTTGTCACTGCGTAGATGTTTATTTTCTCCAGCTAATAATAATAATAAAAAAAAAAAAAATCACCTTTCACTTTCCTGCCTTCCTGGAAACTCTGTCTGGGATTCAGAGAAATAGTCCGGAGGTCATGTAAAGTGCCTACTGCAGGTAGGTCAAGTTAGTCTATTTTGGGAAATGTGATTCAGTGACAGGTTTGGATAAAATGAAGAAGACCTCATGATTGGCTAATTTGCAAGTCTCCAAATCACTCCTTGTATCCCTTTTTTTTTTTTTTTTTTTTTTTTTTTTTTTACTGGTGCAAAAATCCCTTTGTGGTGGTAATTGCCTATGGCAGCCCATGCATCATGCATATTCAGACAACTATATAAACACACACAGCCTCAGTGGTACGGCGGTAGTGTTGTTACCTCACAGCAAGAGGTTCTCCCGTACGATTCTCCGCTGGGCTTGGGAGTGCCTTCTGTGTGGAGTCTGCATGTCCTCCCCGTGGTTGGGTAGCATTCGAAAGTCAAGCATGCGTAAATGGGCATGCCTTTGTTGAAGGTTGGGCATCGAGCTGGCACCTTGGCGTTTCATAAAAATCTACTGCCAATCATTAGCAGACCAGAGTTCTGCTGTGGCGACCCCTTACTAAGAAAAGCCGAAAGACAAACAACATATAAACACACATGCTCAGATACCCCCCTACACACAGACATCCACTCAACATCACCTTCATTCGAACATACTTATGGACATATTCAGCCATGCTTGCACATGAAACAAACCCACACAAACACACACACTGCCCTACTGAGACCGGCAGAGAGAGAAATGCATGCATGCATATCAGCTACCACATATACACAACTCAAACACCCCACCACAACCTCTCTGCTGATGTTCAATAAGCTTATTTGCAGCACAGTTTATCCCAGTGATTACTGTGGGAGACTTTGGAATTTGGCTGAGTTAATTCTCATAGCTGTCCACTATAATTTATAAAGCAGAGTGATTCTCTGAGTTGAACAAATAAATCAGTCACCGAAGGCATTTCTTGGGGAGAATTAGTTGACCCACCGGAATACTTGTTCTTATAGCACAGTAGGTGGGATAGCCCACCACGTTGATTTGCCCAGTTATGAAAAATCACTGCAGTGTGTGTGTCTCTGAATATTAAATAGTTACTGACAGAGGTTGGGCTGTTGTGGAAGGACTTAAAACTCAAGGTGTAACCATTTCTGAATCCCAGGGTCCGTCTTAAACCCTCATCATATAAAGAACCATATCTGTTTATTCATCTTCACTTCTGAAGTTCAACTAGGTTGTTTCACAAATGTTCATCCTGTATTGATGTTTCTTTCAGGTGAGCCTTCCACTTTTCCCTATCCTGCATGTCTTCAAGATGGCACAGAAGACAGACGTGTTGCTTATTTGCCTTACTTTTGTACTTGTATCTTCTTTGACAAGATTAGCAAATACTGTTATACACAAAGTCAACAATGCATTCACCTTCTAAACTGCATTTTATCTTTTCTTATCAGTATGTATTTTCTAAGAGTTTATAATAAGTTTCATTCTTATTTAGTATAGCAAGTGTCAAATTTACATATTTTATAACTCTGCACCCATCTCCTTTAGTTAATTTTTGCTAGGACATATTGCTGTATATCTTCAATCTCAGAATTCTCCTTTATAGAGATAGCAGATTAAGTCTTACTTGCACTAGGAGGGCAGTTTTCAAATAAACAAACATAGTTCAATTTTATTTGTTTTTTCTCTTGATTTAGATTTTTATAGTACAGCAACTACCAGACTAGATATGAAATCCATTTGCTGTTAAAAAGTATTGGTGTGATATGGAGAAACTGCAAAATATCAGTCAGATTCGGAAAGAATCAATGATTTGTTGTCACAGTGAGTGTAACTAATATGTATCAAGATGATCTACAGTTTACTGATCATTTGCATTAATGTTTGTAAGCATAATATTTCTTTTTAAATAGCATTAGTTTCACAGATCATTTCATTCACCAGGTCAGCCTGAGTAATTTTCCATGCTAGGATGCATTGAGCTCCAGTTGTTGCTCATACTTTGAACAATCAGTTATTTATCAAGGAAAATTCCTGAAATATAGTCATCTAAATCCAATGCTGTGTAGTTTCATGTTGCTGAGAAACATGAGAATTCCAAATCAAGCCTAGGTGAAGTTAGGAAATCATCATATAATTTAGTGCGCTTTTGTTAAAATATCATGTAAGGGAATAAAAAGTATTGGACTATATAGAGATAAATAGTATTGAAATGTATTTTAATACTTGTTATTGCACATTTAATACTTTAATATTGTTAGTGCACATTTCATACTTTAATATTGTCATTACATATTTCACAGATTTGTGATTCATAATAGAAATTGTGATGAGGAATCTGTAAATTTTAATCACAGGTGATAATTTGGTGAGTTAAGATCCATATATGTGCCATCCAAGAAGAGTGGTGTTGGGGTATGGTACCCAGAAGGGCCACTAAAGAGGACATCTCTCGACTAAACACAGCTGATCGCATTTATATTACCTTGTCAAAATTTTACTGCATCGAAGCAATACATGTCGAACACAATTGATCGATGCAGTAAAATGTCGAACGAGGATAAAAAAACAAAAAACAACAAAAAAACTAAAGGGCGTAGTCAGGGGGCAAGCCCCCCTGCACCACCCACGTGGGGGGCTGTGCCCCCACACCCCCAGCTACTTAAATATATCAACTCCGAGACTGCACTACATTGAGGTAAATGGAAATCTTCCCCTACGGAGATTTCTGTTTACCTGGCCGATATTCTTCGCTTTCGATATTGTCGTGCCGACAATTACAGATTCGGTATTGTCAGCTTGCGACAATATAATATAGACCCCAGCTGATCAACTCATCTAATACTACCCATGCTCATTAGATGGGAAATTAAAACAGTTTTGGGATATCACCAAAATGTGGGTACTCTTTCTCCTCTCTCATAAATCTTGAAGTGTGTTCCAGACCCATTTTCAAGGTATGTTTTAAACTTGAATATAATTTATGATTATCACCACAGCTTGAGCTCCGCTGACTTAATGCATGGCTCCATATCAAAAGTGTAAGAGACTATTCCAGCAGTATCAGCACTCTGAAAAACAGACTGCAATGAAGAAAACAATTTATAAACCTGTCGTAATACTATCTTTAAAGCATTTTTTTTTCTTGTGGGGGGGGGGTGTCATGGGCTTTGCCCCAGTGTAACAAATTCTGGCAAGGAAACTGTCCCATACCCATTTCTCCTCTCATACAAACACATAAACGCACACACAAACAACTCTGAGATTAATGTAACTTACAGTCAGAAGACTACCGAGAGCTACTATAGACTTGGACTTGCATATAGTACCACACATTTATTATTTCTGTTAAGAATGCGAGTTACATTTCTTAGTATTGCAAATGGCATTCAAAGCAGACATTGTTTACAGCATTGGCACCAAATTATTTGACAGTTGGTGCATAGGGTTAAGTGTGTGAGCTGTAGTTCTTGTGGTATAGGGTTTGATCCCCTCAACCCTCATTTTCCTACTGTGTGAAACTGAAGTCCCTTAGTCAGACTTTGCTCCCGGGTCAACCATGAAAAGGGACTGTGTATACAGTGGGCCATCCTGGTGAACATAGCAAAGTGCTTGGATAAACTCGCTTTTGGGCCATATTAACTCCAGCTGTTTTCCATTTTTTTTGCTCAAATTATCCTATATCATTCGGTAAGAGATTAGCCTTACCCATCCCATGGTTGGTAATTATGTATTATCCCTAATCAGAAAAACTGGAGTCATAAAATAGATAATTTGAGGGGACCCATGCATGGCATAAGGCATTTGGGAGCTGCTGCTGTCCGTTATTAGCACAGGGGCAGTCCTGGAGTAACTTTTCTGTTTCCCATCCATGGACCCAAGTTGCAGTTGAATAAGGACAGGAGCAAACTATGTTTTATGTGGATGGTGAGTCTGTTCCAGAAGAGTGGTATCCTCTACAAGATACATCTGTCCCTCCAAAGTGTTCCCTTGATGTTGCAAGGGAGGCTTAGATGCTGACCAAGTATTGCTGATGACATTTGACGTACCAATGTGCAGTAAATCCATCAGTACTGAGTCAGACTATTTGTTGTATGCCTGACGTTAACTCTTAGCAGTTTGTAGGATACCAGTATAGTGACACTGCTTCGAGTCGGTCTATGTAAGATGTGGTATTTAGGCCTTGTATCCTTTTATTAAGGTATCTCTGAGGGAGTTTCACTTGTTTGTGTTTGGACAGATGCATTCTGGGGGGGGGGTTATAATCAATGATTGGCTTAATCAGGTTGAGTAAAAGGGGGCAATGACACCCCAAGATCAAGGCATAATCCCTTTTTTAAAAGCTGTGAAATATAGGACACTTTTTCAACAGTGGACGCATGTTGGTTAAAAGTTAGGTCACTGTCCTCATGAGTTCCCAAATCCAAAAGAACTGGGTTAGCTCTTATGGGTGTATTGTTACTGTGTTAGTTCTCTGGTTTAGATTACTTCCCAATGGATGCAATAATGCATATTTTTATACCAATTATTTATTTAGGACAAATCTTCCTGCTGGATGGTTAAGTCATTTGGGAATTTAATGACTGCTCCTAGGTTGCAGTCATCTGCAAACTTAGCCAGTGCCCTTTGGTGTTTGTGTTTACTTTAGAAAAGTAGATGTCAAATATGAGCAGTCCCACCCAGAAACCTGGTCTCTCTGTGGAGGCAACTTCCATTATTTTGATTTTCTGTATCCTATCTGTAGACAAATTTATTTATTTATTTATTTATTGACATTTGTTAACTGGGTTGATCCAGCTGGATTTTTGGCCCATTTTCAGTGAAGACCAGAGGAGAAAAGCTCCAATACAGATATATACAGGCATAAAAAGGTAACAATTTCAGTAGACATATGATGAGATGTGGAACAAAAATAATACAAGAACACTACAGATACAGGTGAAAACATGCAAACTATTTGTAAACTATATGTTTACTGATTAGAGATTTTGTACATATTTACATGCAGATTAATTGATCAAATGAGAAGAGTATAGTTCAGTTTGTAACCCTTAGTTAAGAGATCACATTTTTGAGGTGATGGAGGAAAGTGAGGAGGGGGTAGCCCTTGGACGGAGAGATGAGATTACATTGGTGCTGTGCAAGGGCAGATTCTGGTGTTGAGCAGATGGAGTTTTAGTTACTCCTTAAAGTGTGCTGGGTGAATGGTGGAGCTTATTTTGGGAGGAAGTTTGTTCCAGTTTTGGGCTATTCAGTATTTATATAAGAGTTTGCCTACTGCTTTTTTGGCTGGTAGGTGTTGTGAAGTTGCTGATAAGAGGTACGGAGAGTGCAAGAAGGTGTGTAGATGAAAATGAGGGAAGATCGAGCTGGGCAAGATGAAGGTTTGTAGAGAATGAAATGTAGCATTTGTAGCTGTGAAAGTAACAAAGTGTGGGGGAATTCTAGCCATTGTAGGGATGTGAGGGGTGGACAGTGGTGGGGTTTGTAAGGAGAGTGTTATGAATCTAGCTGTCTTATGATATGTTTGTTGGAGTTTGTTTAAAGTTGTGGCTTGGATATTGGTGAAAATAGGGGCAGCATACTGAAGGGAGGGTAGGAGGAAGGCTTGAGCAAGGGAGATCCTAGCATTTGGTGTTAGAAATTTCTTGTTATGACAGAGCAATCCAAGTTTCTGGTTAGTCTTTTTTATACAGTGGAGGAGGTGTACATTAAATTTGAGTTCATCATCTGTGATGACTCCTAATAGTTTAGTGTGAGCATCAGGTTTAATAATTGTGTTATTTGAGGAGGTGATATAGAAGGAAGATTTGTGGTGAGCATGTGACCGGGGGAGGAATTGTAGAAGTTTGTTTTTTTGGGGTTAAGGATAAGTAGGTTTTTAGAGAGCCACTGTTCAGTAGATGAGAACGTATGTTGAGAGAGAGTATGGAGCACAGAGATGTTGTCAGAGATGGAGATGAGGGTAGCATCATCTGCATATTGGATGAGGGAGGATTGTTTGCATGATGTGTGTAGGTCATTAGTGAAGATGTTAGAGGAGAGGACCTAGGATGGAGCCTTGGGGTACTCCTGTTGTGACAGGAATGGAGAAGTGGAGGAGAGCCATTTGACAGACTGCTGCCTGGAGGATAAGTAACTGGAGAACCAGAAAATGGTAGAAGCAGATAGATTGAGACTAGCAAGTTTAGATAGCAGCAGAGGATGGGAGACGGTATCAAAATCTTTGGAAAGGTCAAAGAAGAGGCATGAGAAGTTTATTATTGTCTTGGGCTTCTGCAGTGGTATGGGTATAGGATAGGAGGGCAGTACTTGTACTATGGTGGGGACAAAAAACATGCTGGGTAGGGGTGAGAAGATTTTGTTGGAGTAGGTATTTTAACAGTTGGGAGTGGATACATTTTTCAAGTATTTTGTAGAGGGGGGATAGGATGGCTATAGAACAGTAATTAGATGGGTCAGTGGACTTGCTCCCTTTGTGTAGGGGAATAGTGAAAAAGGATTTCCAGAGGGAAGGTACTGTAGATTCCTGAATGAGCCTATTGATTTAAGATAATCACTGGGTAAGCTATAGCATCAGCAGCTAGTTTGAGGAAAGTGGGGGGTAGATTATCTGTAGATGGTGAGCAGGGTTTGAGCTTAAGTAGTAGAGATTGGATGTAGGAACAGGCTGTAGGTAAAAGGGATTATTGTTGGGTGGGTAGGAGGGGTTGTGTTGAGGAGAAGTATTGCCAGTAGTGGTTAAGAGTGACTGAATAGTATCAGTAAAGTATTTATTGAGCAAGGTAGCTGTATCTAGAGGGGATGTGTCTGGGTAGGGGGAGGGGTTTGAGGGGCATCCAGGAGAAAGAATTCTTTTAATGGTTGACCAGAATTTCTGAGGGTTGGTTTTGCTGTCAAGTGGACTAGAGTTGAAGAAGGACTTTTTGTCAAAATTGGTTTGTTCCTTGGTAAGGTTCCTGAGATGTCTATACTTGTGGAGCAGGGATAATTCTTTAGATTTGTTCCAGGCTTTCCACGTTTTATCTCTTTGGAGCATAAGGGACTTAGTCTCTTTGGAAAGCCAAGGAACATAGTTAACTTTTATTCTAACCTTTCTAGAGGGAGTTGAGGGTATTTATGAAGATACTGTTGAAACTATTTATTGCGTCATTTAAGGGGATTTGTTTCAGGAAAGTCCAGTCAGTGGAAGAGAGAATTGTGTTGAACTGAGTTGAGTCAAAGTTAGAGATTTTGCGGCAGTATCTATAGTGGTTAGATTTAGGAGGTTGAGAGCTGTATCTAAGGACAAGAGTGGGTAGGTGGTCACTTAGTTGATCTGGTAGGGTAGTGGGGTTGTGATATAGCTTAGGGGTGTTGGTGATTATCCAGTCAATTATACAGCTAGAGGAGGTGTTTTTATGGATTCGGGTGGGATAAGTTATTAGTTGATGGTAGCCATGGAGATTAATACTGTTTTGTGGAGAGTCAATTTTAAGTATTATCCAGTCTAGGTTGACCTCTCCTAAGATAAGAGTTTCATAGGGTATATTGTGAGTGAACCAGGAAAGGATCTTCACAAGGATTGGCAAATTGTTTCCAGGAGGGATGTAGATGGAGGCAATAGCTAATTTTTTGTGTGAATTGAGGTGATAGCAATAATGAGTTCAGCTGATTGAAAGGCAGGGATGGGGGCAGTAAAAGGTGTGAGGGTGAGACTATTACTGTGTAGGATGGTACACCACCCCCTTTTTTGTGCAGTCTGTCTGAACGGTAGATGTTATATCCTGGTGGGAGGATTTCATTGTTGGAGATATGTGGCTTAATCCAGGTTTCAGATTGGCAGAGGATGTGAGGGTTGTATGGGCTATCCATGCATGGAACTCAGTAATTTTGTTTGTTAGGCTTTGAATATTTAGAGAGTAAATGGCAAGGTGTTTAGATGTGGGTGATATATGTATGTTAGACTGATGGTGGACAGAGGCAGTAGGAGCAGTGGGGGAGGAAAAGGATAAGGGAGAGGTTTGTTGTGCTGAGAAGGGGGAGGGGCCAGGGTTAGATTGGATGTTCCCAGATAAAAGTAAGTTATTTCTGTATAGGGAGAGTAAAGTGATAGGTAGATCTAATTTATAGAACTTGTGTTTAGATGCATAGGAAGGAGGAAGCATTTTGAGTCTGGTCGGTTTGTGGAGATGTGTAGGGGAGGTTAAATAGGGCTGTGGAGATAGAAAAGAAAGAAGGTGAGGGGGTGGTGTGTCAAGGGTGAAGGAGGTGGTAGAGTATAGCAGTGGGGAAGGAAGGTGGATGTGGTATGAGGTTATGTTAGCTAGAAGAATGAGAAAAAGGCGGGGATGATTAGGTAGTGCATTATAAATCTGGCTCAGGGGGAAGGAGGATGGCGTTTAGGAAAGGGAAGTGAGTGTGCAGAGATTGTAATAGGAGACTTGGAGCATGAATGGAGGAAAGGGTGGGGATAGGATGTGAGATAATTGCAGGTAAGACAGGAAGTCCCTTGTTAGTGGGTGGTGAGGGAGGAAGGGGAGGGAATAGATGGTATAAAGGAAATTGTAATGGGGTGGGTGGGAATGGGTGTAGGGTAGGGGAGCGAAGTGAGCCCAAGCGTAGCGGGGCTAATACACAGGTTGTAAAATAGCCCAGGAAACAATCGATAAGGAAGAGAGAAAAAAAGAAAGAGAGTGAAAAGATAGAAGGGAAGCAAAGAAAGGACAGACAGATACAAGGATTAAGTATAGATGGCACTTTCAGGAGAATGCTAGCCTCAGTTGCACTGATAGGATTGTATTAAAGGAAAAATACCTGTGTGGGAGAGTTGAAGTTAGCAGGTGTGTGGGGCTTGAAAGAGAAAAGAGGTGTTTACAAGCAGCAAGAGTAGGGCAAAGACCATGAGTAGAGGGCAGGAGAGTGGAGAGTAGCAAGAGAAAGGCAACAGACTATGGAGCAGGGCAGGACTGCAGGCAAGGTAGAGCAAGAGAGACAACAGGAAATGTAGTCAAGAGTGAGGTATGGGGAACTGAAGTGGGTACATAAAAGTGAGAGGAGTGGGGTAGTTAGAGGAGAAAGATTGGGGCTGTTGGTGTCATCTCATGCAACACACATGTAGAAAACACGGTTTTTGTTGTAACACTATTTTGGAGACTAACAAAGATGCTGTAGCTAAGAAGGGCTACTATATCAGGTACTAGTTAGGTACTAGGACACCTGCTTTGTTGGGATTCTGTTAACTTATTTGTTAGCTGCAGGACCAATGGTCATAATTAGCAGGGTTTCTGTTGGGTCCACACCACAGAGTTGCTTTTGTGGCCAGGTGATGTCGCAGGGTTAATGTCCGCTAGGGCTATAAAGAGAAGAGGAGGGGAGTCAGTTGTGAACAATATTCAGGCAAAAGTGTGCGAAAAAAAAACCCACCAAAAGTAAGAGAGAGATCAACTAGGGTAGAAATACAGCAACAGAGAACAATTAAATGTACACAGTTTCACTATGAGTGCTCTATATGCATCCATACTAGGAAATACAGCTGTATTTGTAGTTAAATTCAAAATAGTGCAAGTACAATAGTTAGCAGCACATCACAATATAGAGAAATACATTTGACAGTAAGTCAATAGGGCTAGTTATTTTTCCCAAAGGAAAAACGTTTAAAAAGCAGACTAGACTGTTTTTATGTTAGCAAGGTGCTACAATGTCTAAACGGCTACAGAAATACAAAGAACGAGAGGCAAGATTATGTTGGTTTGGACATGTCCTGAGGAGGGATGCAGAGTATATTGGGAAAAATATGGTAAGGAAGAAGCTGTCAAGTAACAGGAAAAGAGAAAGGCCTAAGATGAGGTTTATGGATGTGGTGAGAGGGGACATGCAGGTGGTTGGTGTGACAGAGCAAGATGCAGAGGCCAGGAAGAAATGGAAACAGATGATCCGCTGTGGCGACCCCTAACGGGAGCAGCCGAAAGAAGAAGACAACGATAGCTTTCACACCATGTAGATGTGGCTGACTGCCTCAGTACTCTATTTTAAAATCCACAGTACAAAATCAACATTGTTTATATCCATCAGCATTTGAAATAACTGTAACCAGGTCTGATCTGAAGGTTAGTATCAGACTGGTATTTTTATGAGATCACTGAATACCAGAGATAGAGAAATACTTTCCCTTTCCTCCGGTATTGAGGTTGGTATTTAAGTAGCAGGGGGAATGAGAGTGCAGTCCCCGATATGAAGGCTGCATCTTAGGGGTGGATGTTGGCTGCAACCTCATGCAAAATCAATAGTTCATGTTTCTATCTGTTTTGGGGAAGTACTTTTGTTCAAAAAGTTTTGCTTGAACAAACTGACTTCGACAATGTTGTTTAACGATTCATTGTGTGCATGTGTCTGATGATATATCTAACTAGCACTACACGTATGTATGTGTGTATACATATATATATAAACACACACACACACACACATATATATATATGTGTATATATATATATATATATATATATATATATATATATATATATATATAAATACATACACACACACATACACACACGTATGAGGTGTGGGTTATAATAAATGAATAAAAAGAAGAAATAGTTTGTGCAGTGGGTTCTTGGAATTAATTTGAGGAGTAGCAATACTATGAGTCGAAAATGAGTTATAATACCTCATAACACTAGATAATTTATAGTGCATGGAAATTGCTGATTACACTCATGATCTGAGAAAAGGACAGGTTTGTTATGCAACTTTCTGACATCAAAGAGGCGAAGTGCTTTTGTGTACCTTTAAGAGGTGTTACACTGTAGTCTCTCAATACTAGTATAGGAGATAATACCCTGACTGATGGTTTAAGATTTAGTTTTGGTATGTGGGGGGTTCCACTGGATTTGGTATGGAACATTATTGCTAGTGGTTGTTTTTGGGCTTCATGATTTTTGCAGGATTTATAACATATTTTGTGATTATTAGCATGTTTGTTATCATTGTACTTCGTTATAGAGCTTTTGTGGATTTCTTTAAAAGATATGTATATACACATTTTGTATCGACTAGTATTTGTTCCGTTTCTGGGGAGGGATTATTAAGGTTGCAGTTAGTGAAGATGGGATTTTATTAACATATTAATGAATTTTTACATTTATTTTTATGCATGCTCATGTTAAAGTAGCATGTATTTCATAAATCATTTTTTTTTTGGTGTGCAGGTATTAATTTTTGTTTGTTTCTATTTTCTGTTTGCATATAGCTTGTATATTGGTGTGCTTTTATTCTGATGATGTAATATGCCACCATTGTGTCTTTGTGGACTTAGAGAAAGCATGTGAAAGGGTGCCTAAAGAGGAGTTGTGCTATTGTATGAGGCAGTCGGGAGTGGCAGAGAAGTATGTAAGAGTGGTACAGGATATGTACAAGGGTAGTGTGACAGCAGTGAGATCTGCAGTGGGAGTGACAGATGCATTTAAGGTGTAGGTGGGATTACATCTAGGATCAGCTCTGAGCCCTTTCTTATTTGCACTGGTGATGGATAGGTTGACAGACGAGATCAGACAGGAGTCCCCATGGACTATGATGTTTGCAGATGACATTGTGATATGTAGTGAGAGTAGGGAACAAGTTGAGGAGACCCTGGAAAGGTGGAGATATGCTCTAGAGAGAAGAGGAATGAAGGTCAGCTGGACTAAGATGGAATATGTGTGTGTGAATGAAGGGGAGGATAGAGGAATGGTGAGGATGCAGGGAGAAGAGTTGGTGAAGGTGGATGAGTTTAAATACTTGGGATCAACAGTACAGAGTAATGGTGAGTGTGGAAGAGAGGTGAAGAAGAGAGCACAGGCAGGGTGGAGTGGGTGGAGAAGAGTGTCAGGAGTGATTTGTGACAGACGAGTACCAGTAAGAGTGAAAGGGAAGGTCTACAAAAGGGTAGTGAGACCAGCTATGTTATATGGGTTGGAGACAGTGGAACTGACAAAAAGGCTGGAGTCAGAGCTGGATGTGGCAGAATTAAACATGTTAAGATTTGCACTGGGTGTGACGAGGGTAGACAGGATTAGGAATAGGTATATTAGAGGGTCAGCCCAGGTTGGACAGTTTGGAGACAAAGCCAGAGAGGCGAGATTGTGTTGGTTTGGACATGTGCTGAGGAAGGATGATGGGTATATTGGGAAAAGGATGCTAAGGATGAAGCTGCCAGGTAAGAGGAAGGCCTAAGATAAGATTTATGGATGTGGTTAGAGAGGACATGCAGGTGGCTGGTGTGACCGAGCAAGATGCAGAGTACAGGAAGAAATGGAAACAGGCGATCTGCTGTGGTGACCCCTAATGGGGAAAAGTCAAAAGAAGAAGTAATATGCCACCTGTATTTGCTTTGTTTCATATTTTGTGGCATTGTTCATTTATTTTGATTTGGTGTGTATGTGCCATGCTTTGTGATACTTAAGTTATACTGTAGCAGCAAGACAGAAAAGGAGAAAGCTTGTCTACTGTTAGTGGAGCCTATCTTACTGACCTGTGTGAATTTATGCTTTCAAATTTAAAAGCCAATTTGCTTGCAGTACTTGTATGCCCTAAATGGATAATATCTCCCATGATGCCTTCATTGACAGAGATTTCTTCCCTAGCTATATATTTTTCTCTCTGTTATAATCTATATAAAATGCTAAAGATGAAAAGACTGGGAGGTGATCAGAGCTGAAAATAAAGATAGTAAGCTTAATTAATTAACTTAAAATAGAAAAAATGGGAGGGCTTCCAGAATTTACGAGAACCATAAGCATTGATCTCTTCTTTAGGAAGTTGGTCTTCAAGCACTTTCATTTCCAAAGGTTCAGATGGAAGTGCAGATGGACTAGTTTTGCTGAATGTTAAGAGATTTTTTGTGCAGAATTTTTTCCAAGTTTCATAAGCAGGTACAATAGGGCCTACAGGAGCTGAAAGGGGGGAATATTCTCACACATTATTGTTTAGTTAAATATCTGAAAGGAAGGTTGGTGTTAAAAAGCTAAGATGATGATGCCATTTTTAACTGCTGGTACAATCAAGTCTGTGGGAACCACCATAAAACTATATAAATTATGTGACATTGATGGCTATGCTTGTGGATGGATGAAAGTTTGTTTGTTTGTGTCTTTCGGCTTTTCCCGGTTAGGGGTCACCACAGCGGAACTCTGGTCCGCTAATGATTGGCAGTTGATTTTTACGTACCAGCTTGCCAGGCCTGATGCACAATCTTCACGCACGTCTCCACACGGAAGACGCTCTAGCTGAGAATTGAACCGAACAGCGTCTTATTGTGAGGCGACAACGCTACCGCAGCACCACCACCATGGGTTGTGGATGGATGAAAGTATGCAGACTAATACTCACAGATTCAGGGTGACAAAGACTTTCCCTTGTAAACAGAACCTTTCTCACTAGATGCATCATCCATGAATTTCAGTACAAGCATTGAATCCTAACCTAATGTCAGACTTGCAAGAAAGGTGGCGGCTTGAGAGAATATGATGATGCACAGATACTGAAATTACTTACAATAATTAGAAATTGCAGATGAAATGAGTTCTTTAGAAGCTGACTCATGTATACTGAGGTTCTCAAGTGATTAGTTTGTTGGGCTGGTAATTTTCCGGATTCTTAGGGTTTCCATTGCCTTGGGCTTGTACATGGAATTAGGTTGTATTTACAAAGGACATGATGTTTGACTTAGCAGTGGTGTAGGGTATGGTAATGGTTTTCCGCTGGACTGCTGTAAAATCTAAGCATAATCAACTACATGCTGCCTAAGATGTGTTATTAAAAGGTTAGAAATGCAGCATCTTGAAAGCTTCTACCCAAATACTAAGTAGTAATCCACTGTAATGAAAATAAAGTAATGTTGCTTGTGTACAGAGGTTATCCCAGTCAGGAAGGTACTTTGGTCTCCTTTTGCAGGTATAATAAGATAGTCAAGGTCATTTCCATGCCACCAACCAAGGTATGAGCTTATCATAGTGAACAAGTTTCATTCCATTCTGCTGAATGATGCTAGCCCACTGGGGTGGTGGGCATAATAGACAGATCCAATATGATGTTTCAGGTAAATACATTCAGTCAAGATGAGCATACCTAGATAAGTTCACATTAGTGAAATAAAGTTTTAGGAATGTGATAATATAAATGTTAATCTACAGGACAGTAGGGTCTATAGTGCAGCAGAAACAGAAAAGGTGCCAGGCAACATGAGCATGACTAAAGAGTAGAATGCGCAAAGTCCGAAGGTAATTAAAAAAATGTTACTCCTTTAAAAGGGTGATGAAAAACTATAACACTAAAAATGGTTGTGTTTCTTGCTCCTGTTTCACTGGATTCAGGCAAATGTAAAACATGGGAATATACACACGGGAAGATAGCTGCCCCACTAGTAGACAGAATAGTGATTCACTTTTTCTGCTGTAGTATAGGTTGCCCTTGAAAAGTAAAATTACTCAGCCACACCCTTGAAACAGAATACAAGCTTTTTTCTTGGCTTGTGGCTTGCTCCCTCTTGTATGACCATATGTGAAATGTTTGCAATGTGTATACAGTGTCCTGTCTGAAAAACAGTGACTGATCAGGAACTTGCTAAATGTGCTGCAAGATCTATGTGGATATTGTGCCAATACTTTTATTACTAAGATCTGGTTATGTACTGGTGAAATACGCTATCAGTTCAGGAGTAGATGTCTAATGTGCTCTGTTTAGAAATAAATGAAGTTTCAGCAGGGGAAACAGAGGCAGCACAAATAAAGCAGTGGAGCTTAATCTTTATTTTTTTTCCCCACCTCCTCCTGCTTTATTCTCTCCGGATATCCCAGTATCCCCTTCTACCGCTGGGTCTACCAGCTTCTCTTTTCTCCCATGGACTTCTCTGAGTGACCTAGAATTAATGTGATCTTAAGGGCATCCTAGGGGTCATTCTGGCTTCTGCTTGCTATTTGTGTGGGTGTTATGACCTACCCTTATTCCCCTGCCCTCCAAACCCTGTGTTCATTGGTGTTGTCTGAGATCTATGCCTCCCATTAAGGACTGTCTTCAGTGAATACCCTCCCTCCCCGGGTGGGTATAGCCATCCCTCCCTCTGTTCCTGCCAGCACCTCAAATGCCTGAGCCATTAAATGAACCTGGTTGTATGGACTATATTTAGGGCTTTATCCTACAATGCCATGGCAAGGCCTATAGTAGAATTTAATTTTGTCGCACATTACGGAAATGTGCTACCATCTTAAAGGCCCTTCTAGTTTCCTACATCATCCACATCTAGAGAATAAGTATCTTAGGCATTCTTGCTTGTCAGGTTATGTTGTGAGTTTATGTACTTCAAGCTGGCAGATATTACAAGAGTCGTTGGGGTATGTAGCCATGGCATACTGCTATCTTTAGGGTAAGTAGCCATAGTAAACTACTAGGAAGTTGTATTTGAAAATGCTTTAACATGTGACTAGAGATGTATATGGTCATGAGAGTGTGGTTTAGATATCATTTAGTTGGATATGGTTTACGCATAGTGCTGAGTAAATAGAATGTATTACAAAACCACATATTTTCCCATACAGTGTATACTACTAATGAAAACTGATACCAAACCACAGGAGGAGAAAAAGAATATCAAACTCATGACAGAACATGCTGTGCTGGAGGTACTTTGAAAGTCTGGGATATAGGTGAAAGCAATTAATGTGGTGTATTAAGTAAACTTCAAGAGGGAAAGGCAGATGGAGCTGGTGCTGTTTAGTTGTGCACTACCAATCATAGGAAGTGGGCCTTTAGGTTTACAGGTTCATAGCAGGCTGTTGACTGAACAGACCATTTGAACTTAGCCACAGCATGTCCCAAATAACAGGCTGCCTCTGTCCATAAAGGACTAAGGAGTTATTGTTGATGATTAAGGCTAGGAAACCTTGATAAGGTACTTCATGTAGTCCATGGCTTGATTTCTCCAGCCTCCGTTGGTATACTGTGTTACTCTGAGCAGGTTACTTAACCAGATAGTGCTCTAAGGTAATTGGGAAATTAGGCTAGGCACCTCAATGGTCTACCAGATCACATGCTTAATAATTACCTATGAATTATCTGTGGTAGACCAAAGATAAATTTATGGTTCCCTGTTGAGAATGGATTTGAGGATGTCCACAGGTACTATTCAGTTTAGTATAAAGCTGGTTATACTCCTAACTGAGGATATGTGTTGGGGCCATATATCTCAACTGTTCAGATTTTCATAAAAGGTCCAGATTTTTCCTCAAATTTTTAGTCTGATCCTGATGACATTTGTGCATTTCTGGCAAGTTCATTGAATATTGAAGTTATTAAATAACAAATATTTGAGTTTCACTTTTCACATCCTTTAGGAAATGCACGTTGATGCAAAACTTATTGTTCTTGCAACTTTCTAAGCTTTTAAAAGCAATATTTAAAATCTGCTCTGGATATTGGGCCTTTGTCCCCACATTATTTTTGGCTTTCATCAGAATACTTGTGCTAAGAGGATGAGTACAGTTGTGACAAGTATCTGTTTTGCCAGCAGGTTTTATTTATGCTGTATTGGGAATTGACATCTTTGGACTGGGAGTTTCTAGTGCTGTTAGTCGTAATGATTTTATAGCAAGTCATGCAGGGCTGGGGCATTTGCAGCCAGGCTGAGGTTACCACGCAGTAGTTTGTAGGATAGGGAAACAAATGGAAAGGATTTTCCAGTGCACAGTGTAGCAGAGTGAGATTAACCCCTTGATTGCCCTGTGGTGAAAGCATTGTGTACTTTTCTAGTTGTCATGTGTTTGGAGAGATGTATATGTGCAAATGGCTGCAATTTGTCAAAGGCCCAACGAGGGAAGAGTCGTAAGGAATGATGACATCCCTGGATCTGAAGGATATGTCTGTAATGATCAGTTGGGTCAGGTAGAAAGATGTTCTTACAATGGTACATGGTGGCCTAAGGCAAGCTCATTATCCATTGTGGAATTCAAGTAGCAGGTACACTGATGCTTTTGTAAAAACAGTGGCTTTAATTATCTAAACATAAAACAAGCTGACCTTGATGGGGGCAGAACCAGAAATGCAGCAGCGTAATATAAAAATAAGTTATTTTTTCAATAAAACAAGCAACTGAATTCACTAGTCAAAATAAAATTATATAGCCAGGTCTTATGGCAGCAAACAACACAGACACACCAGGTATTTGGATTAGCACTTTTGTTGCCTTTATTAAATCAATGGAACTTTATCAGATAAAATCCTTTATGTGCATCCTGTTTTTATATATGGAACTGTGCAGCAACCAATAATTACAGTTCTACAATTAAAAAATATATGTACTGGTTACGTAGTAACACTGTTTAAAGTCCCTATCCACTATTAAAATAGAAATTCACTGATAAGTACAATACAATGTAAGTAGGATGTACTTAAAGGATTTTATCTGATGAAGTTCTGTGTTTCTGCAGTAAGACCTGGCTATATTTTTTATTTTGATTTTTTGGTTAGGTGGTTTCAGAATTATTTGAATTCACTAGTCACTTAAGAGGCAATAAGCTTCAGGGCTTACAGTGTTAAGTATACCCTCTAGTGAAACAATGCACAAGAAATAAAAGTACTAGTTCAGCAGTGCATTTACTATGTAATTTAAGGTTTCTTCCTACCATGGCTTCAGCTGGTGAAAAAAAAGTCTTTTACTAACAAATATTTGGTTAGGCAGTTCAGAGTCTTAGTTACTGCAACTTCCACTGGCAGTAAAGGTTTCCCAAACTAGATTCCCATTTGGAGCAGACAGTGAACCTTGTTTTGTCTCTTCTTTTGCAATACTAAATCTATCCTGGCAGACATTTTCTGGCATCTCCCCCCAAAAAAAAGGCAACAGTGTTGTGCTACAGTTGTAGTGCCCATGGCTAAGATTCACAGACACACATTTATTTTGGTATCATATTCTTTTTTTTTGTTTCACTCTTTAGTGGACTTTTAAACACTTTTACAGTCAGCCCTTTCACTAGCACTAATAGCTAAACATGAAGCTTATGGTTAAGAATTACTCACTGCCCTACTTTGTACCTATGCTGTAAGAGTATCTTTAAAGTATGTTCACTGTGCTTAGAGACTGCTGGGCGGTCTGTTATAAACTGTGCACGCTGGACTCTAACAGAAATCAAAGGAAATAGCACATGTCCTGGTATAAGGATTATTGTAACAATTTATGACGGCAAAAAAAGAATATATGCTAACACAATTCCCAAATGTAGACTAAGATTTATAGGTAGCAAAGGTCTTAACACTGTTTCATAAAATGTAAAATGCCAGTGTATGTTGACTGACAGATGCCATTTCTTAGTTAATAATTTATTTCTACTCATTTCACATGAAGTATTTAACAATTTCGTAGAACTTCAGCTACCAAACTGGTTGTCTTACTTCTAGCTAACATATTTTAAAAATACTAAGCTTTCAAAACTATTTAGGGGCTGAGCAAAAAATGTCCATACATTTTAAGCAAACCAGATCGCCTCAAAGCCTTACATGATTATTACGGAAATTATTTGGTGACTAGATGGTGCTCTTAAAGGAAAAGTGCATGCTTAGTCTCACAGTTTCACCCACTGGGACATTGCCAGTTTTCCCATTAATTTAAAATTAAACAAAATGATGTGGGGGGAGGGGGAGTGGGCTAGAGCAGTCTTCTACAGTCACTTCTCTAGAATGTTAGCCAGTTAATGCATGGAATTTTCAGGCTTCATGTAATGGTTATTGTGGTGGTTCTGAGGATCTGAAGAGTCAAACCAAATGTTAAAATATTTTGTCAACTATATGCCACTAAATGGAAAGGGCATTAATTAAAATGTAGCTTTCCCTGCCATTATCTTATGTACTGCCAGACTGCTTTATGCATGTAGTACTTTAACTCATTTAAATGAATACCTTCTGTTTGTTACTTGTGAAAGCACTTGCGCTATTTTAAAATTCTCTCTCTGGTTGTGATAAAACTGTACTAAACAAACATAATGAAAATTTGGTCTGAAATATCACATTATGCTAATTTTATATCACAACCAATCTCTAGTTTATGCACAAACAATTAATTCAGTAAAAACCGCCAGAAAACCCCAGTCAAGCTTATGTTTTCATTGTGTGATTCCTTAAACCTCCATAATGGAGGACTATGGCATATATGCAAATGACCCCATGAAGATATTAAATGTTTCAGCTACACAGCTTATGAATGCCCATGACTAAACCCTTTAAGGATACAGTCAAGCTAATAAAACCAAACCCCACTAACTGTGCATTGTCCAAAGGTCTGAGCCATTCAAATGTAGAACAAATTAACCCTTGTCTAATGTAAAACTTGTAAAATCCAGCAGTTATATCACACAACATTTTAAAACTTATAAGAATCCGAATGTAATTTCTGTTTATTCTGCACCCCTCATGAGTTTGAAAACTAATGCTACCACTAGTAACCTTTTTTCGAGGTTATTAAACATGGGGTTCAAGATGATATCCATATTTAATGCTAGATTTCCTAATGTATTAAATGATGCAATGGGTTGGGAGATGTATTTCTTACCTTCTTTTTACGGTATGTATATACAAACATTAATTTAAGGTGTAGGTTTTACAACATCAGAAGCTCCTTGTTATGTGGTCGTTCATAGTTTAATAATTTGGTTGTTCAACTGAATAGCTCTCTGCTAGATAAACTGAACCTTTTAGTAGACTTTTGCTACTCATACAAGGCAGTAAAAGAAAATAATTTGTAAATCTGGTTTTATGCTGTGGATCTCTTCTTGTGTGCTGGCATCATAAAGAAGTTAGTTTTGTGCAATGTAGGTTTAAATAGAGTATTTAACCAGACTAGCAATCCTAGTTTAGCCATTGAAAGGACATCTTTGTATTTTGTGCCTTTTATGATAATTAGTGGCACTTATAACTCTGTAATGCTATATAATAATATATTTATTTATATATATATATATATATATATATATATATATATATATATACAATATATTTAATATACTTTATATATATATATATATATATATATATATATAATATATTTAATATATTTTATATATATATATATATATATATATATATGTATATATATATATATATATATATATATAAAATATATATGTGTGTGTGTGTGTGTGTGTGTGTGTGTGTGTGTATGGGTGTATGGGTTTACTTGAAAAGACCAAAATATCACTTACCCTAATCTGAAGTAACAGTGATGAAAACACTGAACTTGCAATACAGAGATTTCATATGAACGAATTGCTTTACAGGGAAATCTAACACTTGGCCAACAGCAAATAAATTTACAGAATGCATTATCAAACCTGCCCACCACAAACCCCAATGTGGTAGCTTCACACCCCCCCCCCACCCCCAGCTAATATACCAACTCCGAGGTCGCACTACAATGGGGAAAAGAGCAAAGTCCCACTGTTAGACAACCATTCAATTTCCTTGTAAAACAATTTGTTCGTATGACATTTTGGTGTTTTGCAAGTTCAGTGTTTTCATCTCAGTTCTTTCGGATTCGGGTAGACCTGTGTGTGTGTGTGTATGTATGTGTGTATATATATATATATATATATATATATATATATATATTTTTTTTTTTAATTTAAAAAAGGAGTCTATTTTTAATGAAATTCTTTACAATTTTAACTTTAGTTAAATGTAGATATACAGTGGTTGCTAAACAACCATGTCTCATTTTGTATTCTTTTTTTTTCTAAAATTCTGTTCTTGTTTTTAATAATTTCCTCTGCCTTTCTTTACTTTTAGTTAATGTAGACGTAAGTTTCTTGTAGAACACCATTTTGTTTTTAAAGTAATTGTAGAGGGAATGCAGTATTCATTCTGTCAGTTTATGGGAGTGTGTTTTATATCTCTTGTATGTATTGCATTTAGTTTTATATGCCATAAATCCTCGAATGTAAAATATTAGATTGATGCTTCTGACTTGTTACAAAACCGAATACAGTGTAAATGATTAAGGATGTAAGCCGAGGATTTATAAATGAGCATAAACAAATAAATGACCAATACACTTACAAATACATATTACCAATTGAAATGTATTAAACTGCACAGGTGGTTGCTTACAGTATAGTAGATACAAGAAAAAATGTTAAACACTGTTCTTTGGAATTATGTATATTCCAGAGTACAGTTCTGATACCAGATTCTCAGCTATTGTCTAATATGTATTTTTGAATATTAACATTACCCTCCAAATTATGAAAGCAAAGCTCTTGAAATTCTTCATAATAAAACAGCATTAAATGCACACAATATTAAACTGCCAGTTTCAGTTTAATATGTTGAGGAACTGCCGTATAAGTGTTACATCTATGTATTCATCCTCAACCATTTTTCCCATTTTTGCACATAATTGCAAAAAATGTCCAGGATATTTAAAATGTGGAATTACCTCCTGTATTCCCATGTGTTAGATAATGACTGACTTATATTTTAGAGTGCATTTTATTAGTAGTTGTAACAACAATAGTAGTGAAAAAATACTAATAGGCAGTGAACTCCAGTGAAGTTTCTAGTCCTGTTCTCTGGTTTACCACCATGAGAAATATTTTAAAATATCTAACAAAGCTTTAAAGTATTGAATTTGTCTTGCATTAGTTACACCTAATTGCTCAGATGCTGGTTCCTTTTCATATTGTTCTGTTTACTGAGTTACAAAACTTGCTATTCTAATCAATTTTATTGATTAGAATGGAATGCATGCATGTAGATTTGGTGGGGGTCTGTTTTAAATCAGTTGAGTTAGTGGTAGGTTAACATGTTTGAAGTAAGTGAATATGCCTTTAGTTTAAAAATCTGCAGTCACATGTCTATGTATTCATAAGCACCACAGCAGCTTACAGGGCTCATTCAAGTTCATGTTTGTAAATTTGTTTCTTCAGTGCAAAAATGTAGATGAAACACATGTACTGGAAGGGAAGCGAATATTTTGTTCTTTTGCTTTATTCAATTTTTGTAAATGCAATATAGCCTGCTGTTTTCTCTGGGGATACATCCTATAACTGTTTGTTCTGCATCTCTCATAGTATTCTTTAGATCATTCTAGGTGTGTTGCAATTAGTTTGTTTCCATCTGAGTAGCTAATGGCAAAGTCACTGTGTTATACAGTCAAAAATAAATTTTGATTATGCAACATTAACCTTGAACTGAAAATAATTTTCAGACATATTAGAAATTACAGTAAACAAGCTACAGAAATAAACAACAAAAATGGAGATTTTATAGTTAAATGATTAGTCATTTGCATGTCCATGTAATGTGAGATAGGAGAGACAGCTCTTCTTTTTTAATTGAGAGTTTAATTTTACAACATTAAAAATAAGTACAAAAGAAAAAATATCAGGAAGTTAGATTATTAGTAAAAATTCTACTTTCAGTTTTCTCAGAGTTAAGAAGCGCGTGGCATTTGACCAAAAATAATTGTACTGATTATCAGGTTGCATTTTATACTATTCATTAATGATCACACAAATCATACTCTATATATTTACTGCATTTCTTGATATTGTACCCCTCCCCACCCCTTAACACGTGTTAACAGTGAATTAAAACCTATCTATATACACCAGGGTAGTAAGTATATACCTCTTAATACTTAGATCTCTGTAGATTTTCCCTTCATTTAAAATAAAAATGTCTTTTAGATAACATTCTATTATGTGTAATTTCTTACATAAGGAAAGGTAATATTTCACTAAGCAGATAATTGTATAGGAATGTTTCGTTTTTAAATGTCGAGCTGTAACAACCTAAACTACATATCCTGCAGCAAAAGGATGAGAACAAACATCAGACATTGAGACATTCACAGATAACATTCATTAGAGTTTGATAAATTACTTTTCATTTCCTAGGATTATCGTATTTAAGGTAACAGGGAAGATGCAACCGATCTCAACAGTCAGCAAGCATAAGCAGAGATCCAGTCCTTGATGGGATGCTGGTTCAGTGCAAGTTGTGTATATTCACACACAAATGTGACACCTGTGAAACCCAAGTAGACACAGGGATAACTCAACACAGAGGGCAATCCAGACGGGAAAAGAACCAACCCACCAAGTAGTGAGAGTCACCAATACTAGCCACTGGACAACTATGCCACACATCCTCAGTGTGGTTAAACTGGAGTATGCACGGTTAATCCACAGTATATATTATTTCAATTTAAGTACTACAGAGGCAGACATGAATTCAGAGTTACTCTCAAATTAATATTTTAAGGTTTTGGTCATGTATGATTGTGAATAGACATCTGTGGATAAGGAAATATGGAAAAAGAGGACAGTTAGAGATGGGCAGATAACAGTTAAATCATATTGTAAGAAGATAAAATGATGAAAGAAAACTCCTATTAAATTATATAAGCTAGGAGCTGTTCATACAGAAAGAAGGCAGCAGTTGTTCCAAGCAAGGAAGTTAAAAGGTCTGGTTGTTTAGCTATAAAACTACAAGAAAAGCTTTTCAGTGACTATTAAGTTCATACGTAGGTACTAGGCTATCGGCCTAAGTAAGCCTAGCCAACAAGGTTCCCTGGGTTACGCCACCCAAAAAAGTTAATTTCCTGTGCCCCTGTTGAGCAGAGCCACAGAAGTGATTCCTGGGGTATATTTCCTATTTCCCATCAACTCATCTAGATTTTTCTTGAAGAGTGCTAATGAGGAACTTTGCTTGACCTAGATGGTTAGCTTGTTCCAGAGTATAGAAAGTCTCTGTGACAGGAATCTATCCCTCCAGCATGTCCTGTTTATTGTGGTGACAAGGTTTAGGTCCCTAGTGTATGTAGCTTGGAGGGATTGGGATTTCTTTAGGTGTAGCATGTACAGCAGCTCTGGGTTTAACATAGCTTTATATGTTAGGCAGAGATCTCAGAGTAGATATGCTACAGTGTAAAGCTGGAGTTTTTTGAAACGGTCAGTGTAGGGCATCTGTTTGAGGCCAGTAATTCTCTTTGTGAGGTACTGCTGTGGCCTTTCCAGCTGCTGTAGATGTCTTATGAGGTACATTCCAAAAGCGGCATTGTACTCTATAATGAGTCTGAGTGCCGAGGAGAGGGGAACAATGACCTCTTTTTTTTCCTGGATGAGAACCCTTTTGTGATGGTCTGCCACATAGAAGGATTTCCTGACTACTATGGCAATGTTGTTTTCAAAGGAGAGACTACTGTCCACCTGGGTTGCAAGGTCTCTTATCACACATTTGGCATTAAGTAGACTACCATTTATGGGGTAGTTCATGGGTACAGAGTTTTTACCAAAGGGGATGACAATGCACTTTTTGGCATTGACCTAGAGGCCATGCTTCTGACACCAGGCATCTGTCTCAGTGAGGCCCTTATGTAGGATGTCCACATCATTTGAGGACTCGACTATGGCTCCTAGTTTGCAGTCATCTGTGACCTTCATTAGCCAGAGGCCTTCTGTGTTAGCCTGTACTTCAGAGATGTAGATACCAAACAGGAGAGGTCCCAGGACTGAACCCTGTGGTACTCCACTTATCACTGGTTTGAAGTCAGATTTGGAGTCTTCAGCATTTACAGTGTGGGTTCTGTCAGTGAGTCAGTTGGTATCCCATCTTGTGATGTAGGGATTTATACCTAGTTTAGTGAGTTTAGCTATAATTCTATAATGGGGGATGGTGTTGAAAGCCTTGGTGAGGTCAAGATAGGCTGTGTGAATCACCTTACCCTCATCTACGGCTTTGGTGACTGCCTCAAAGAAGTCAATCAGGTTCAGAAGGCATGATCTGCCTTTCACAAACCCGAACTGGGTGGGGTCCAGAGTTTGTAGGTTACCAATGTCTTTGAGTTCCATGATGATACGTTCCATGGCCTTAAAGACCAGGCTTGTCAGACTAATAGGGTGATAGTTCGCAGGATCATTGGTGGCTCCCCCTTTGTGAAGTGGGATAACTTGCTGTGTGCCACTCAGTGGGCACAAAACCTGATGTAAGACTATGTACATGGTGCTTAGGTTGGGAGCCAGTTCATTCTGAAGTTTGTGTAAAACGCAGCCTGGGATGTTGTCCTATCCCATGGATGCTGTGTTTTTGGTTTTAGAGTGTGCAGCTTTTACCTAAATAGATGTAATTGCAGGGACTCTGCATTCTTCCTGTATGGATATGGGCCCTTTAGGTGGTGAGAGAGGGGTAAAGTTAGCACTGAACCTATCTGCCAGGATGTAGGCAATATCAGTTGGTTCTGTAATTTTCGTGCCATTGTGCTGTAGCTCCGTGCAGATCTGGGTGTTGCCATTGAGGTTCTTGACATAGCTATAGAATGCTTTGTGGTTGCCCTTAGAATCAGTGTCAATTTTGTTTTCTTAGCTAGCTTTGGAGGATCTTATAAGGGATCTCTGCTTCTTACTGAGGCTGACAAGGGAGCTCCTCCACTCATGGGATTTTACTCTCTCTTGCAACAGTTTCTTCCTTTTGTTGTTTGTTTATTGCAGAGGACCACCAGATTGGCTTCCTTTTTTGGAGGTAGCTTCTTGGTTCTGTTTGGGATAAGCACGATCCATGCACTTGTGTAAGTGCTTATAGAGTGCATTTGTGTAGGATTCAGCAGTCTTAACTGTATTGTCCATCTGCATGGGTGTCATGAAGTTCGCCACTTCTGTCTTAAGAAGCATGAAGTTGGCTTTGGAGAATTTGTTACCATGAATTCATTAATGGTGGATGGGGGGCAGGATGCAGCTATCTAGGGAGATTAGCTTATGGTCTGGTCTGACCAACGAGGAGTTGACTTCATGTGTGGAACATCGGTCACTCATATTGGTAATGACTACGTCTAGGATATTGTTGCCCCTGGTGGGGGTGTGGATAAGTTGATCCAGAGCATTGGAATTTATGAATTCCAGGAAGTGTTGAGCGAAGGAGTTGGTACAGGAGTAGTTTTCCCAGTTAATGGTGGGGTAGTTGAAATTGCCCAGTGTTAGTGTTTGGTTGAACCCTAATATTTTCCAGTATGTCAAGAGAAGAGTGGCAATCCTGGGGCATGGTGGGGGATCTGTAGCAAGCTACAATTTGGATTGCAGTTTTGACAAGCCAATACTCCAGTAAAACGTTTAATAATACCAAAACAAAGGGATCACTCTTGGACCAAGCATGTGTGTGGTCATGGAAGGAAGCTGGATACTTGAGCTGCTGTGTGGAGGCAGTTAAATGAGAGATCTATAGAACATAATATTAAGGTAGCAAAATTCAATACAAATCTTGGTCTAAAGATATATAAAAGTGTCATCCCACAAACAGATTTGCAGGATAGAGAATGTTTGTGAAAAATAGAGCAGCATGAGGGAGATGATATGGCATACAAATCAGAAAGGAATAGTTATCAGGTCTTTTTCCTTATGCTAAATGAGCTCATACAAGTGCTTAAACTGCATGTTAAGGATGTGGTAAACAACTTGAAAGCAATTCAAGTTGAATTTTTGAAAGAAATAGGAATTTCTTAATGTGCTTCTCAAATGCTTGGAGTTTGTCAGAGGGGTTGAGGTGGAAAAACTACAGGAGCAGAAGTAGTCATGGTGTCTATCAAGCAGCATTTCATGGACAGCTAAGAAGTTGCCCATGTTGTGGCTGAGAAATCTGACCAGGCAGAACAGGATTTGACTGCTAAAGAAGATAAAATCAGAAAAGGAAACCTGAGTGTGTGTGCTGTTTTGGAGGGAGAATAAGAATGAAGTTTCTAGTTTATCTTAAAAGTGAAGTGGCAGGCTGGACAGTGTTTGTCATTGAATTATTAGGCACAGGATCAACCAAAAGACTGCAGCTGCGTTTTTTTTTGTTTTTTGTAATAGCATATTGTGAAAAAGGGCAAAAATTGGCTTAATTTAATCAGTATTTATACAGCTTAATTATTCATAAGAGACATTGCAGTATGGGGTGTGCTTTATCCGATGCATTTTAACAGTGTAAAAAGATAATTGAAGTTTACTTTGCCTTTCATACTGGTGATGTAAGTGTGGTGGTGTAATGTAATGATGACTTATGATGGTCTGCAGAATGCTCTCCAGTAACTTAAGAAATGGTCTGTGTAGTTAACCTAAATAACTGGAATTGATAGAAAATGTACTGTAGAGTTAAGATACTTAGATACATCAATAAAGATGGAGGATAATTGAGGGAGAAAATCAGATTCAAATGAAGAGGTATTACCATAATGTTAAGTACACACAGATACAATAAAGGAGGTTTATGACTTATTTAAGAACTGGAATGTGAATGAAAGATCTTAAAAGGGTTCCAAGACTGGGTAAATATTCAGATTTAGATATGATGAAAATAAAAATAAAATGAGTTAAATCAAACTTTAAAAGTTTGAATTACTTGTAAATTTTGAATACACTTTTTTCTTTTTACTTTTTGTATTTAAACTTGAGTGCAGTTTAATTGAATATAAGTTACATATTTATTTATTTTGCATTTGTTTACTAGGAAAATCCGACTAGGCAAATACCCATTTTCAGTGGAGGCCTGGGGAGAAAAGCTCCACATGTAAAACATTTAGACCTAGACAGAAGTGAAGTGATTTATGCAATGGTAAAAACATATAGAAGTAACATTTTTTTTTTGGCAGCAAAGAAGTGTAGCGATTTATACAATGGTACAAAACATGAAGTAACATATTTTGGCAGCAAAGAACTGCTGATAGTTCACATGTAAGATGTTTAAATATGGAAAGAGGTGTAATAATTTATACAGTAGTAAAACATGAGGATGTACATTTCTGAGAGCAAAGAACTGTTGCCAAGTAGCAATTTAGGGAAAAATGCAACAATGAGTCTCAAGAATTCCTGTCATCATATAGAGATGGTTAAAATAACTTTAGTTTTAGTGTCTAAGAAAGAAAAGAAGGAGACAAGGAGGTAGCTAACAGGTTGGGAAGGGTAGTTGTAGATTATAGTTGAAATGAGAATGTTGAACTCCATAGGAGTTAAGTCATAAGAACTATCGTTTATCTTGGATTTTTGAAGGCGCAAAGCCATGCTTTGACAGTGACTTTTGAGTAATTTTTTTTAAAGTGATTAATGTTGGGTCTGGGTCGTATATTTTTAGGAAGTGAATTCCAGATTTTGGCTACATATACAGAATAGTCACCTTCAGTGTTTCTAGTTTTGGTTACTTTTAATAGAGGTTTTTTGTTAGACCGTAAATCACGATGACTGAAATAGGGTTGCAGTAGGTTTTGGAGGACTGGTGTTTTTCTTCCTGGTTGAAGAGTTTATGGGCCATTGTTAGCTGATTGTAGGAAAGGAGATGGGGGAACCTCTAACCCAGAAAGTTGTTTTAGTGCTTGACATTGATATGATATGTATGCTAAGTCAGTAGTCAATTTTTCAATTTTATTGTAACATATTTCTAGTTTTCCAAAGTCTGTTTTCTTGAGATTAGTAAGTATGAGAGAGGCATAGAGGAGTGCTGGGAGAAGGTGGATCCTTGCAATTGCTATCTTGTATTCGTAGTTAAGAATAGCTTATTTCTATATAGGCTTCCTAATTTTTTTGTGTACTTTAATTATTGATTGTGCTATGTGTAGGTCAAATCTAAGGTTATTATCAATAACACTTAGGAGTTTTGTGAGAGTCACAGGATTAATAATTGTATTGTTTGAGACAGAAATATGGAAGGTGGGAATGAGGGTAGTGGTTCTAGTTTGGAAGAGCGTAAGTTGGGTTTTGTAGGGGTTGAGTGTAAGCTGACCATCAGAAAGCCAAACGTTAGTGGTGGAAAAGGACTTTTGTGTTGCATCTTGTAGATATTCTATAGCTGGGCAGCACAGATGACAATAGAATCATCTACATATTGGACCAGGGAAGCCAGAGGTGTGGCTGTGTTGAGATTGTTTGTCAAGATATTGAAGAGAAGTGGACCAGGAGCCCTGTGGTACACCTAGTGTGACTGAGAGTAGAGGTAAGAAGTCTTGATGCCGTTTTGCTGCTTGCTGGTGGCCTTTTAGTTCTTTGAAACATGTGAGGGTGGAGGAGACGAGGTTTATATTAGAATATTCATTTAGGAGTTTATGGGGAGAAACTGTGTTGAAGGCATTGGACACATCTAGAAACACTAGATAAAACTATTTTCCTTCATTCTTATGCTGATTTGATGGCATTAGTGAAACTAGAGAGTGGTTCTGGTACTGTGATTGGGTAGAAATCCACATTGAGAATTCACTGGGAGGGAATTGGTTAGAAAGTAGTGTATTAGTTGAGAATAAATGCATCTTTCTAGAATTTCTGAAAGTAAGGATAGAATGGCAATTGGCCTATAATGTGAAAGCTCAGGAGAGCTACTTCTTTTTTATGTAGGGGTATTATATAAGAGATTTTCCAGAGTTCTAGTTCTTGTTGTTCTGTGACTGAATTACTGATGAGAATAGAGACAGGGTATGAGAGGGCATCAGCAGCTATCTTGAAATATTCTGCTGGTAATGCATCTATTACTGTAGTAGCTGGTATTAGTTTTTTTAGTAGTTTATTTATGGTATTGATATGGACAGAGTGGAAGGAGAAATGTTGTTTACTGTTAGGGTGGGTGC
The DNA here is from genome assembly GCF_019279795.1 of Protopterus annectens. NCBI lineage: Eukaryota > Metazoa > Chordata > Ceratodontiformes > Protopteridae > Protopterus > Protopterus annectens. The sequence goes on along the minus strand of NC_056743.1, from coordinate 714,644,335 downwards.
TGGTGGTGAGATGCTGTTTTCTTTTTGGTTAGGGATAACATGCTTTGGTGAAGTGTTTGTTGAATTGTTCTGCAATATTATGTATACTGCGTGGTGTGGATAGGGGTGGAGTGACTGTGTGTCATGGTTGTAGGATTGTTTTAATAGCTGACCAAAATTTTTGTGGTTTTCTTTGACATTTCATTTGTATGCTGTTACAATATATTTTTTTTATCTAGTCTAATTTGTTTTTTAGCTTTGTTTCTAATCTCTTGATATATGCGGTGATTTGGTTGAGATTTATTTGCATACAAACATTGCCATGCCTTGTTTGAGTTTTAGGAGAGCTCTTGTTTCTTTGGTTAGCCATGGTGTATAGTTTGATTTAGCTGAAATGGTTCTTGGGGGCTCAAGCGTATTGAGAATATTGAAAAATGTGTTAAAGTATTAAACAGCAGGGTCTAGGGGCAAGGTATTTTAGTGGAGTCCAATTACATTGTTTGAGGGTATATACCAGGGTATGGAAGTTGGTGTTTCTTGCAACGGATTTGAGGGTAAGTGACTTGTTTAAGATGTTTAGTGCATTGCCTGATCATAAAGGGTTGGTATGTGATCACTAAGGTTATCTGGAAGACAGGCAGACTGCAGTGATTGTGAGGGTTTGTTGCTAAGGGTTTAGTCTACGATAGATTGTCAATTTGAGTTTTCGTTAAGTCTGGTGTGGCTTAGTACAATTTGGGTATAGCCATGGAGGTTAATACGATTGATGGGGTTTTGTGAATTAGTTATTCCAGTCATTGTTGAAATCACCCATTATGATTGTTTCCTGATAAGTCATTTTTGAGTTCCAGTCTAGGATGTGTTCTCTGGTAGGATACAAGTTCTTGCTGTTATTTGGTGGCGTTTATTTTTAGTTTGGTGAATAAAATCTCAGCATTGTAAAATGTCGGGATGTTTTGGGTTAGAGGTTGCAGTGTCAGGTTGGTTTTAAGCATAATGGCCACTCCTCCACCCCTTTTTTCTTTTATGTCTAGCCTGGTAATAATATAGCCAAGGGGAACAATCTCATTATCAGCTGTGTGTGGTTTCAGTGAGAATGGCTATCTCGGGTGAGTAGAGTGAGAGGGTAGTGTAAAGTTCCAGGACCCCATAAACTAGACTTCCTGGGGTTTGTTTATAAGTAGTAGCTGTGATCCTTTTCAAGGTAAGTTTCGTGTACTATGAGGGAGAGTGGATTAATTTGAGATTAACTTTGAGATAGGTATGAGGCCAGGACTGGAATGGATGTTGCCACTAATTATAGGTTGAAATGTTACATTTATTATAAATTTAATACGTTTAGTCGCACTTTTTTGATACTTTTGGGATGCATGGTGAAACATCCTGTGGAGGTATGTTATGTGATTTTGTTCAAAGAGTGTAGAATTATAAATAGTTGGGAATATATCAAACTTTACATGCATTTCTTGTAGTGGGTAGGGGGATGTACTGGGTGCTTTAAGGTAAGAGTTAGAAGTATTGATGTATATGTGGGTATCATTTTGTTCTGGAGGGGATCTTGCATTCTGAGATAAAAAAGGGTATAGTGTTTCTTTATTTTACTTGGGGTTTTTATGTTAGCTTTTTGAAGTTGAGGAGGGTTTGTGAGTTTTCTTGGGTAATTGAAAGATGTGGCAGAAGTGAGTTACTGTTTGGATTGTAGTGAATGAAGTAATTGTGAGGTGTGGTCATATTTAAGGGGAAGTAGTGATAGGATAATGTGATCAATTAATTAGGAATGACAGGCTAGTTGTGGAGAGTGGGAGTGGCTAGGTTAAGTTAAATGTAAATGATGTGGGGGCCGAGTGGGAATTGGGGATAGTCTGGGGGAGTGCAATGAGCCCGATATTAGCAGGGGTCAACAGATCAGGTTGAATCAGTAGAAGCCGACCAAGCAGCAGTAAAGAAGGAAACTTTTGGTGGTGTACAACAGGTCAGTCTGAGAGTTAAAGTCAACATAACCAGATTATTCTCGGAAAAGGAAAGACCTTTAAAAACAGACAGTATTTCAGAACTCTATAATGTTTTTTTTACAGCTGAAGAATACTAGTTTGAGTATCAGTAAATAAGTTGGAGGTGGATCCAGTTAGTGTGCACACCACTGCATACAGCCTATTTAGTTTTCTAATTTAAATGCAAGTATAGAACTGAAATATCCTGTAAAGACTTGGTAGAAAAACACTTGAGGGGTTCTTTTCTCACTGCATGGCAATTGTTTTTCAGGTGCAGCCAATCCCAGGATGGGGAGGCACTCATTTTATCAGGGCTTAAGGTGAGTTTTAAAGACTTGATACGAAAAAAGACATACATCTGGAGCATATTTCCCCAGGCCTCTGTTGAAACACATCTCATTTCAAGTCTGACTTTCCAGTAAACAAATGTATAACTAAAACAAAAATAAAAAAAAAAAAAAAAATGCTTGAGGTGTTCTTTTCTTATTGGATAATGATTTTTTCAGGTGCAATCAATCCCAGGATGGGGATAAGCACTTATTTTATCAGGGCTTAATGCGAATGGCAAGCACACTAGGAATTGGACGCCAGGTCTCTGCAGATACTCATGGCTTAAGATGCAGGTAACCAAATATTCATGGAAAATAACATGAGTGCTGTATTTGTTACTTACTAGAAGTCTTATGAAACTGGAGTTGGGAGCTTATCAACCAGATAACGAAAGTCTCTTGAATATACAGATTCAGTAGCATTTACAAAGTTTAAAAATGTTATTTTCTCTTTCAAGTCTATATGGTTTGTACATTATGAAATGCTATTAATGCTCTTAGAATTGGGCAGAATCACTGTGTACAAAAATGCTGCGTTTGTATCTGTGAAAGAATCTAAAATTAAACTTAAAATAACACATAATACAACTAATTCTTGTGCTTATCTGGAAAGTACTTGCTGAATTTAATCACTGCCTTTTATAAGAGGGTCTCCTGTAATCAGTAATTAGAATATATGCTTAGTCTGGGCAAGACTTAAAATTTTATTTTGACTGAAATGGTTGAAAATTTAAGGAATATTATATAAAAAGATAACTTTCAGAACAGAGAAATTTGAATTATTTTCGGACATTTTAATCCTGTTCAGTATAACTGTATTGACTTTAAAAGAACATCTGAGAAGTATACCACCCTCCATACAAATGCTGAAGTATGTTTTAAGAGTGGATATGCTGAGTGGAAGGTGAACTCTGGGATAGTTGTAGGATCATAGGAAATTTATAGCAATTGAGTCTACAACTGTTTACCCCTTGCCAGTACCCAACTTTAGACTGCATCCATCTCTCTAGGAGGGCAAGGCCAGTTAAGCCCAGGGTGAATTTATGAATACACATCCAATTATCCAGGTCCATTTTGAAGGGAAATATTGGTATACTATTAAATTTGCAGGGGGTACTTTTTCAGAGACAGGTGATGTGCTCTGTGATAAACTTAAATGTCCATCATTTTTTATTTATCTGCTGGAGAAGATTTAGATCTCTGTTTCTGGTGCTATTGTTTGATTTGTGGAGATACTAGAGATTGATGACCAAAGGGTCCCTATTGAAACAGAAGGCAAGGGAGATATTTTTGGTTAGGAGTGTATAAGATGCTAAATAAAGAGACAGTGCTTCTAGTCTTTTTAGTAGGTTAGGATTTTAAACCAGTGCAGATCTTAGAAAGATCTGGGGTATTTCTAGTTATCTGAAATGTTTAATGAGGTGCATCCCAAAGGGAGGGGGGGGTTGTACTCAATTAATGACCAAATTATTGATGCATATAAGGAGACAGTCATATCTTTAAATCTGGATAATATCTCCTTGGCAGTTATCTGCAGTAGGTAGAAGGACTTTCTGATTACTGTTGTGACATGATGATCAAGGGAGGTATTGCTATCAACTCAGGTTTCAAGGTCATAGCAACCTTTTCATTTTGAATTGGGATATTTTCTATGCTGCTTGCTGGGGATAGGGGGTTGTTCATGCATTTAACTTCACACCATTTTAATACACCAGGTATTATTGAATGCAAGTTCTTGCTACAGGGTTTGTGTGTCAGAGGAGGGAGATTATAATGTCTCCCAGTGTGCAGTTGTCTGGAGGCTTGGTTTGTTAGATGACTTGGTTCATGTCCTAGAAATCAGAAAAAGTAAATGCAAAGTTAGAGCAATCCCTGCACTGAGCCCTGTGGAGACACAGCAAGGCATCTGTTACCCGCACTGTGTAGGCTCTCTCTCTTTTAGATAATTTGTTGTCCATATTGTCATACAGGGATCTAATTGTAATATATTAAGTGGAACCACTGCTAAATACCGAGGACTCACTGTGCCAACGTCCAAAATCCAGAGACCAAACACCCGAAACACTACAAGACCGAAAAACCAAAACCATGAAATTCAAACTACCAAAAACTACACACAACATACACCACACACAGACACATACACACACCTTCCCCCAAAACACATACATGCAAACCTAACCTGCAGACAAGCAAGGGGGCAAGTCCCCCCCACAACCCCCCTACTTCAAGGTCGCACTACCTAAACACATGAATACACCACCACATCCCTACATCTCCCTCGTGCACACACATCACACTCGCAACACATACTAACACACTAAACCTCTAACCAACACAGTTAAACAGAAATACTTACCTGCCCTTCCACCATACCGCAACACCAGAAGCATGAATTGCAAACACCAGACACGGGATATTGAAATTCGTGCTTCTGGCCTTTCGGTAGTTTGGAGTTTCGGCTATATGGCCTCAAGTTTGAAATTCGGCATTTCAAACTTTTGAGATTATGTAGTATTCCCATATTAAGCATACTAGCTATGTCAGAATGGGGGATGTTGTCCTGAACAGCATGAATGGTGACAACAGCTTATTATTTGGAAAATATTAGTGAATAGCTTACACTACAGAATCCTGAAAGCCCAAACTCCTGAAGAACAAAATCCTGAAAGTTCAAAATACTGAAAACTCAAAATCCTAAAAACACACACAGGATACCAACACTCACTATATTCCAGCACAAGTACACACAGAAACAAATAAAACACGAACTAAATTACTGTTCTCCAAGTATAAGTAGGGGGCAAGCCTCCCTGCACCCCATGTGTGGAGCTGCACCTCCCACACCCTCTGCTACTTAAATATATCAATGCCAAGATTGCATGTAGTGTAGTGAAGTGCAATCTCGGAGTTGATATATTTAAGTAGCATGGGGGTGCAGGGCTGCCCGCATATAGTTGAAGGGTAATATATTTCTGTATGTACTTGTGCTGGAATATAGTAAGTGTTGGTATTCTGTGTGTTTTCAGTATTTTGAACTTTCAGAATGTTGGGCTTTCAGAATTCTGTAGCGCTCCTGTAAAAAAAAAAAAAAAAAAAAAAAATATATATATATATATATATATATATATATATATATATATATATATATATATATATAGTGTGTGTGTAGATACACGCACACATTTTGTTTTGCATATTGATTTTTTTTACATTATTGCTCAACTAAGTAGCTTTATGATACTACTGTGATGCATTTAAATGTGTAAATTAATATATATTATATAAACGGTATACCTGACAGCAAAATTGCATGCGAGCTATAATAAGGGGCAGAAGGATAGATGGGCTGAGGCCAGGAGTACTTGAGTAATCTTGGTGAAAAGTGATAAATCACTGTTCTGCTCTTAGAATGGGAAATGAAAGTAATAAAGAATAACTGACATGACAGTAAATCTTACGTCACACTAAGAGTATAAAAAAGCATGAGAAAATAGTATGTGAAATACTGTAAGTGACATTTGTAGTTAGAGTGCTTTAATAATTCTAGAGTGGCTTTGGTAAAGGAAGTTGATTGATATTTGCTTCTGTCCTGAAGGCAGCTGAGGGAGCGTAGGTAAGCAAAATCCTGAATAAGATGGAAATGCACATGAATAGTGATGGAGAAATCATTAGGGGTTTGTATAGCTATGGAGTGGAAAATGAATTATCAATAGAATAATAGTTAGAGAAAATGACTGTGGCACTACACACACACTTCTTAAGTAAAGATAACGATTAGTAATGGATAAGTAGATGACACTGGGATATTGGAGGAGGCGGTATAAGGGCAGGACCACTTTGGGGTGGACCATAATTTGTTAGTGTGTTATTCCAGGACAGTATTGCAGGTAAACGTTTAAAAACTTTCGAAATGGATGACTTTTGAAAAGAATGGCTGAAATGTTGCAGATGATGAGTAAGAGAATTCTAGTTTTATATTAGTGGAGTGGTATGTCTGAGATGACTTAGGAATGAGAGAATTCTAGTTTATATTAGTGGAGTGGTATGACTGAGATGACTTAGGAATGAGAGAATTCTAGTTTTATATTAGTGGAGTGGTATGACTGAGATGACTTAGGAATGAGAGAATTCTAGTTTTATATTAGTGGAGTGGTATGACTGAGATGACTTAGGAATGCTTGGGGTAAGGACTGAATATATCTGTACATGTGCTTGACATCTTTTATTTTATTAAAGGTACGTTGATGGTTATTCAGCTTTTATTTTATCTAAAGTAGAACAAACATGTGGGAAAATGTATGAAAGTTAGTACTGCTGAAAAAAGTGAATAAAGCTTAACTGTATTCATTTGATATTTGGAGATCTGAAAGCACTGTTCTAAACCAAAATGCTGTCGTAAGTCTAAGTTGGATGAAAAAGAAAAGATGGAAAAACACTGATGTTTTCAGAAAGTTTCATTGCTACTATGTAGAATGCTATTACATTTTTGCAATAGCAGTACAACCTAAAACACTGCTTAGTCATAGGTAGCACCATATAAAAGTTTATTAAAAACTTAGTGTTTGATATTTTCTTCATCAACTGATCATCTAAATATACTGCAGCCCATAACATATGTATCTAAAGAAAAAATGTGAGCGTTTAAAAAAGCTCAACACACCAGTCATTGCTTAGTGCATTTGTTTATTTCCAGTAGCATCTGTTTCATATATTTAATGATACGTCTATTTAACTCCTCTACACAGTTACACCATAAGCAGTTTTTTTAATCTGGCACTGAATTTCTATTTTTAATAAAGCATTTTTCTTGTTATCATAGTAGGCATGTTAGGTAACTAGAAACTAAAACTTAAAAGTATGATGTTTATCCCCAAGATATAGGGTGATGCTTTGCTACTGAATATAAATTGTATTGACAAAGTCAGAAATGCAAGTAGCACTCAATGCACACTAGTACCATATTGAGCAATATGTAAGGATGTGCAGATTGATGTCAAACACGTCGGACTGCAAAACCACAAAGAAAATTTGGACTAATATATTAGAAAAATCATCTAAAAGAACACATTTTTGATCCTTGTGTGTGCGAAGTATGCCTTTAAATAGAATTCCAGTATTTAAGAGTATGGCGAGACCAATAATTTATCTTTTGGCAAAATTCTGTGTCAATAAAAGGTGGTTAAGCAGAAAAAGTGTAATATATAGACCATATTTTTAACTCATTTACATAGAACAGTTAAGTCTTTCAAATGTTTTTCATGCCTTTATACCATTTTGTCGTGTTAAGAAGCAGTTATAATGTAATTTGATAACAAGACATCTTTCTCACGGATGTGATTATGCTTTCTACTGTTTGACCTAATATTTATGTTTGTACATATATGTACTTTGTCAGCCTTTTCTTTAATTATCCCACAGTTTTATATTGTTTCTTTAGGGTACCTAAATTACTTTTTGAGTCTCTCCTTGTTGTATGTCTTAAGACTGGCTCTTACTTTAAGATAAGATTGTCTGTAAACATTATAATTGACATTCTTCTGTGCAGTAACTAGGTCAGACTGGCAGTGTGCTAGTAAGTTCCCAATTTCCTGTGATTGTGGAATCTCAGTGTGTTGTATGTATGTATATATAGGTTTACTATAAGAATGTTGAGTGCACGCTCAGCGAAATCATGAATGGAGAACCCCATGTGGTTGATTCCCATATCGTCAACCTGCAATACTGCAAGTGTGCAGTTTAGTGAATGCCACTGTGCATTTGCACATATGTCATCGGAGTTACGACTACAGATAGCGGTACAATGGGGATCTGGAAATTACCATTTTCTCCAATGTAGTGTGATCTCGTAGTTGGAATATATTATTTGCATGGGGTGTGGTGGGGTGCAGGGAGGCTTGCTGGATCTACTTCAGTTGGTTGACTTACGATAATGTCAAATGTCAAAAAGTCAAAACACTGAAAAATTATAACATTGAATCTCAAAACATCGAAAATCATAACATTTCTTGTCTGCTGGGTATGAATACTGCAGTATTGCTTTAAGAAGTTGTGAATTGTGGAAAAGAGACACATACGTTACATTTTATGGTGAACAAAATTTGTCAGGGTTTGTAGTACAAGTTTTGAAATCAAGGGTTAGTAAAATTTATTTATTTATTTATGGCAGAATTTATTTTTGGAAAGTAAATTGTGTGTGTGTGTGTGCTTTGCGGTGCTGGGAAAAGTAGTTAGTGGATGTGTTTGTGTTGGTAGTTTGGGTGCTTTCTGAAGGGACAGGTGAGCATTTCATCAATTGTTTGGATATGTTACATATACCTTTCCTCCACTGTAGTGTGATCTTGGAGTTGGTGTATATAAGTTACAGGGGTGTGGGGAGCAAAGGGGGCTTTCTCCCCCCTGCAGAATCATTTATTGGAGTATGTGTTTACGTGTGATAATCCTTAGGTTGGAGGTATTTCATCTTAAAGCATGCTTTGAGAAATGTGATATTTTGGGAGTCGATGTAAGTTTTCAGTCTTCTAAGTTTTTGACGTTGTGGTCTTGACGTTTTGACATTCGATATTATAGGAAGTCGAGCAAATGAAGTAGATATGCATGTGTGTGTGTTTGTGTGTGTGTGTATATATATATATATATATATATATATATATATATATATATATATATATATTGTTTATGAAAATGTTAAATAGCAGTGTACCTAGAAATGAATCCTGGTGTACTCCTGTGGGAGTGATGAGGAATGGGGAGTTAACTTTTTCCACATTACTGCTTGTTGCCTATTTCAGAGGTAACTGGTGAACCAGTTGATAGAAGAGGGGAAAAGATTTAGTTTAGAGAGTTTGGTAAGGAGAAGGTTGTGAGAGATGGTATCAAAGGCCTTTGAAAAGTCTAGTAGGAGGGTGGATACAATATGGCCAGAATCTCAGGCCTTGTTAACGGTTTCTAGGAAGGAGAGGAGAGCAGTGGTATTGCTATGGCCATGTCTGAATCTGTGTTGTGTGGGAGTTAGAAGGTGGTTGTTTGTGAGATAGGGTAAACGTTGAAGGTGGATGCATTTTTCGAGAAATTTAGAAATGGGGGATAAGATGGCAACTCTTCTCCAACATTTCATGGGATAAATTGTATGCTCATTAAACAAACAAAAATTTTAACTATCATCTCATCCGAGGACTTTAGTGTGCTAGGAGCAAATTATAATACTCTTTTAAGACTACTTATTGATTTATGGAGTGTGTTTTTGTATTTTCTTGCAAACTGAGATTGATAAATTGGAAAGGATATAGAAACAGTTTTAAGCTTGTTTTTGCAAATTTCATACCTGCACTTTTAAAGTTTGTCTTTTGTTTGAATTTAACTGCGGAGGCTGCTCACTCAAGTGTGTTAGCCTGTGTTAAGTATTTACTGTGCATTTTCTGCTGTTTGTCTTGTAAAAAAAGAAAAAACAAAAAAAAAATCTTGTTTCCCGCCTTTCCTGACCTAGAATGGTCCCTAATACAGGCATTGCTGTATTCTGGACTTTAGAATAGTTCCTGTGTTGCCCATTTCATTACTTGGATAGAAGGAAGCTTCTTTGTTCACCAGTGGGAGTGGGGAGCTTTGAGCAGCCTATCTGTCCCTGGAGGAGTGATCTCAGCACAAGAATCTTGTAGTTTATTGGCCATTTTGGGCTAATTTCTAGCTCTTTCAAGTCCCCTGTATAAAAACCCACTTTGGCGTGTTTTTTCGCTTGTTCCAACCCAGCAACAGCTCCTCGTGGTCCTGCAGAGTGGTGCTAGCAGCAGAGAGACGAAAAGAGTGACTGCTACCAAGATTTAAGTATATTTTACTGCTATTACCTGTGCAACCGTCTATTCTTGCCAAAAAGCGAGTTTAATCTGCTCTTTTGCCTGTTTTAAGCTTGTTTTTGCAAATCTCATACCTGCACTTTTGAAGTTTGTCTTTTGTTTGTATTTAACTGTTGAGGCTGCTCACTCAAGTGTGCTAGCCTGTGTCAAATATTTACTGTGCATTTTCTGCTGTTTGTCTTGTAAAAAAAGAAAAAACAAAAAAAATCCTTGTTTCCCCCCTTTCCTGACCGTGAATAGTCCCTAATACAGCTATTGCTGTATTCTGGACTTTAGAATAGTTCCTGTGTTGCCCATTTCCTTACTTGGATAGAAGGAAGCTTCTTTGTTCACTAGTGGGAGTGGGGAGCTTTGAGCAGCCTATCTGTCCCTGGAGGAGTGATCTCAGCATAAGAATCTTGTAGTTTATTGGCCATTTTGGGCTAATTTCTAGCTCTTTCAAGTCCCCTGTATAAAAACTCGCTTTGGCGCGATTTTGCGCATAGCGCAGCATTGGGCTTAAACCATTGTCGGCTCCACAAAGTCTACTCTTCACTTTTTCCCTTAGATCTGTTCTATCTCTCAAAGGTAAGGACCCTACTTTCAACCTAGAACCCAGCACTTGCTCATACAAACAATTATATAAGTTAGCACTAATAAACTAAAAGCACTACTTCCTCATATACTCCCTTGGAGTACTCGTCCCCCTGTTGGTCCTTTTTGGTCAGTTATAAAGGAGTTACTTATACTAAACCAGCATGTCCAAAGGTCAGTTGCTGGTTTCCTCTCCAGTCCATCTGGTGAATCTGGGAATCCTGAGGCAATGTTACAACTGCCTCATGTACACAGACAACCCTCTCCTCCTCCCAACAAGTACTAATATATGCGAGAGATGCAACCATATAGCCAAACTGGAGGCTAAGCTCTCTCAATGCAGTACTGGCGCAGCCAGTCAGGAGGAAAAGGTTACCACACACACCACAAATCCAGTCGCACATAGACCTACCACATCAGCAAACCAAACACATAAACACACTAAAACATACTCGGAGTCTCTAAATACAAATCTGCCTAAGCAGCAGAGACCTCCAAAGCAGACATCCAAGAAGCCTCTACCCCAAAACAAAACGAGTGTTACACATACTTCACAAAGTCAGTGTGCCAAACAGTCACAGCCCTTAAGGCTAAACAACACACCTGTTACACTTGTAATAGGTGACTCTATTGTCAGACACACTGACGTCCCACTCACCAGGCTGAACAAGGAGAAGGTCACGGTGAGCTGCCTGTCTGGCGCCAGGAACCGCCACATAACACAAGCACTCAGGTCACTCCAAATTAAGTACAAATATGACTCAGTCATTGTCCATGCTGGTGTGAATGACCTGAGACACACCTCCCTGGACTACATGAAAAGAGACATAGAGGAACTCTCTGATCATGTAGCCCAGGCAGGTATGACCCTGACCTTGAGTAGCATCTTACCCTCACCAAGAATGATGCCACAGTATAAAGAAAAAATTATCAATTTTAACAATTGGCTAGAGTTCTGGTGTCATTCAAAGGGGATCCAGTGTCTGTCAGCCTGGGATGACATGCTTGACAAGCCACGTTGCTTCGCTAGGGACGGCTTGCACCTGTCACATCTGGGCTTTCGGATACTGGCAAAGGCTCTTGCCACCCCCATAGTGCCTTTTTTAGACAAGGCTCAAAAGACAAACCCACCTCCATAGACAACACAAGGAAAAATAAACTTAGGGTAATGCTACTCAACGCCAGTAGTATAAACCTCAGAATGCAAGCACTCAAAGCTCTCCTCAGCATGGAGAATATCGATGTCTGTGCAGTAACAGAGACCTAGTTCAAGGCTCCCGAGAGCACTCTAGCACTTCCAGGTCATACCTCATACCATGCTTTTTGGCCCCAAAACTCAGACCAAACCACAAAGGGAGGGGGAGTATCCATTTTCATCAAGAATACCCACACCTCCAGGTTAGTGGCACTGCACGAAGCATCTGAGACCATCCATGTGCAACATAACAGTGGGCAAAACTGCCTTTCAGTTTGTAGCCTGCTACAGACCACCATCCCAAACTCAGGAACCTCACTCGGCTTTCCTGAGAACACTGGAGAATAAGAAGGTCTCTCCAAACACCTTTATATTGGGTGATTTCAACTACCCAAACATAGACTGGGAGCACTACTCAAGCCCCAACACCCTAACCCAAAGGTTCCTAGAATTTATAAACTCAAATGCTATGGAACAACTAGTCACCACTCCCACAAGAGGGGAAAGCATACTGGACTTACTCATCACAAACATGGGGACTCTATGCTCCACACCAGAGGTATACCCCTCATTGGTAAGATCGGACCATAAATTAATCTCCCTGGACATCCACATCCTGACCCCACCACCAGCCCAGAAAACCACAGTGAAAACCTTCTCAAAAGCTAATTTCACACTTCTGAAAACAGAGGTGAAATCATTCAAAACCCCCGGGCCAGTGGAAACTATGGTCCAAACTGCAGAATCCTTTGTAAACACATTCTATGGACACCTTCAGGAATGCATGGATCATGCAATCCCAAATAAAACCAAGACCCAATCCTCCAAAGGCAGGCATCCTGTCTGGTGGACTCCAGCCATAAATAAGCTATACAACAAAAGGAGGAAGCTACTACAGGATAGAGCAAAATCCCTAAAAAGGAAGGCATCACTGACCAGTACTAGCAAAAAACTACGGTCCCTCATAAAATCATCCAAGGCCAGCTTCGAGAGAAAAATTGCACAGGACACTAAAGATAATCACAAGGCCTTCTTTAGTTATGTTAGGAACCTGGGTGGCAACTCCCAGATATGTTCGGAGTTAGTCTAAAATGACAAAAAATACACTGAACCCACAGACATTACCAATATCCTGGTGGACAGGTTCAGTGCAAACTTCTCCCCCAAAAGAACAAATATCTATCCCAGCAGAGAGTTGTCTCCCTGACATCTCAGATGCTCAAGTGAGAGCTGCCCTCTCCAAAGCAAAAAACACAGCATCAATGGGACCAGACGGTGTCCCGGGCAGCGTCCTACATGAGCTCCAAGAGCTTGAACCTCATATAAAGTTACTGCTCAATCTCAGCCTTACTACAGGATATGTACCCAAGGAGTGACATACAGCAACAGTGGTCCCACTCTGCAAAGGTGGTGCCTCAACGGACCCTGGAAACTATTGCCCCATAAGCCTGACTAGCCTGGTCTGCAAAGCTATGGAGAGGATCATCATGGAACTCATAAACAAAGACATTGGTGACCTACAGACGCTACATCCTACCCAATTAGGCTTTGTTAAGGGCAGATCCTGCCTCTTGAACCTGGTCGACTTCTTCAAAAAAGTCACCAAGGCCATAGATGAAGGGAAGGTAGTCCACACAGCCTACCTGGACCTCGCAAAAACCTTCGACACCATACCGCACTCGGGCATCATAAATAAGCTCTCCAGCTTAAATATCAACGCCCATGTCATAGGATGGGTTGCAAACTGGCACAAGGACAGAACTGACATGGTCAGAATTGCAGGAGCCATGTCAGACTCTAAACCAGTTACAAGTGGTGTCCCACAGGGCTCAGTCCTGGGACCACTCTTGTTCGGTATATATTTTTCTGAGGTACAGGCCAACACAGGAGGACTATGGCTGACCAAGTTCACAGATGACTGCAAACTGGGTGCCATAATTGACTCTACAGCTGACACAAGCATCCTCCAAAAGGGTCACACAGAGATGGATAACTGGTGCCAAAGCCATGGCCTAAAGCTAAATGCCAAGAAGTGTATAGTCATCCCCTTTGGGAAAAACAAAGTGCCCATAAATTACCACATAGCCGGTAATCCATTAAGTACGGCGGAAGTAATTAGGGACCTGGGAACCCAAGTTGATAGTAATCTCTCCTTTGACAACCATGTTGCCAAAGTGGTTAGAAAGACTTTTTATATAGCCCACCTTATCATGAAAGGATTCACATCTAGATCAAGGGAAGTCATTGTGCCCCTTTACTCATCACTCATCCGGCCCATAATTGAATACAATGACCCATTTGGGATGTACCTTACCTGACACTTGCAGCAACTGGAAAGACCCCAAAAGTACCTCACCAAGAGGATCAAAGGTCTCAAACAGATGACCTATGCTGCTCGGTTAAAGAAACTCCAGCTCTACTCAGTTGCATACCGCCTACTTAGAGGTGATCTGTGCCTGACGTATAAAGGCATGCTCCACCTCAAAAAATCCAAATCCACTAGAGCTACGTGCTCAAGGGACGTGAACCCCAACACAGAAATGAATAGGACATGCTGGAGAGACAAATTTTTAACCCAGAGGCTCCCAGCACTCTGGAATAGAATCCCTGTCCATATCAGGCAGAGCCCCTCACTAACTCTCTTCAAGAGGAATCTTGACGAGTGGATGGGAGATTGTAGGTTTACCCCGGGGATCACTTCTGTCTCACTGCTAGACAGAGGCACAGTAAACTAACCTAAAAAAGGGCACAGTTAAACTCATTTTAAAGGGTGGCGAAAGCCAAACACACTCTGGCTAGGCTGATAAATGCCCTAGGGCATATAGCCTAGTATCAACCTATGAACCTATAAGAAATTAAAGAGAAGGAAAACATGAGGTATTAAATGCGACTAAGGGCAATAAATTCTCAGTTACAGAATCATGATGTATGCTTTATAACTCAAGAATTGGCATATACTCTTGGAGTATCATTTATTAAAAAGTCGATAAAAGGAATAGTTTTCTTTTAGTTAATCTATACTAGGTAGGGATTTTTCTCATTAACTGAGTAGTTCATAAGTGGAACTATCTAGCTAGAAAGTTAAGATTGTCTAAAACCTTCGACACTTTTAAGAAGAATGTTGCTCAGTACTGTGGAGATGAGGGGTATTGATGCTGTCATCATGGAGTGTGGCTTATATTGATCTATTGAAAGGACTTACACCCTTAGTACAAGCACTGAGGCACTGACATAAAAAAAGCATTATGGAAAAGAAACATTTAACATGCTTTCTTGATCAGTTCAACACTATATTGATGAAACATTTGCATACCGGTATGAACATTGTAATTGTTGCTTCACACTTGCTTCTCTTGAGTAAGAATGATTTAGTAATGAAGACATAATTTAATTATTTTTCTTTTAAAAACAAAAGGGTTTACAGACCTCTAACTACTGGGTCAATTTTCAGGAGTGTGTTGCCTATGCAATATTTACAGGTGGAGTTTTGCTTACTGAAGGCCATGATTATACACTCCGTGGCATTTGGTTTTAGAACGTAGCTTAGGTATCAGCTATTTAGCCCGGAGCCTCTTGGAGCATCATGGTGACCTCATGGTAGTTTATCATGGCACTAAGTATGCAGTCATACCCAAAACCATCAGATTAACTGTGATCTCCAACAAGTAAATGCCAAGGAGAAGTCACCTAAGGATGGAAGTGACAGGCCTTTTGGAGGAGGTATAGCTGCCTACTCTAACTTCTTGGTTTCTATCCAATACGTTACATAGGGTTTTGACATTTAATAACATCCTGCACATGGGTATAATATAAAACTCTCCCTGTTAAATATTTTTCTGAAGGGGTGGGAATTCAACTAGGTTAAGCAGGCAGGATCTGCCCTTAATGAATCCAAACTAGTTGAGGAAAAGTCTGTACATTACCTATATCCGTATATATTAATTTACTGCCTGGGCTTATGGGTGTTTTATTACAAGGGCCTGTTGGCACCCAAACATTGTGCAGGAAAATGACTGTTAAACTCCTCCATTCACCAAACATGAGGCTGTTATTGAATACCTTCAGTAATAGAGCAGTCAAGAAAAAAGAGAGAGAGATGTAGATATAGAGATGTGTATATGCACTCGTATGTTTACTGCATTCATATCATTCCAGCAACCACTTTGGAACTCTACCTACCATGAGATTTATACAAGCTACAGGAGCTTGCATTCTTTCCTTTCAGTTGTTATAGAACAACTGTTGCACCTCTGAGAATTGGGATTGCCATAAAGAAGCATAATTGACAGTAGGGGTTTGTGTCTGCATTCATAGGTTAATTGTTCTATGGGTCCTCCAGCAGGGATATAGGAGCCTAAGCTTATCATAGTGTGCAGCCACCTTGCCACTGTCAGGCTGAGTTACAATAGTGGGCATATTAACTACTCCTTACAGTATCACAACTCCATTGCCTTTGCAGCTCACCTTTCAGAACTTGGAGAACACAGCAGGAGAGAATTGGCCACACTGCATCATAGCTACCAGCCTTGTCCCTTGCTCTCCTGTCAACTGTGGGCACTGTTAGCTCTACTGAGCATGGGGGCAGCAGTAGAGGAGGCATTTCAGGGGCTGACAATGCCTTGGATCTCACCATATGACCAAGCTGGTGTATCCATGTTCATTATATAAAGCATATGAGGGGAAGTCTTCCAGGTAAAAGCCAATGCCACTGTGGCCATAGTAAAGGTCATATACCACATGGACTATAAGATATTAGCTAGGGATTCATATATATATAGGGATTCATATATATATATATATATATATATATATATATATATATATATATATATGTGCGTGTGTATGTATATATATATATATATATATATATATATATATATATATATATATATATATATATATATATATATATATATATATATATTTATATTATATATATATATATATATATTATATATATATATATATATATATATATATATTATTTATATATATATATATATATATATATATATATATATATATATTATATATATATATATATAAATAAATATATATATGTATATATATTTATATATATATATATTTATATGTATATATATTTATTTATATATATATATTTATATATATATATTTATATATATTTATATATATATATATATATATTTATATATATATATGTATATAGCATTTTGTCAGCATGCCAGGACAAGTCCATATCCTGGTCTGTCAGCTGGCATGCCCAGGCCAAACATTCTCATGGGTGTCCTTAATCTTCCTGCTATGAGAGATCCCCACTATGGGACAGCTGGAGAATGGACATGTTCACATTGTACCTTGTCATACATGCTTACTGTCAGTGTTGATGGTCACACTCACATTTAGGGTGTGCCGGATGGTCATCACTGGGGCAAAACCCACCTTTTTTGATCACAAAGCTCACTACCCTCTATGCCTAGTCTTGAGTGTGTCAGTGACATTAGATGGGTGCTCTCCCATGGACAGGTAGGCGCTTGGTTTTATTAAATACCTACTGATGATGTCCTGGACTTGTTTCTCTCTGTCATACACACCCACACTCACACACACACACATATTGCAGTCACATCTGCAGGGGCTGTGACCCCCTTCCACATGCATACTAGCCAACCCCCCCACCCAACATGAAAACATGCATATCAAAGGAGACACCACTTCTTACAAAATCTTGTATTTTCTCCACACTTGCAAGACTATGACACAGGCCAACACAGACATTTGCATCATTAAACCCTCTCAAAGCAGTACTCATTGCCTGCACTTGTCACTGTGACCTTCCCCACTTGAGTATTTTGTTGATAACAGTAATCTATCTTCAGTGTTTTGCTGCTGTGGTATATTTTGTCTGATTAACAGTGGGGCCAGGGCTTTCCCCTCTATAACATAGTGTAGTTAAACTATTGCATGCATTACTGTTGCTGCTTGTTATATTTATTCTGGTTTATAGCTGTGAACCAGAGCCCACTTATTAGCCAGTGTTATGGTGTATTTTGCCTGCCTCCACCTTGTATGGTCATCCTCAGCAACTTTGGCTTCCAGTAACTCTGCAACAGGCCCTGCTCTACTGCTGGCTATGACACATCTCCTTTAGTTAATTACATCTGAGTGACACCTCCAGGTGCATCTGTAGTTAACTCCTACTGACGCCTCTAGGTGTCAAATATTGCTTGTTCATATTTGCATCGATAATTCCAAAACCATGCTATGTATAAGGTTTTAAAAGATTTCATCTTAAACCTTGCACAATGACAATCTCAACTGCATTAATATTCAACCTCTGTCTAGTATAGGTAAATGAATATTATCTTTGTTTTTATGATATTCATTTGTATAGATATATTTTTTTACATTTTTCTAAATATCTCAACAACCAAGTAACAGACAAAACTCCTTAGCATCATAGGAAAGCTCTCTGCTAGGTGAATTAAATGCTGCTGTCAGTCTGAGTGTAATTTGAGTGGTTGCTTAGATATCCTAAATTGTTTTCAAACTTACAACTGTAATTACTTTTTTACTGTGACTTGTAAAAGTCAGTTTGAAACCTAGAACCTAAAGAATACTACCACTATAAAAATAATTTGTGCTGAAGAGTTTGCCATTATAGTTTGTTCATAACCCCTGTGGTTCCAAAGATATGAACATTTGTTTGAAATGTGAGGACATATTTTGATTCTGTCAAAAGCTTTACAGTGCAAACCTCCTGAACTTTATTGGAGTGAATAACAGTGATGTAGCTGCCACACTGATGGAGGTTATGAAAATATTCTAGCCAAAACTGGTCTCTTTTTTTTTTTTTTGTTCATTTTTGTAACACAATAAATATATTTTGATATATTTTACAGCACACAGTTTGCTGGCTCAATTTTTTGAGTACCAATATGTTATACAACATTATGCATCTGGCATATTGCTAGCTCCAGGTTTTTGGAAAATACTGCTATAAACCACCAGAAGTATCTATGTAGCAGATTGTGAGCCTTTTTCATGCAAAGCTGTTGTTCTTTGACAATGTGGATAGTGCAGAATTGGTTATATTCTCTGTCTTTGTATAGGTGTCATAAGCTGCAGTTGCAGGGCATACCTGGCAGGATATCCCTGAAGGAATAACTGGTATAATTCATACACATGTGGGGAATCATGGACACACTCTGGGTGGCACATTGTCCCATTGTATATTCTGTGCATTGCAGACTACCTGGCAGTTGGAGTGGAATCCATTTTGACTGATAAACCATTGTCCCTGTGTCAAAGGATGGTGTTGTAATTGAAGCCAGTTGCACCAAACACCTACAGGAAATAGACTATTCTATAGAAATGGTATGTAGCATTTTTCCTTTGTATGTTGAAACTACATATGCTAAAGCACGGCATCGAAGAACTGGTATAGGTATCCTTTATACAGATGTCTGTGGCTCACCCACCCATCCTAGTTGGTTACAGTGATAATCCTGTAGTCAATTTTCAGTGTTACATATACTTCTGTGTCCACGGGAACTGGCAATTCACATATCACACTTGCCTGCATGTGAAGGTAGCATATGTCTACCAGATTCTGAAAGATGTCTCTGTAAGATGGTGGCATGTTTGGGAAGGTCAAATTCTTTGTCAGTGCACAGGATGGAAATGCACACCTTTTGTAGGTACTGGCTGCATGGGTGGCATCTTAACATATATTTTGGCTAAACCTGCTACTACTTCTGACATCATTGCACAGGATCTGGCTAGGTCTTTTGCTGAAAAGATTTCAAGCGTGTCGAAACTAAAAAGCACTTCTGGGGATTCCCTGCTGCCTGACGACAGTAAACCTATATATTTTGTCTGTGATAGAGTTGCTTTCTGTTTTACCTCCTGCATTTTGTTTTCTTTATTTTTATTTATTTAATTTGACATTTGTTTACCGGGATAGTCTGACTGGGTCACGTAACCTGTTTTCAGTGGATGCCCGTGGAGAAAAGCTCCATATAAAAACTTAGTTGTACATTTAATACACAATTTCCACATTTCTAACTGTTACACATTATAATATACCATTATAATTTATTACATACATAGGAACAGTAATGTTTGTATTATGAGCAGTAACATAAGGTTGCTTGTGAAGTAATAGTAGAATATTTGCAATTAACATTTATGCACAAACTGAGATAAGCTTCATGAGAAGGTAGTATTTCCTTAGGATATGCTTCAGTGTCATGATCAGATTGGAGTGGGAACAGTCAGAGTATTAGCCCCTTGGTAGATGTGTGAGTTGCTGGAGACAGATTGGTACTTGGTTTCATAAAGCTTGATGAGATAGTGGATTAGTTTAGTAAGGTGAGGTTAATGAAGTAAGAGGAGGTTTAAGTATGGAAAAGTACATTAGCCTGGAATAAGATATGTACATAGTCATTATTTGTGTAAGTGTTCTTTTTAGAGAGGCTTTGAACTGAGGCGGGCTAGGAGTTTGTCTAAGATTGGATAGGAGGGTATTCCATAACTAGGTGGTAGAGTACAAATAAAGTGATTTTCCTTGGTTTCTGGAAGGTTTGTAGGTATCAAGAAGGGTTTTATCCTCTGATCTGTGTTCTGTTAGGCTTATAATGTTGGACTAGTTTAATTAGGGCAGAACAGGCCATGGGCCTATAGACTAATTAGTGGATTGTGCTTACATGTATGTATGTAAGGTGCTTTGATAGTTCCAGCCAATTTACTTCTTTTAGTAGTATCCAGTGATGTGTATGGTAGGTGGAGCTTGTTGCAAACTTTGCTACTTTGTTGTAGCATTGTTCCAATTTGGTCTTGGTGGAATTTTGTAGGTGGGTTAGTATATAGGATCCCCACTTTAGTTTAAGATTTCATTTTTTTTTGTCATGGAACAGCGATTTTTTTTCCCTGAGAAAAAAATCGCTGTTCTGTGTTTTTGTTATTATTGGGTTTCGGACTTTAGGGTTCGATATTACAATGTTTGAACTTGTTAGTTTGACGTTGTGATATAGATAACGAATATGAGAGTAGAGTGGGTAGCGGAGTTGGCCTGAGTATAAGTGGATGAGCTGAGGAGGTGCAGTTGGCTGCAGAAAACAAATAATTAGAAGAGAAAAAGTGGAACTCACTGAAAGGAGTTTACATTTGTAAATGTTTTAGACAGAGAAGTGAGTGAGGGTGTGAGCTAGGGGTAAGGGAAATGTGATTGCAGTGAAACACTATATAGTGAAGAGCAGACAATATCAGCTGACGTAGAGATCTTAGTGCAGTAGGCTCAGCTGGAAGTTTGATAAGAACCAGAGAAATACAGGGGGTAGGAGAGAGAGTTAAAGGTACTTCTCGGTGGTGTGCAGGCAGCCTTTCTCTTAACAGATAAGGTCAGGTATCTGTATATTAGTAACGCAACCCCTGCAGTTATGATAACCAGGAACTGAGAATAGCAGTCTGGTTAGTTTGGAGGTTTGAAAGGCTTTGTGCTGGGTTGGTAGGCAGTTGGTAATGAGGTCTTCAACCAGGTCTTAGAACAAAAACACCAGGCTAAGCAGATTTCTTAAAACGGGCTGTTAAACCTTTAGTGTTTTCAGTGGCAAAATGGACAAATTATCTAGACTGCACATTTCACATATTTATTTTTCATTGATTAATTATCTCTTAAGTTGTTGTTTGTCTTTTGGCATTTCCTGGTAAGGAGTCACCACAGTGGAACTCCGGTGCGTTAATGATTGGCAGTAGATTTTTATGAAACGCTGAGGTGCCAGCTCGACGCTCAGTCTTCAATGAAGGCACGCCCATTTACGCACGCATGTCTTTCTAATGCTACCCAACCACGGGGAGGACATGCAGACTCCACACAGAAAGCACTCCCAAGCCCAGCCGAGAATCTAATGGGAGAACCTCTTGCTGTGAGGTAACAATGCTACCGCCATACCACCATGGCATTTCCAAGTGATACTTAAATACACAGTGAATTTCTGGCCCTTTGTTTTTTTCTGAAAAGATTTCTAGCTTGCAGAAACTAAAGCTCTGCTTGGAATTCCCCACTTGTGTTTCACATGCACCTTTCCCTGTGTTGATCTGCTTTTTAAACCTGGTGATGTTAAGCTGCCCACCCCTACTATAAATTGAGCTTAATAAGCTCCTCCCTTTCTACACTGCTGTTGATGTATTGAATTATTTATTTGCCTTTTCTTTTGCTTGTATTGAAAAAGTGCATTTTGTCTCATTGTCTGTTCTACTGATTTACGTGATCTGAATTCCTTGTCTTTGTAGCTGTTGGATAAAGTAGTGTATTTTATAGTCAAGCAAGCAGTTGTTTTTCCATCAAGCAGTCAGTGGATTTTCCATCTAATGCACTGGGAGTTAACCTGGTCTGTTTAGGTTGGTGAAACATTTAAGATTTCTGCATGTAGTTAATTGGATGTAGGGTTTATTAATCATCTTATCTTAATTTAAATGCTTTTATAATTTCTGTACAATTGACTGTCTCTTGGCTTATTTATGCAAAGTGCTTTTATTGAATAATCACACTTTTATAAGCTTTTTAAAGTACACTGCTGTATTTATATCCTTAAGTTTGTTTATGATAACATGTAGTTATATTCAAAGTTTGTTTGTGGAAGTATTTTACTACGGACACTACACATTTTACATATGTATTTTTCACTTCACTTGTATACTGTGATTGTACTTCAGTTTAAAAAAAACTTTACTGCCTGCTGCTTTAAGTAGTTAATTGCACTGTATTACATCTGTTGGTTATAGGTAGTTTGAGTGGTCTTGTTACGCTTGGGCTCCAAACTGCATTAAGAAGGTGTTTTTCTGCACCCTTATAGCAGAGATGTGCTGTTCTACTGCATTTAACTATTTGACTGCATTAACTGGTGCATTTTTTACTTATTTTTTCCTGTCTGTACCTGATTTATTGTCTGCACTTGTTTTGCACTGTAATACTGCTTAGACAGAATTGACTAGATCCAGACTTGCTGAATCTAGTCTGTTTTTTATACACTTGAACTCAAATCCAGTCATTTTACATTAAGTGGTAGAAGAATGTGGATATAGCCCTATCTGAGCTGGGGATTGCTGGAGGAAGGATCATTGTGTGATTTCCTATTGGCAGACTAGTGTAAAACTGTTTCATTTCACCTATTTATAAGCCATGCATTTGCGTGCAGCTGCGCACCACACAGTGGGGGTTAGCTGTTCCCTGTACAGTAGCAAACTCCTAGAAACTATTTTTCCCCAAACATTTGTCAGTTAAACCCTCCCAAGCTTCCCTGCTGTACTGCAGGCAACTCAAGTGAACACTAAGCTCCTTCACCCCTAATCCTCAACAGAATAAACCTTCTTGTTTAGTCAGTTGAATTAGTTCAAGAGCAAAATCTAATCCAACTTGCCCACTCCCCAGCTAGTACTTATGGTTTAACCTGCTACAATGCACAGCTGGTTTCCCAACATTTCCCCAGATAGCCTGATTGACATGGGCATCCTAGGGCAATGTAGTAATTGCCTTACATATACTAACAACCACTTGCTCCTAAAGCAAATCAATACATTATGTGAGAGATGTAACTATACCATGAAGCTGGAATCAATTATCTCATGTAACAATAAACAAGACATCGAGCAGGATGTCCACACACATCTTTCCTCTCACACAAGACAAGGCCAAGTCACGTAGACCAACCTATGCAGAGGTGCTCACTAAGAGCCTACCAAAAGACAAGAGACCTCTCAAACACAAACAGGTCACACATACTGGAACACAAACAGACCCCACTTCACATGGAAACACAAATACAAGTGTCTCAACAAATAAGCCCCAAAGGCAAAACATCTGAAAACCTAATGTCCTGGTCATAGGAGATTCCATAATGAGATATAGATGTCCACCTCACTAGGCTGGACAAGTAGAAAGTCGTAGCTTGTCTGTCAGGTGCCAGGATCCATCAGATCATGCATACAATCAAGCCACTCAACAACAATTAACATTGTGACTCACTCATAGTACACGTTGGAGTGAATGACTTGAGATGTACCTCTGTGGACTGTATAAAGAGAGACATGACTGAACTTCAATTGTGTGTCCCATGCAGGTATGTCTCTAGCACTAAGTAGCATTTTACCTTCACCTAGGATGATGCCACAGTACAGACAAAAAAGTTACTGACTTCGACAATTCGTTTAGCTAATGGTGTCAATCCAAAGGGATCCAGTATCTGTCAGCCTGGGAAGACATGTGCAAAAGACCACGTTGCTTTGCCAGAGATGTGAGATAAGGACTAAGAATATGATCAATGCTCTGGCAAAGCGTATTTTAGATTATCCAGAACATAATTCTAGTTTCAGAGTTATTCAGTGTTTACAACACAATATGAAGGGGGAGACCAAAACAATTGGTTGGAACAAATGGAACTAAATTGGATATTTAGATTACAGGTTTCCTGGTAGGCTTAAAACAAGATTAATGAAACTTGGCTTAACACACCTCCTGTTAACTGCTTACCCTTTTAATAGGCTGTTTTTAACTATAAATATGTTGTATTTTGCTTAGTACTGTGATCTGATGAAGCATAGCAATATGCGAAAGCACTCATCTTTTTATGTATTTTAATAAAGAAGTTACCAACATTGTGGTTCTGCTGTTTTTTATCTACAGTATGCTTTGCCAGAGATGGTCTTCTGTCTCCTCCAGGCTTTCTGATATTGGCAAAGATGCTTGCCACCCCATACTGCCTTTTTTAGGCAATGTCAAATCAAAAAAATTCCAGATGTAAAGAAATCCATTAGAGACAAACTGAAGGTTATGCTGCTTAATGCTAGGACCCTCAACATAAAACTGTGCTCCTGAAAACACCCTTCACCTTGGAAGGTACTTGCATCTGTGCAGTCAGTGAGACCTGGTTCAAGGCTGCAGAGAGTACCCCACCCATATAATGCTACAATGCCTTCCACACATTCAGCCCCAAAATGTGCATGAAAGAACCAAAGGTGGAGGTGCATCCATCTTCATTAAATCCAAATAAACTTCAAGACTGGTTAAACAGCAAGACTGTCTAGAGCTATTCCATGTCAAATTAAATATAGGTAAAACCCCCCTGCACCATAATCTCTAGATACAGGTCCCCAATGTGAACCAAGAGAAGTACACCAACTACCTGGACTTGCTAGAATCTCTCCTTATACAGCCAAACACTTTGGTCATGGGAGATTATAACTATTCTTCCATAGACTGGGCAACATTCATGAGCAGAAATGCAATTGCCCTGAGGTTCCTGAACTACAATTCAAATGCTCTGGATCAGCTAGTCTGCACCCCTACAAGGGGCTTGAATGTCCTGGACCTGGTACTCACCAGCATGGGAGGTCACTGCACTACCTCCAGTGTGTTGCCCTCCCTGGTGAGGTCAGACCCTAAATCCATATCATTTGAAGTAAAGAGCATACTGGACACTCCACAGGAGCAAACAAACCAGAAAATTTCCCCAAAGCAAACTTTAGCCTACTAAGCAAGGGAATAAAAAGTTTCAAACCCCCTGCTAACACAGCCTACACAACAATGACTCCTCTGCAGAGGAGTATGCAAGTGGCCTGTTTAGACATGTAAACAACTGTATAGATTCAGCTGTACAAGGATCAAAACCATGTCCTCCCAAAGAAAAAGGCCACCCTGGTAGACGCACGTATAAATAGGTTATATAACAAAAGGAAGAAACTATTTTCCAAGAACAAGAGTGAACTTGCTCACCAGAGGAAGAATACCCTCCCACAGCTTGGACAAGCAAATTAGGTATCTTGTAAAGTCATCTGAAGCCAATTATAAGGTTAAATTAGCATCTCTAGCTAAAGACAATTATAAGGCTTTCCTTAGCTATGCCCAGAATCTTAAAGGGTATGCCCAGCTATGTATCAAACTAATTATGGATGCTACTATGCACACTGATCCTGAAGAAATTGCCAACCTGATAGACAGATTTGGTGCAAGTTTCAACCCCCCTGCCCCCAGCAGACACACCCCAAATTATCACTGTCACCAGTCCACTACTTAGCATCTCCAAAGAGCAGGTAATATCCACCCTCTTCAATGCCAAAAACACAGCCTCCATGGGACCATATAGCTGTTTGGCACTCTCTTCAACCATAGCCTAAGCACTTGGTTTGTTCTAGCAGTGTGCAGAACAGCAACAGCAGTCCCCTTACACAAAGGGTTTCATTAACATACCCTGGGAACTATAGACCCATAAACCTAACCAGCTTTTTCCGCAGTACCATGGAAAGAAGCATCATGGATCTTATCCACTAGATATAACACCATTATAGGTATGTTTAACCAGGTAAAGGTTATTTTGGAAGCTGTATGTTATGATAATTCTTAACTTACTAAATACAAACACCTGAGCCAGCCTCAGGGATTTTTTTACTCTCTTCCTCCTCCAATATTATTACAGTAGCTTGCACACGGTACTGGATTATAGTTTTTTCTTCTGGTCCCTAAAGCAACTCTGTCTTTTGAATTTTATAGCTTCCTTATAGACTCTCTTCCCAACTTAAATATGTTTTGTTTCACTTTTTCCAATTGTTCTATTTAATCATAGCCCTCTTACGAGTCTATATCAAAATCACGAAAGATAGAATATGTTGACATGTAAAGAGCAAACTGCCATAAGAGTGAACCATCTAGTGAGCAAAAACCAAAACATCGAACGGATTTCCCTAACCAACAGCCCCATGCAGGTATACCTAAACTAACTACAAAAAAGTAACATAGCGCATTTTTGCAGGGGGGGGGGGCAAGCCCTCCCACACTCTCCCTACTTAAATATGCCAACTCCAAGATTGCACGACAGTGGGGCAAAGGGTATATTCCCTTATCCCCAGAGCTGCACTGCTGGTGAAATGAATCCATTCGATGTTTTGCCTTTCACTCAATAGGTGGTTCGCTCTTTCGGTAGTTCGCTCTTTATGTGTCGAAGTATTTCTGTTCACGGTTTCAGTCTTTCGAGGTTTTGATATAGACCCCCCCCATCTATAAATTTATTTACGCTCCCAGCTGCACATACCAAGGCAGTCCCACTAAGATCTACAGTAACAAGTGTTATAGCTTAATGGACAAATGAATTTGCTACTAAAAAGCCAATAGTTCGGGGCAACTAATTGTTTTTACTTGCACATACCTGGAATTTGGCTCTTCCTGCTCCATTCACCTTTTGCTATGCTCGGGCTCACTCTGCTCCCCTACCCCCATTCCCAGCCACATCAGGCTCCTGACCTTTATACCTAACTAGCCACTCCCCTAAGCCTCTCTCTCACACTATCCCCATTTCTATATAGCTACTCCTCTTCTCACACTCTTCAGTCCACATCACCATCTATTTTCACTCCACATCACCTCACTCACACAATACCCAAATTGTACTCTCATCAGGCTAATAACCCCTACTGAATCCCCCTACTCTAACCACAACCTACATAAAGTATAGCCACATCTAAATCCCTACTCACTCCTGTAAGGATACTTACTAAAACTTCCCAACAATACAGCAACACTTGGAGCAAAATGTGACCCCTAACCTTTACATTAGAAATAAACCTTGCCATCACCTCACACTTAACCTTCTACCACTACACTAGCAAGCCCAAATTTCAGACTAAATCCCCTACATGCCCTGTCCATTCACAAGTAAAACCAGCCTTCTATCTACAACATCTCAAATCTTGACCTTGCCACATTCAAAGTAATCATACTTCAACCAAACCACCATGTTTCCTCAAAATATAATGCATCTGTAATCAAATGCCTAAAAACTATAATCCAAATAGCATCCCAAATCATACTTAGTGGAGATATGCACCCAGACCCTGGCCCTACAAACAATAACAACCCCTCCTGCTACCAGATAATAACATTCTAACCTCCCAGGAAATAAACAGATCTCCTTATACTCAACATAAACATAAGGCGCATACTAAAGAAAATCCCAGAGCTACATGCTACCCTGGCCCTCTACTCCCCCCGACATAGCCCTCCTCACAGAGACCTGGCTAAAACCTGTAAACATTAATAATGACTTTTGTTCTGCCTGGTTACAATGTTTTTAGATGAGACATAATATCCAAAAAGTGGAGGCATTGCTCTCCTCTTCAAAAACAACTTGACCCTTGAATTGTTCAGTAATGCAGAAACTATTTTCACTAAGCTGAGAATCAACTCAAAAACAAAACTTACAAATAATTGGTACTTCTAAACCTCCTGGCAATAACATTAACACAGTAGAATCCATTCTAGACTGGACATCCCAAAAATTTTCCCAAGAAACAATCATACAAGGTTGTATTAATATTGACTGGTCCTCCTATAACTCACTCCACCCCACTAACCACATTAACCTAAATGGTTTCACTCAACTAATCAAAACCACATGGGTAGATGAAGCATCAAAAAAGGAGTTGATCCTAGAGTGGATCCTTACTAATAGACCTCCACAATCCTACCTCCAAGGCGCCCTCCCAGACACCCTCAGTGAACACCTCCCCACATTTATAATTAGTCACCAAGTGAATCCATTAAAATCCTCTACCATCCAACAAATCTGGTATACAAAGAATTTCAAAACCCATGACTTCATATCTGAACTTAATCAATGCAACTGGAGACCACTCTCATCTCTTCCCCTGGAAAGTTCCATAGACTACTTTAATATCAATTTTCTAAATGTTCTAAATCATCTTGCTCCTTTCAGAACTAAATCCAACTGTGCCCCCTGGTTAACCAGAGATACCTGTGTACTACTAAACTCGTGGTGTCAAAATAAAACTCAAACTAATAGGCATACCAGGAACTAAGGAATGAAGCCAAAAACTAAAGTAGGACAGACGAAATGAACCACTATATAGGCATTCAAACACAAAAATAACCCACAAAAATTCTGGGCTGCCATTAATAAAATTCTACAACCAGGCAAGATCAGTACTCCACCCCAAAACATTGACACCGGCAATAATAATATTGCCACTTAATTCAACGCACACTTCACCAAATCTATCCTAGACCTCACCAATAATAGTTCTCCCACTTCATATTCAAACTTATCTTTGGTGCCAGCAGACCTAAACCTGTTCTCCTTACAACCTGTGCCAGTTAGCACAGTATATAAATATCTAAATAGGCTTAAACCACAACCCTAACTGCTGATAAATTACCTGCAGAATATCACAGATAAAGCCATCTCTTACCCAGTCCCCATGCTCATTAACTGCTCTTTGTCAGAATAACACATTCCTTCTTTGTTGAAAATTTCACATATAATACCACTCCACAAAGAAGGTAACTCTGTGGAACTGTCTAATTACCATCCAATTGCCATTCTATCCCCTTATCTAAAAGCCTCAAAAATGTATACATTCCCAAATAATGCAGTATCTCTTCACTAATAAACTGCTAACCAACTCCCAGCATGGATTTTGCCCCAATCATAGTACTACCACAGTCCTTATTAGCTTTACCAACACAGTAAACCAACATCAAAACAATGGTAACCTAGTATCCACTGTATTCCTAGATCTCTCCAAGGCCTTTGATACCGTTTCCCATCACAAGCTTCTTTCTGCTCCCTTCAATCTTAATCTCAGCCACTCTATACTAGCATGGCTTCACGACTATCTAACCAACTGCCAACAAGCAGTAAAATGGCAAAACTCATCTCCCCTCATACCTGTCACCATAGTGGTCACCAAGGGTTCATTCTTGGACCTCTTCTTTTCAACATATTCACCAACCAACTCCACAAAGCTACCCAGCACACCACTCTAGTCCAGTATGCCAATGATGCCACTCTAATCTGCTCTGCCCCATCACTCCAACTCCAGGAATTGACAACAAGAGTCCTTTACTGCTACTGAAACCTGGTTAGCCAACTCTCAACTAATATTTAACCCCAATAAAACACAGCTAATGATATTGTATCCCACTAGAGCCTTACACCCCACACCACCATTTACAATATTCCCAGCCCTGTCACACCTGCCCAACACACCAAACCTCTAGGGGTTATCATAGATCACAACATGAAATTCAGTGTGCATATTGTACAGACAATAAAGTCGATAAACTTGGAATCCTATATAAATGGAAAAAAGTACCTCACCAATGACAGTAAAGCCACCATCACAAGAACCCAGCTACTATCCACACTCATCTATGCCTACACCATACTTATCAACTTAAACAAAGCAGACTTTAACAAATTAAACACCTGCTACAATAAAATAGCTAGGTTTGCTATGAACTGTCACTTCAGGACACATTGCATAGCAATCAAGCAACTATGCTGGCTAGAATTACCCAGCCTGCTCACATATAACTAGCTTATAATAGCCCACCAAATTCTGTATCATTCTGATATTGCTCCTGCTCTTAAAGGTCTACTTAATATCTACTATAACAAATTCCAATTAAGATCCACCAGTAAAGCACTGGCTGACATAGGCAAAAGCAACAATAGCTATGGGGACTCCTTGTTTTCCATTTATGTTGAAAAAGCATAGAATACCATCCCTGTAAATATTAGGACCACTGAAAACAAAAATAATTTCAAAAAACTCTTCTGGCCCCATTTACATAGTTCTTTGGTATGTAATTGTTCTGACCCTGGGTAGCTTCATTTAATTAGATCATACCATACCTTAACCTTCCATGAAAGATTGCAACAACTCCTTTCTATACTCTTAATGCGTGTTGACTAGCCACTGATGAATGTAACCAAATGACTGAACAAAATGTCCTTTAAACTGTATTGTTTATTGTAACACACTGTGCTCCTTTATAGTATATTTACGTTTTGCTCCTTTCTTGGCCTTGAAGCTGTAACTTATTAACTTTTGACAGTGTACTGTACTTTATTAACATGTGTATTGTATTTACTCTACTAATCTTTGTGAAGCCTTTCTCCCCGGGCCTTGGCTGAAAATGGGATCTATGCCCAGCCAGACTTTCCCAGTAAACAAATGTAAAATAAATAAATCATCGACAAAGACATAGACGACCTCCAAACTCTTGGTCTGACCCAGTTTGCCTTCATGAAAGGCAGGTCTTACTTATTAAACCTGGTGGATGACTTTGAGAATGTCACCAAAGCCCTGGGTGAGGGCGTAGCAGTACTTTTTTTCTATTCTGACTTGGCCCAAGGCCCTTCAACACAATCCCCCACTCGGGTATCATATACACACTCTCCCAGCTGGCGATTAACCAATACATCACTAGATGAATAGCAAACTGGCTCACCAACAGGATGCATAGCGTCAAAATTGAGGACTCCCACCTCCACCAATAGACCAATTATCAGTGGTGTACCACAGGGACCTGTGCAGGGCTGTGTACTATTTGGAGTCTACTTCTCAGACATCCAGGTAAGAGTAGATGGCCTGTGGCTTACAATGTTCACAGAAGACTGCAAACTAGGTGCAATCACTGAGTCCCCTCAGTGATGATAACATATTGCAAAAGGGGTTAATGCAGACTAATGATTGGTGCCAGTGTCGTGGTCAAAAACTAAATGCAAAAAGTGCTTCATTATCCCCTTTGGCAAAGACGTGCCCCCTGCAAATTACATTTTAGATAGCGCTCCCTAAGTTCAAACACAGTGGTGAGAGACTTGGGAACACAGGGCGACAGCAATTTAAACTTTCATCACCATGTTTCCAGAGTAGTAAGGAAATCCTCCTAAGTTACACATCTCAAATAAGGGCATCGCATCCAAGACTAAGGATGTTATAGCTACTCTATTCTTGACCCTCGTTAGACCACTAATCGAGTAAAATGCTCCCTTTTGCATATACCTCACCAGATATCTGCGACAACAGGAGGTGTGTTTTGTTTTACATATACAGAACATTTACCATTTACACTGAGTCATTTAGTCAATATGCTGTGTTGTATAGATTCCTACACATTTTATTACAATAGCATTTACCAGTTACTGGATGAGTAAGTGCTTCAGTGTTGTTTAAATATTTATATTGTGCTCCGTGGTCATGAGATGGCATCTTATGCATTATTTATGACCTATAATGTGCGCTTGTATGGCTTATGTAGATTCTTTTATCATTCATAGTTTTATTTACAAAGTTCTTGACCCCTACTGCTTTCTTAATTGTGTATTCACAAGCTGAAATACCCAGGCCAGTTGATGAAGAATCATTTTTTTTTTGAAAATATCATCTGTATATGTACCACTGCTTATTTGGCACAGTTAATTAAATTCTTATTGTAAATTTTTCCAAGAATTGCTTGGCAAGATTTTCACAATCATGTTTAAATTGTAATTTTTCTTGCATTGCTGATGTTAGTGTCATAAATTGCTTTTTAAGTGTGCGTCCGCCATATAGTCTGGATGGCAGCTTGTAGCATAAAGTAAATAGTTTTTTCACTCTGGGTTTTTGATATGTTTTAATAGGCAAACAGTTTTCTTGCTGAAAAAAAAATCATAAGAAGTGCTCCCTTTTGCCTATCAAAAATGTATTGATTTGTCATTTCGTACCATGATGTAGCAGCATAATACAGTCTGTAGCGTTACTTTCCTTCTGTTTCCTTGCAGAACCTATTGGTCAGTTTGCTCTTGGGGCAAGTTTTAAAGTATTGGAATTGTGTACGTCTAATTTATATGCTAATTGATTTACTTTGAGTAGGTTTATAATGCAGTATATTATAATTGTATAATTCAGTTTTTACTGAAGCAAAAGTAACAGACAATGAAAAAAATACTTAATTTGTGACTATGGATTTTCTAGAATTTAGCTCCAACAGTTATAAAAATTAAGTTGTAATATTATGTCAGATTTAAAACTTTACATGGCATTCATCATTCCTCTCCAATACACCTTTAAAATTTCAGTCCATATGCAAAGTGTGTGTATGCATTTGTGTGTGAGTCTAGTGTATAAAAAATAAATTGCTTGTATTGGTTGTACAAAAACTACATATCATATGTATCGCCAAAATGGGAATTATCGTTTTATACTGATTCATGTTTTGTCATTCCTTATAGTACTGATTGTTTAGTAGGAATACATATCAGAGCAGCACTGGTATATGTGTGTGTGTGTCTCCTTTAGTTGGGATACTGTTGGAGTTTTGTGTGTGTATGTTTGTTCCATGGGCTGGCTTTCATGCCTTTTATAGACAGAAGCCAACAGCAAACATTCCTTAATTTGTGTTTTAAGTGGATGCAGTTGGGTCTGTTTTCATGGCTAGGCTTGTAAAAGCCGTGGTGGTTGTTAGCCTAGTATATACCTATAAATGTTGTATGTTTGAGAGACAAATAGGTACACTGAAGGTTGTGGATGCTAAATGAGAATTTTGCTTGTGTAAATGTGAGGCATTATGTTGAAATATGCATGTGTGCATGCGAGTTTGATGCCATATGAATGCTAATAGTGAGTGCTAGTATGATAATAGTGGCTTGAGATGATTGTCAGTGTGGAAGTGACACCCCCAACCCCATGTGCAAAATGGGAAAAAGGGTTTGAGGATGGATGCATCCATTTCCCTACTTTTGTGGGATCAAGGATTTAATAGACATTGTACAATGACTTGTCATTATTCAAAAATGAGCACACTGACTGGACAGCCCAACCAGCATGCCCATTCTAAATTGAGCATATACCAACATCAAGTACCATTGGATAGCCAGACTTTCTTTTGGTACATGCTGAGGGACAGAGCAGTTTACCAGAAAAATCTGATAAGTTCTGCAAAAGTAAAGAATCAGAAACCTAACTGATTTTCCTTGCATCTCTGCACTCTCTTAAAATCTCAGCAGTTAAAAAATAAAAAAATATTAATGGAGATTCTCTCTTCTTCATTGCTTCTGCTGCAATGTACTGTGCAAGTGTGGGAACATAAGGCCCATGTGCAGTACATAGTAAACAAGGAAGAACATGGAGGAACACCACAGAGCTGTTATGCAAAGACATTTAAGAAATGTAATCAATTTCTTTTTTAAATAATATTTTATGATAGAAATAATCCATTACAGTATGTGGGTATATCAGGATTTGCCCACACACACAAAGTCATGGATTATTGCTTAATTATGTTCATAAGGTGTGAGGAGTTGTTGCAGGTGGCTATCCCTCCACCACAAAAACATATTTGGGTTTTTCATTTTTTTCTCCATGGATGGTCTTTTTACATATTTTTACAATAATTTATGTTGTGAAGTAAAGTACACTCAGTGCACACTTAACTAACTTAACATCCTAACCTGTCTCATTTCCATCTTTAAATATTCAGTATATTTTTCTTTCTTGCATATGTTACATCAGCAGTGCCTACAATAAGCATTAACACGTGTGTACACACCTCTGTTTTCCTTCACCCTTTTCTATACACCTTCCCACCATTATTTCTTTCTCATCTTACCTCATTTTTTGTATCGGCATGTACTACTTTCATATATTAATCCTTTTCTCCATGTACATCCTGTGCTCATCCTGAGCCTAATGTATATGTGCTTATTCATTTATATTTTCCTATAGTCAACAGCTGGAATTATTCTAGACTATAGTTAATTCTACTTGCTTGCTACCATTTTCATATTTTGTTGGCATAAGTTTTATAGCTACTAATTTACTTAACTTTTGTGTTAAACTTAGTTACATTTTTGTTTAGGTTTTCTGTGTATTTCTTTCTGATGTCTCCTGTAAAAAGGGGGCTTCACCAAGACAGCAAAGGAAAAAAACAGGTCAACAAAAATAGCCCAATTATTCTTAATAGTAATAATAATTCCACTGGTCTTGGAATTATATTGGATCCAATAATTTTTCTTAGCGGTCTTCCCCTTATTTGTAACCCTTTCTCTTGAGTCGGTAGCAAATACTTATGCAAACATAGAACTTAGCCAATGGGAAGATTTGTATGTTTTAATCCTGCTGGGATACATTCTGAACAGTTTGTTGATAATATATTCCTTATTTGGAAGAATGATGAGTCAACTTTGATTATGTAAAATATTTAGAAAATACTGCAACTTTTTTTTTTCTTTTTATTAAATTGCACTTTTCTACAACTGAGATACATTTTCTGGATCTAACCATTAGGAGAAGAAGAGATGAATTAACAGTTATTTTTAGCAAGGAAGTGTAGGCCAACAGATGTTTACATATGAAGTATGCACCCCAACCATGTATGTAAGGGCACAGTTAAGAATCAATTCCTATGGGCTAGTAGGCTGACTATGGATCAGGAAAGATATAATAGGCAAATTGGTTAAATGAGAGTGGAATTTGAAGAAAGTCAGTATGATGGTAGTCTGAGTATGTGAATAAAGAAAGACACACCAAAGCACAGTTGTCAGCATTATTAAGAATAATTGAGCTAAACTAAATGCTGTGTCAGAAATTAACAAAAATTATAGAAGATGTGCCTCAATTTGCATATAAGAAATTGCCTCACCTGTGAAAAGCAAATCCCACACCGAGACTTCCATTCATGCTGCATCACTTGTTTAGGCCCAGACCACGATATCGCCCTTTGCTGATTCTGTGCCCTCTTTAACGTGAGAACCACAGGTCGTAGAGCTCTCTTTGTAGATAAGTATTTTCATCCTCCATCTAAGCAAATGGCGTTGATTTAGCCAAAAATCTGTAAAGCCTCCAAAAAAGCATAGGGATAAAGATAGGCACAGACCACATGAGGCTAAACCTTCCAAAGACTCTTCCACTAAGCAGGTCATCAGTTCTCTGGAATTCAGTGAGGCGCTATCACAGCCCCTGATGCCAGTGCAATAGCTATGCAGGCCTCTACCGTGACCCTTTTGGAGTCCAGTATGCCACATAAATCTTTTGTCTTCAGAGCCTTTGGTTGTCTCTGCTTCGGTTGGGTCTCGAGCTGTGATGCAGGCACCAGCTTCTGAGGAGGTCTTTCACACTGCCTATTCTAGTCAGAAACCGATGTCTTCACACCTGACTACCGTTTCTCTCAGACCGATGAATATTCTTGGGCCTAGAAGCCAGGCCACCCGTGGAAAATCTACCTCTAGCCACCATCTTACTCCCGCCCCTCCACCCCAGGCCCAGATGCTCAAGATGGCAGAGGATCATATTTCCCTTACCAGGGGCAGTCAAGCCACAACTTCTAACAGGAAAAGGTACCCTTCTCCTGAAGTATTGACAGAGCAAGATTCTGAGGAATCAGATTATTCAGATTTTGAAGAGGAACAAAAACCTTTAAATGCTTATGAGGATTCAGATGCAGAGGAATCCATCCCTTCTGCCTCCCCACCAGTTTCTCCTTTGGGGAAACTCTCCACACCCTCAGGGAACATTTCCAATTGGAATCTCACGATTTCCCTCAGTCTAAGAAAAGGCTAAGAGAATTTCTAGACCTATCCCAGCTGAGACCCCTTGCCATCCACCTATTTTTAAAAGTGGTGGATGATGTTTTCTATGAATTCAGTTTAGCCCCAGATGCCCTTCCACTTGATCCCAGTAAACCAGAAGGTATTAGAGTACCAGACACTCACAACTACCTGTACAGAAATCCTGCTGCAGACCCAGAGGTCATTACATAGGGACCCAAGGGAGCCAAGGCTAGTTCTGCAAAGAACCCTATACCTTCTGATAAGGATGCCAGATGTCTGGACAGATGGTGTAAAAAAGTTTACACATCTGCAACCTTAGCTGTCAGAGCTCTCAACCATCAGTTCCATATGTTAAAATATCAACTTTGGAATTATTAAAGCAAAAGATTTATACCTTTCCTGACTGTGCCAATAAGGAGCTAGCGAATTTATTGCGCTCTACTTGTCAAGTGACAAGACAGTCTTTACACTGTGTATATGATGCACTAGAAGCCTCAGGGCAGCAGTGTCTGGATCTGTCATTAGGAGACCTGCATGGTTGAAGGAACAACCTCTACCTGATCATGTCAAGTCTAAATTAATTGATGCACCTTTGGATAAACACCACTTGTGTGCAGAAAAAGCAGAAGAGGTGCTTAAAATGATGGAAGGCAAAGCAAAAATCTATGCAAACAGTAAAAGATTTTTTGAGGTTCAACTTCCTAGACTCAGCAGGAACTTTCCCTCTAAGCACTGGTCCTTTCCTGCTCCTAGCAGACAGGGGCAAGCTAAGCCCCGCAGGAACAGGTCAACCAGTCCGTACAACAGTAACAACAGAGAACCAAACAGTGGACCACATCCACCTCTAAGCCATCCCTCTATTGCAAAAACTCTCAATGATCTCCACTCCACCCTCTGCCCTTCTTTCATCCAAAAGCTGAGAGGAACGCTGTCCCTCTGCAAAGAAAATTTGGTGTCTGTAACAAAGGATCAATGGGTCTTAAAGTTCATTTTTCAGGGATACAAATTCACTTCCAATGAATTCCCAATTCCCAGAGGGTACCCAGACTTACCTCCCAATCAGTGGACAGAGGCATTAAAACAAGTCCAAACTTTCATAGCCCAGGAAGCAGTAGAACCTGATCCTCCAGATCAAATGGGCAAAGTCTTTTATTTCAGGCTTTTCGTTGTTCTCAGAATGGAGGGCATTTGGGACCCCATCCTGGATCTGTCCATTCTGAACACATCCCTGGTGGTTCCCAAATTAAAAAATGCTAACCATGTAGCAGCTGCTGCCTATGCTGGCAAAAATGCCTGGTTAGTGACCCTGGACCTATAAGATGCATACCTCCACATCCCCATAAGGGAGTCCTGCAGGGAATTCCTGCATTTCAGAGCACTTTCAGTTCTCTGCACTTCCCTTTGGCTTATCTACTGCTCCCAGGGTTTTTACCAAATGCTTGGCCCTTGCATATAACATTTGGCAGACAGAGAAATATACAGATTTACCCTTATCTGGATGATTGCCTCATTCAGGCAGAGTGCAAAGAAAAGCTGCTGCAGGATCTACTTTGTCAAAACCCTCCTAACTTCCTTGGGATTCATCATTAATGAGAAGAAATCAAAGCAAACTCCCTCCAGGAGGATTATTTTCCTAGGAGCACTGCTGGCCATTCCTATCCCTAGAAAACCAGAGCTTCCTGCCTCTACTTTACCCAGCTGGTGTCCAAAAGTTGCCTCACCGCAAGGAAGTTCCTGCAAGCCTTGGGGTACATGGTTTCTTGCATCCTCCTTATTCCTCTGGCCAGGCTTCACATCAGGAAACTTCAGTGATATCTGAAGTACCTTTGGTGTCAACGCTTACATCCTCTAGAGACCTCTCTCCCTCTGATCTCCTGTAGAAGGGCCAAGTTTCTCTGGTGGGCAGGGGCCTGTGCCACAAACCAGTGTCTCCCCATCATCCACCGCCCTACTGGGCAGACTATCACCACTGATGTCTCAGACATTGCTTGGGGCACCCACATAGCAGGCAGGTGCATCCAAGGTCTTTGGGATGCCCAACACCTTCCCTTGCATATCAACCAGAAGGAAATTATGGCAGTGCAGAATGCTCTAACATCCTTCCAACTCCATCTCAGGCCAGGAGCTCTTATCAAAACAGACAACACCACAGTAATATAGTACATCAACAAACAAGGAGGGACACAGTCTTACCCTTTGAGCAGGCTAGCCATGAACCTCTGGCTGACTGCTTCCTCCATGGGATTACACCTAATACCCCAATACCTACCAAGGATCAACAACACCCTAGCAGACCATTTAAGCAGACACTTACTTTACCCCCACAAATGGCAGCTCCACAAAAAGATCTTTTTTCCAAGTCACTCAAGTGTGGGGATGCCCATAGCTGGATCGCTCTGCTTTGCACCTCAACCATCAGCTAAAGAAATTCTGCACCAGGGAGTATCATCAAGTGGCATGGAAGGTGGAAGCCTTGACCTTTCCCTGGAACTCCCTCTTCATGTATGCATTTCCCCCTCTACCTCTTATTCCCAAGGTACTCATCAAGATAAGGGAGGAGGGGCCCAAGGCCATGCTCATTGGTCCAGATTTCCCCAGACAACATTGGTACCCCTTGCTGCCTAGCCTGACATTACAACCTCCCAGGCAGCTTCCCCAGATCCCAGCCCTGTTGACTCAAGCAGGGGGGAAATGCTGCACCCAGATTTGCAGACTCTCAAGTTATCAACATGGCAAGGGGCTTCTGCTAAGCAAGCAGGTCCTACACATTATGACAGAGGCCAGAAGGCCCATCATCAGAAGATCTTATGCAGGGAAATGGAAGGGATTCTGCTCCTGGTGCCAGTCCAGAGGGGCCAGTTCCTCACAGCCTTCTGTACCTCTTATCCTGGACTGTCTAGTGGAATTACTCAATAGTGGCCTCTCCTTCTTTTCTGTTAAAAAACACACTTCAGCCAATACAGCTAATTTTTATACAGACCAGCCCCTCTTCTCTCATCCTTTGATTAAACAATTCCTCAGAGGGGCTTCTAATATCAGACCTCCCAGAAGGCATCCCACTCCAGCCTGGGATCTAAATTATATTTTGGCAAAACTATCCTTACCACCCTTAGAACCTGCTGCTTTAGCAGAACTGAAATTCCTCTCCTGGAAGACTGCTTTTTTGCTAGCTATCACCTCAGCCAGAAGGGTTTCAGGCACTGATGGCCATTGAGCCCCTTCATCCTTTTCCATGCAGACAGGGTTTCCCTTAGGACTAACCCCTTCTTTATGCCCATGGTGGTATCTAATGTGACTCTCTAACCAGGCCATTCCTCTGACCACCTTCTTCCCTAACCCTCAAAACAAGGGGGGAAGAATTCTGCACTCTCTAGATGTGCACAGCCAGCTCAGATACTACCTGAACCATACTAAACCCTTCAGAAAAATGGACCAACTTCTTGTCAGTTTTGCCCTAGGGGCAGAGGGGAAGCCCATTTACAAGCAGACTATTTCCAAATAGATATCACACACTATCCATTTCTGCTACAGATTTCATGGGAAACCTCTCCCTAAGTTTATTCATACCCATTCCACTAGGGCAGCCTCCACGTCCACAGCATTCTTCTGAGGAGTTCCCACCAGGGACATCTTGGAAGCTGCCACCTGGACCTCGGTCCATACCTTTACAAAGCACTTCTACCTTCCTCTTTTCTCTAAGGCTAGGACAGGGTTTGCATCTGCAATTCTACAGGGCTTGCTTACCTATGCCTAAGTCTCTAACTAATCCTGCCTCCCCTCTCTTCAGCTTTGGGAATCCTCCCAAAGGGGCTGACTGCAACAGTGAAACATGAAGAACATAGTGCAGTTATGTACACTTACCATAAATGTAGATGTTCGAGTGTATTCCCTTTTGCAGTCCTGGTTTCCCTCCCTCCTTCCCCCTTATATCCTCTTTTCATTAGGGAGACGTAAGCTTCTTGGGGTGGTTGTTAACCACCAGGACCACTTTGCCATATTTCCTGGGGCTTCTGACTGGGCTTCTGACTGGTTAGGGCAAGAAAAGCTGATGTAGTGGTGTCAGCTGCCTTGCTTTATAGCACTGACTACCTGACATCTGTCTACAGGCAAAAGCAGCTGATGCAGAAAAACATTGACTCTGGTATTCGGGCCGGCCGAGGGCTTCCACAGCAGGGATAGCCCACCAGTGATGACTGCAACAGTGAATACACTTGAACATCTATATTTATGGTAAGTGTACACAACTGTACTTTTTCCATGCTATAATTGCTCTTTCTGTAAGGACATATTAACGGGTATTAATTTTATTTATTGTATGAGCAAGAGAAGTTACAAATTTAACTGTTTTACAACCTTCAGTACAGATAATGTTGCTCATCAAGCTATCTGCACTGCTTGCCCCAGCTTCTATGTAGGAAAACATATAGGAAATTGAAGGAGAGAACTGAATAACATCTACCTGATATTTGATGTGGGGTTAACACAAATTCTCTTGCAAAACATATTAAAAAAATGGGCATGTGATGTCCCCACTCTGGGTTAGTAATCAAGGAGCCTGAATCCTCACCACTGACACTGGAGAGGGACATTCACTTGGAATACAAATGGATACACTCAGTATTTCCAGATGAAGACCTCTCTGCATCAAGCACAATTTCCCTTAAGATCGTACAGGGAACATACTCAGTCTGGGGTCTGTGTTTCTCTTTCTCTCCCTCCCCCTCCCCATGCCCCCAGGAAGGCTCCCACTGGCACAGATGCAGAGTTAACTCCTCGGACAATTGCCCAAGCCAAGTCCTCCACCACTCACTATATGCAACTGGTGCTTTGTGTCCCTGCTGCAAGTAGCTCACATACACACGGACACATACACACACACGGCATGGGTTTACTATCTGTGCTCCCTTCTGCCTAGACTACAATACAAAGTAGTTACTACCACCAGATACTCACAAGCCAGCTGTTCTAAGGCTGTTACAAGGGTACCCAGTTATTCTGAGTGAAATTACTATTAATACGAATGGTAGTTTTTACAATGCAGTAAGGCTTTCAGGAGTGGCCACAGAGTAGCCAAATAGATTACCCTCAAAGGATAAAATATTCTCTAAAGAACCAACCATGATGAAAAGTTTAAATATATTTAATAAGAAGAAAAAAAAATGAAAATACTAAATATCTATTTACAATAAACACCAAAGTTTCAATCACAAGAAATATTAAAATAACACAGATGAATAGATTCACAAAGATGCAGAAAAACAGTACTTAACTCATCTCACTATATTTTTTTGACAAATTACTTACTACAGGAAGGCAAGATGAAGTATATTAGTGATCCTTTTATGTCAGTTTTCCAAAATGGAGTGCAATGAGACTTAAGTCTTACCTAGTAATAAATACACCAAATGAAAGCTGGTGCCTGGACCCAAAACCACTGTTCTCAATGTATCCAATAAACTTAGCCAAACTTTTAAAATTCAAACACTTTAATGGTGTAAAAACAATAAAACATGAACACTTTTGCTTAAAAAAGTGTTAACTTTCATCAGACATAGTATTGAACATATTTCCTATTTAAGGACTTCCTACTTGCATTTGATTGGTTATGCTCCTGCTTGCTTCAACACAACAAGGTCCTGTTTTAAAGTTAGTATCATTATTACATATAGTAATGCTGTTACTGTTTTTCAAAGACATAGTACTTTATACAGAATTGTGTTAAAGAAAATAAGCTAAATGTATTGTCTGTAAGCTATTTTCTTCATCTCCAGTGCCTTTAGCTTTAGAACTGGAGTAACTGAACTACAATCATTGATATCTGGCCAGCTGTCAGCTTGCAAACACACTTGCCATTTCATTTCTCTTAACTGTAAGTAAACAACAAATGCCTTCTTGTCATCAATACAAACTGGATCAATGACTATGAACTTCAATTGATGTCCTACTTGGTCACTAATATGTTTAGCCTAATGGCATATTCATGCAAATAAATTCTCTGGCAAAACCGCCTTTCCGTTTTGTCAATGTAGAATACTGAGAATGCACCACAAATAGAAAAATATACCACTGCTTTTGATTTACAATTATATTTCCCTTTTATTTGATATGTTTTATTTCTTATAGTAAACCTGTCCCCTATCTTTATTTTGTGGCACCAAGTGCATGCTCCACATTTAGTCATACCATGCATGCCATAAAAAATGTTCTTGCCCTGTATACCTTAAGTCCTTGAAGGTCATTCCCTTCTGGTACACAATAGTTGGTCTCACCTACATAGTTCCTAACACAAGGATCTTCTAACAAAATGGACTAGTTTTTCTCAAATATCTATTTCAAACTTCTACAATTTTCACTATAAGTGATAATCAGAGCTTTAGAAAAATCCTGGCTATTAGCTAGGTGCAACTCCTGTGCTGGTTGTCCTTTAAGAGCTGAGCTGTGACTAAGGATGAGACCATTTCCTGTTTAGTCAGGTTGGCAAGTACCAGTCATTTGGCTTTACACACCTTGGCTAACTAGTTCTTTGTCAGCTTGACATAATCCTCTACTGTCATGTTTGCCTGCTTTCCCCTGACTAAACTAAACTAAAAAAAAATAAGTAAAGATTGTTGTGATATGAAACTCTGATTATCTTGTGGCTGCTGAGAGGACATACCTTTAATGACAACTACTTACAGGCTACAGAAGTTTAGTATCCCACCTCTGCCATCAATATGTGACATCCCCACTATGGGCCAGTCATCATAGAGTGTAAATCCTCACCACTGACACTGGAGAGGGATGTCCACTTGGTATACAAATGGATACACTCAGTATTTCAAGACACACACCTCTCTGCATCAAGCACAATATCTATTAAGAGCACACAGGGAACACACTTAGCTTGGGGTCTGGGTTTCTCTCTCTCTCTCTCCCCACGTCCCCAGTAAGGCTGCCACTAGCATAGCTGCAGAGTTAAGTTCTCACCTGAGTGCCCAATCCATGCCCTCCACTACTCTGTGCAACCAGTGTTTCTTGTCTCTGCTCCAAGTAGCTGACACACACAGACATACACCTGGGAAAGGCTGGCACTGATTTACTTGCTATGTCCCCTTCTGCCCAGACTATAAGGTAGTTATGCCACCAGACACTCCCAAGCCAGCTGCTCTAAGGGTCTTACAACAGTACCAGATTATACTGAGTGAAAGTAATATGAATTGTAATTTGGCCAGTACAGTAAGGCTTTCAGGAGTGGCCACAGAGGCACCCGACAGATACAAGTACTCTCAAATGTTAAAATATTCTCTAAAAGACCAGACAAAAATGAAAAGTTTAAATATATTTAATAATAAGAAAAGAACATGAAAATACTAAATATCTATTTAAAATAAACACGAAGAGTTTCAACCACAGGAATATTAAAAGATGTATGAATAGATTCACACAGATGCAGAATAACAGTACTTTGCTAATCTCACTATATTTTCCTGACTAATCTAAAGAGTTACTATACCCTAATTAAGTTACTTACTACAGCAGGACAAGATGAAGTAGGTGAGTGATCCTTCTATGTCAGGCTTCCAAAACAGAGACTTCAGTCTCACCTAGTATTAAACTTTATTTTGGTGAAGGATTACAAAATCACATACATTTAGTCATCTGACTTATGCTTCCCATGCACCCCCCCATTGCTAGAAATTGCCAGGTTTTAGCACCTAGTTGCCAATAATATACATACATAGAGCATTGATGAGATCTGCTGCAGCTCCTGGAAGTCATAAAAGCATAAAACAATTCCACTCTTCCTACAGAAACTAATAAACCATAATTCTTAAAGGCTTTGCATCACTGGCTTCATTCAAAACTGTGAGATAACATCTTTATGGCTTAGGCCCAGTAACTGAATTTCTTACTCTGTTTAAAGTTTGAGATTTACCTCTTCTCTTCTAGTATCCTCTGGTAAAAACATACATTTAAACAGTTACAATAATACATGCATATTTCTTTTTCTGTCCAGCAGGAAAGACTGTAGATATATTTTTTAACACAAACAACTTTACAAATCCATTTTCAACAAAAGTATCTGTACGAATCAGTTTGATATACAAATTATATATAATTCTTTACAAAATTCCAGCTAGCTGTGCTGGCATATGTTATACATCCACTGTACTACTACTACTGGCAGAGCTGGTAATACCTCACATCGTCACAGCTTACAACATGCATCTAAGTTTAGAGTAATAAAAACATATGCAGTATGAGGACATAATATTGTTAATGAGACAGAAATGGCACAATATTAATGGTTCCTGATGTTACAAGCTGGTAAAAAAAAAAACAGGTTTGAATATTTTAGTATA
Source organism: Protopterus annectens (assembly GCF_019279795.1). Lineage (NCBI taxonomy): Eukaryota > Metazoa > Chordata > Ceratodontiformes > Protopteridae > Protopterus > Protopterus annectens. Next base: position 714,599,717 of record NC_056743.1, on the reverse strand, counting down.
ATACCTGTGTTGAGAAAGAAAATGAAGTTATGAGTTTTTCTATTCTGGCTGCATTGCTAGTATTAATTTTATTTTGTATTTATTATATATTTGTATGCATACATTTTTATGTATAGATGTGTTATTTAATGTGTGTGTGTATATATATATATATATATATATATATATATATATATATGTGTGTGTGTGTGTGTCTAAAGAAATGTATTTTTGTAATATAAATGTTTTATATTGTGATGTGACCTTAAAATCATTAGTTCTGGAAAGTGAATGAATTTTCAGCAGCAACTGTTCTTAATCATGTGATGTTTTTAAAGGGAGTACATAGCTCTTGCTTTTATATGAACATTGAGAAAAGGTGGTGTCCCAAAAGTTTTGCTGTCTGAATAAAATGTAGTTTAAATTTGCTTGGTAGTTCCAGATTTGGTTGTTAAAACTAATTTGCCACAATTCAGTTACAGCTCTGTGAATACATACCTAATTTCTTCTTTCTGTCACTATATTGTATTTGTTTTTCAAGAAAACAGACATATTCTAAGATCAAGAAAAGCTATAGATAGCTATATGTACAAACAATCTGAATACATAATATGAAAAAAAACATTGTAACAGCAAAATTTGCATTGTGAAAAAAATTGTAATTAACCTTAAGCACACTCTTATTAGATATCTATATGGATGTGAGAACCTTGACTTCCATTATACTTTTTCACAGGGAATAAAAGTATATTCCATCACTCTCGATACTTCAACGTATCTATCATTTTACAATATCATCCAAGTTCATGATGAAATGTATAGAACTTAGGATCAATAGAATCATAACTTTTCCAGTTAGAAAAAAACAACATAGCTAACAGCATACCAACAACAGTTTAAACCCATACTTCTTTCAAGGCTGTCAGATTGGCGGGGGGGGGGGGTGGAGACTGCAGAACAAGGGCTAAAATGTGTTATCTGTGCTAGATGGGAGCAGCATCATTAGAACCCAACGAATGTAATTAGTTATGATATCCAATATGCGCTGAACTCTTAGGCATTTCCAAATTAATGTAAGTAATAGGTCTTTGGCTGGTCGTAGTGCCAGTAATTATTCTGTTCCTGTCATACTCTAGCTTTCAACCTTACAGGTGTATAATACCAGTGATAAATGACCTCTCTGTTGGAAATTTAGCTTGGGCTATATTTTGTTATTTCTGAATGAACATTTGAGAGATTCAGTTTGGGAAAAAGTTGTATCTAGCATAGAATTCCATATATCTAAGCTGTCTATAATTAGAACTATTGGCTTATCCATAAATTGTAAGTAAAAGAAGCCAAGGTTAAGCAAATGGATAATTTTGTTTTAGGAGAGACAGAAATGGGTACCATGTAACCACTTCAACTTTATATTTGGAGCTGCAATTCACCCTAGAAGTGATACTAGAGTGTTATTGGAAGTAGTGCCACCAAAGTACCTTAGTTAGGAAAAAATACTTGAATAGACTCCCATGTGAGAAAGGATTTCATTGTAATATTCCAAATATCTGAGATGTAATAAATTCTAGCTTTTATCAAATTGTCCCACCTCAGCATCTTTCCATCCACTATAATACAGAAGTGTTTCCACATGAAAGTAAAAGGGTGATTGGAGGACACTAGCTTAAGTTCATGAACATGTAACCTCTTGAACTGCATATCAAACCCCCTGGGATCCCATGCATTGTTTAAGGGGTTGGATATAGATCAGGAGTCTGAAGTGTAGCTCACTATTTGTAGTCTAAGAGGTAAGCACTAGGCAATCAGTCTGCACACCATTACAAGTCTAGCAAAAAAAAATGTATTTAAAATTTCCCTCTAGTCAAAAGGGGGACAAGATGAGGAGAATTTGAGGCTGCCCATCTGATGGTCTAGGTTTACTTTGAAGGTGAACACAAATCCAAGAACAAAGACAAACTATACCAGGTTAAAATGGGACATAAACTTTAATATTATAAATATAAAAATTACACTGGTGAAACAGGTTAAATGCTTTTATCTGCTCAAATATCAGACTTGCTCAGAACAAAACCAAAACAGCGAGTCCTTCAATATCATAATTAAAACCACAATCCAATCAAAAGCCAGTTTAAATAAATCGAACACATTTAAAAGGGTAACCTTCGCAAACAGGGACATATGATAATGTGAATCAAGTATGAATTGAATAAAATAATTCTGGTTAAAAGAGAATGTTCCCATGTCAAATTAATTTGAGGGGCATTAAAAAAATTAAGCAAATCTAAGTTGTTAATCTTCAACAATATAAATACCTAAAATTACATTCAATCTAAGATGTGTAAATAATTTAACATTTTAAATATATCTATATAAAAATTCAAGAAATAAAAATTGTTAAAACTATTACAAATATTGACATAAAGGCTGTCCACAGTTAAGCAACCCTAGTTTTCATGACACAAGAAATAGAAATGTTATCACTTAAGCCTGAAGGCTTACCAGCATCCAATTTAAGTTGCCACAATAACTCTTTAAATTGCATTCTCATTTCCCGTGAACCATCTCTGGGATTATGGGATACTCTAATACAAAAAAGAATATTTACTAGTAGGACATGTAGTGGAATGCGTAAAAAGTGCATTGTTCTCTAAAATTAGTCACACCAAATATGTGCTAGTAAATATTTTGCTCATGGCTCTCCCATTTTGCCAACATAAAAATTAGCACATGATATACATTTAGCTAAGTAAACTACACCGTGACTGTCACAATTGTAATTTCCAGATGCCTTTATACTTAAGTCCTTAGCCTCTAATTTAATCTCTCACTAGCATTCAGCATACATTGACACATTTGTAAGATCCATGTCCCTTATTAATTTTTGTTAGTGGTATTCATTCCCAAAGAGTGGGTCTCCAGAAATTCTTTTAAATTCCTTCCCCTCTTCTTAACAAACTTAGGGGTCTCTGGTTTACTTTTCCTAATTTCAGGTGTTAAAGTTAATACTCCCCAGTATTTCCTTACACTTGTTTTGATATCCTTGCAATTAGTACAAAAGGTATATACAGAAGCAGTGTTATAAGAATTCTTATCAAGAGATTTATAAACTTGAGTAAAAGTATGTTTCCCAAGTATCAGGTAAAAGTTTAATTCACAGTCCTTAGTAACCTCAAAAGCTAATTGGTCATTTAATTTGTAAGCACATCTCACATGAGCAATTCTCTAGTGTATTCAAAACCTGTTTCAGCTAAAACTCTGGGTCTACAAGCCAGATAACACAATCATCAGCAAACCTTGTAGTAAGAGGGGATAGTTTCCTTCCCAATCACAATAGTACACTAACTACTTAAATCTTTTGTAGGTGTTTAATAGATTACAGATACCACCAGAATAAAGAGTAGAGGAGAATAGCAGGCAGCATTGATGCATGCATAGTGAGACTGTTATTGGCCTCAATGAAATGCCCTTTGAGTATGCCCTTTGAGTATATTTGGCCCATGGGGATGTAGTTTAAAAGTTAAATCCAGTTGATGAATGTCTGGGGAAATGCATAATATTTGAACATCTCCCAAAGACAACTCCCATTTAAGGTATCAAATATTTTATGAAACTCAATTAATAGTAGTCCTGCCTTCCCTTTATTTATTTTTTTAATAACCAGGTTCCTCTTATAACAGACCCTCCTATCCTACATCAATAAAACTAAGGTGATTCTTAGAAATCAGTGTGGCTGAAATACCTCCCAATCTGGTTACGCTTGAGCAAATATTGTCAGTCCCATGTACATTAAAGACATTGTTTTATAGCTGGCAGCAAGCTTAGGGCTCTTTATTAGGTTTAAGGAACATAAGTGCTTTTATCCTAGTGAACATAATGGAAAGCAAAAAGCAGTTTTGGCCTGCTGATAGACCAACAGCAACGAGTAACTTTGTATTGATTTAAAGGCTTTAAATACATCAGTAGCCGTCCAAGCCTGGTGCCTTGCCCCTGGGTAGATTTTCAGTTGTTTTCACAGTCTTCTGCCATAAGATATTTTTACAGTGCGCTGCCACATTTTCCCCATTACGTTCTCAGAGTGGGTTATCTTTTGAAAATGCCAACTGTTTCACTGGTTATCGATACTAGAACATGAAGACGATCATGTGTATTCCTGTAAAAGAATATTATTTATTTGCTCTGGGTTGGTATGCAGTTTATCATTCTGATGTTTTACACCTGGGGTATAATATTTTTAGCCATTTACTTTTATTTTCAGACAATCACTTTATAGAATGTCATTCCTGAAGCACACTACAACAAGCTATTTTTCTCCCATTTGTCATGGAGACTTAGAAATTGTATATTTTTTAACTGGTTTAGTGGTTTTAATTTGCCACAGCAACTATCACTACTATATTGAATTTATAATTACATTCTAAGTTGCCAGGACTGTAAGTAAATGAGTTTACCTTTGTGAATATTGTAGAGCATTGTATGGATCTTCACCATTACCCATTCTCCTTACTTTTCAATTTAAAGCATTCCTATACGGCAAAAATGTTACCCTCCTGGGGTGCTCCATTGAAGCTTAAAAAGAGGATATTAATGCGTCCAATTATGCATTAGTTTTAACTGTTGCAATATGATTGTGTCAAATTCCACTGCCAGTGGAGAAGAGATCGCATTTTTATGACTACTTGTATGATAACCATTGAATGGTCCGATATGGCTTTCAATTGTATAGCGATCTCTTGTGTCCCTTGCTTTTTTAAATTTCTCCAAGTCTTTTAGGTTTCTAATACCATGACAAGAATGGACCCTACACCTACATCAAAGTATGATTACAATTCATGAAATTAATGTTGTTTCAGTCTTTGTCAGCCAAAAGAGCTCTTCGCAGCACCTGGAATGTGCCCAGTAATGACTCCTACAGTTCGTATGGGGTTACATGTATTGGTAACCTATCTAAATATGATTGTAGATTCTTTTTTATAAGACCCATTGCTCCTCCTACTATTGGAACTGTCTAGGTATCCTTCTTCCACATTGCTCTAATTTCTGCCTTCAGATCCTGATATTTTATGAGTTTGTCTCTCTGTAGGCAAGGCATTGTAGACACTGGGTGTGGCATTTTCAGTGATCATTGCTACTTTTCTCTTCTTTTTATGGACCACTATATCTGGTTTTCTAGCATCTGTTTTTTGAATTGTTGGTAATGGGGGATCCCATGTGGTGTAAGCTTCATAATTTTCTATGATGCTTCGTGTCTCATGTCTCCAGTGTTTTTCAGCTACTTCATTACTATAATGTTTGTGCAATCCCCAGCACAACAGTCATGCTACATTATTATGCCTTTCAGTATACAGTTCTTCTGCTAATTAGTATGTCACAACCAGCAATGAATTGTGCGACTGTTTCAATTTGGTTTTACAAAACCTACATTTGTCTGTTTCTCCTACATGCTCAATGGACTTTGTAAACCAACATGTACATAGCCCACTGTCTTGAGCCTCCAGTATTAACCCTACATCTCTTGCTTTCAATTTGCCTTTCCCTAACCATTCCTGTCTTCGTTCCTGATCAACATGAGGTTCTTCCAGAGGTTTTTCTATACTTGCAAATATATTTATGCATTTTCCACATTTCTTGCCTTCTCATCTGGTCTTTCACCTTATATTCTTTGTTTATTGGCACATTCAGTTGCTGCCTGATTTTTTTTTATCTACTACTAGTTTGATTTTCATTCCTGCTTGACACTGATAAGCTTCTGCTAGATTAAGCAGAGAAGTCATCTTAGATTTATTCCCCTCTTGTTTCAAAACTTTCACTATGTTTGAGTCTTGTGAGGTCAGCAGATGTGTGGAGTCCCATGATTGCAGCTCTGTACATGTAATCAATTTCCAGGAGGCCCATCCCTCCTTCATAACATGTGAAATGTAACTTGCAGTTATTGTGAAGCTTTTCTCCCTGGGCTTCCGCTGAAAATGGGCTCTTCTTGGCCCAGTGGACTTCCCCAGTCATCAAACTTAAATAAATAATGGGAAATATATAATCTTGATATGCAGTGATTTTTTATAAATCATTTGGTGAGCATGAAGCATCCTTCTTGTTTTCCATTCTTATCTATCCAACATGTTTTGGGGTCAGTCAGTCACTCCAAAACTGTAAGTTAGGACAGGAAGAGCAAATTGGTTTATAGCTTGGATTTTGTTCTTAGATGTCAGTGCTGTTTTCAGGATTAATTTAAATCTAAAATATTCCTTACTAAATTTTATTTGCATTTGTTCATGTTTTATTGTTGATCCTTCATCAATTCCAAAATGTTTATACATTCCCTCTTGGTCATGTTCTTTTATATCACATTCTTGTAGCATGGGTCTGTTAATCTGACAGTAGTCTGACCAAGTAGCTATATTATCAGTGTAAAAGGTGTAACTTAATGAGGGTAGGACTGCATTATGCCAGTCATCTAGAAGTAGCTTATCCATGAAGCTACCAAACACCTTAGAGGTTTCAAAAGGAAGATATTCCTGTGATTGAGTCTACCTAATGTAAAGTCTTAAAATCACCTCCAATCAACCAACCAAACTCAAAGACAAAGAAAGTACCTTCTGTTGATTGTCTCATGTATTCAAGTGAGACATTGAAGCACGGTGATGGATTCAAGTTGTTTATTGTACATAAACACATCAAAATACTAGTGCCCAAGAATTAAAGAAGGCTCAAATCAAAACTCACCTCCAGTTTCCAGCAAAACTAAAGTTTTTTTGCCTGATGGTCTTAATAATATTTGATGACCTAGACACTGCCTTAACATGCATCAAAAAGCATAAAATTTTAGACAAAATAGAAGAGATGGAATGGGCAAACCCATCACTGAAGAGAATAACATCTGAAACATCCTGGAAAACTGTGAGCAAACAAAAGAGACTAAAAAACAAATATCTTACACAGTCCATCAGTTTGCTTAGAAATGGATATATTCTGTCTGCAAAAAGTGTAATCCGTAATATTTTGTTTTAAGGCAAGCAAAACAGATAATCAGTATGGACTTTGAATATCTCTGAGTTGAACGTTTGGAAAATGGAAAATTGTTTGAATGTTGGCTGTACCACAAATTATTTCTTTTCCCTCTTCTTTCCTCTTTTCTGACATAATTAGTCAGTAGATACTGTGCTTCACTTTGCATTGCTATATACTTGCGAACACAGTTAAAATATATATATAAATATATATGTATATGGGTGTGTGTGTAATTGACAAGCCTTATCTGCAAAGCCATGGAGGATCATAATGGGGACCATAAATAAAAGACATAGGAATTGGCAGACTTTGATCCATCCCAGTTTTTAGCTTGTCAAAAGGTAGATCATGCCTTCTTTCTGGACTTTTGAAACAGAAACCAAAGCCAAAATTGAGGAAAGGCAGTCCATACAGCCTACTACCTAGATCTGGCTTCTGGCTTTGATACAATACCCAAAAACTCACTCACTTAAATGTTAAACTCATCTAAATCACCCATCATGCAAACTGGAGGTTGATAGTAGTCTGTCATTCGACACCCATGTAGCTAAAGTAGTTGAACCTTCTTCCCATTGCCCACCTTATCATGAAGGATCTCATCTAGATCATCAAGGAGGTCACTCTATCTCTCTCATCATCACTCATGACCAGTGAAATGATACAATGCCCCCATTGATCTGACCGACCGACACTTGCAGCAGAAAGCAGGCTGGATCTCACCAAAAGGATAAAAAAGGTCTCAAACAGCATATCAACGACTGAAAAAGAACTAGAAGAAAGAAAGCTCTCTCTTGCTCAGATGCTACCCTGCTCAGAGACGCACTAGTGCCTTATAAACACACAGAGATGAAATCCCTTCATGAAAAATAAATCCTTCAAATGTCAGAGAGGGGTCAGAGCCACTTAAACCTAAAAAGGGCGCCGCGGACGGGAATGCGGGGGGGCGGAGGGATAGATAGATCACCTGCGACTCTTGAATAAAAATGTGGTATATGATAGGGCAGAGCATACCTCGCCTTATTCAGACCAATTGTGGGGAGGAAACCTTGGGGAGATGTGACCCCAGATACCTTACTAGCCTCAGGCAGCAACAACAGCACAGCATGGCAATGCGTAATAATGGGTATAATAAGTAAAAGTAAACACAAAAAAGAAAAACTATAGGCTAAAAAAAAGCCCCTAGGCTAAGGGCTAGGTGTATGAACCTATGAACCTAACCTATGAACCTATATATATATATATATATATATATATATATATATATATATTAATATTGACAAATGTTTAAATGTTAAAGCTAGTGTTTGTTAGTCAAGGGTTTATAAGTTACAATCTGTTGAATTATTTTGTTTAATGATATTACAAGCTTTAATAGAATTTGGTTATGGGTTATATTGAATACTTCATTTGTGAAAATGCACCCTGGCATATAACATCAGAAATATTGCTTAAAACCAGTATTTTTAGCTTCACTTATGTTTTTTCTGCTTAATTGAATCAGAAAGACAATTTTGAGTTTCCACAGGCTCGAGATGCATGGTCATGAGCTTAAGAAAGTCTCTGTATACTCCATTCCTTCATAGAAACAGCCATCCAGCTTCAAATCAAACTTTGACCTCCAGTGACACGCACATGTGATGAGACAATGTTGGACAAATAGATTCAAGCTGGTAAACCATCTCCAAAGAAAAGGAAAAAGGGATATTTAAGCAATATTTGTAAGTTTAAAGCTTAATAAACAACTGAAATTAATAATAAAATTGGAGATGTACTGCTTTCCTTTATAAGTGAAATTTGCTTACTAAGCTGTTACTATTAGTTAAGCCTCGATTCCAAAGTCTTGTGTAAAGCAGGTTCATGGCAGATGAGAGATGTTAACCTTATGAGATATGACATTTATTTTCTTGAATGATGTAGCTACTGATAATTGTCACATTCAGTGACCATGGGGAACTGTGTACTACTGAATAGGTTTACTGGTAGATGCAGTAGCTTAACAAAGTCTCTGGTTATAATGCTAAAATCTGGAGATGCAAGACAATTTTGATATACTAATCTAATGACAATGGAATGAGTATTTTAGAGTATTATAAAGTATACGTGATTACACAGACTGATTTTTTTCTGACGTGGGTGTGCCACTTAACTAATGCAGATGGTATAACTGAATAAATGACCAAGAAGGGTGGAAAACAAGATGAATACAGGAATGCATGACATATCAGATAGATGAAAAGGTTACAAATGTTATAGTTGGCATATTTATGTAAACTTACTTTTCATGATTGTATAGGCTTTAACAGTGAAACACCTAATAGATGGGCCCTGACATGCAGTCAGTTGCTGTATACATATTATAGGTTATTTTGTCAAAATATGATTTAACATATAGCTCTTTGTCAAAGAGAATTTCATCTTTTGAATGGTATTGAGGCTAGTTATTGTAACCCCAAAGTGGGTTGCTCAGATAGACAGGTTTACTATTTCTTTTATCTCTCTCTGCTACATATGCAAAAGCTATATTGTAATGAAACTATAGCCCTATTTGATGTAAAATGTATTGGTTTGTATATACTGCTTAAGAATGATACCTGTCATGGAATTCTACAGTAACTATATTAGTGTTAACTAGGCACCTATTTTAACTAATCTGTACATACGTTTAGGAGGTAAAGCAGTGGTATGGGGATATACTAAATAAATCTTTACTCACTGATCAAAGTTATATTACAAGGGGAAAACACTATATATGACAACATGTTGTGGACTAAGTCTAGACTCTTATATTTAAAAAAAGAAAGGAAAAAAAAAGGTTTTAAAATAATGACATAAAAATCTCCTTTATGTATTCGAAGGTTTAATAATGTTTTCTTTACTCAAAGTATGATAAGTTTATGTGTATCCCATATAAGCTGTTAGCATAGTAAGTAATTGATACATTTGGATGTTAACTGTAGAGGTGTCTTTCAACGTATTATCTTAATATACTGTCTATATTGGATAGATAACACTTGGTTATATTTGAAATGTCTGTTTACATTGTTTGAAAAGCCTTATCTTAACATTGTGTATATAAATTGTTAGAAATCTGTTAATGCTGATAGATTGTTAAACATGAATTTTATAAGATAACATTTAGGTTCATATTCTATCTGGTACATGAGACTCAAGTATAGTTATGATGGTTATTTTGGAACTGATTTCATATGTTTAGACATTAATCTAAAAATATGCACAGGAACTCACTAAGATGATTAATATAGAGAAGTTTTTATAAATAGATTTGCTTACACTTATATAATATATTGTAGGTCAGTATGCTTAAATATTGTTTATATATTAAAGTTTATATTGCAATTTAAAGTTTATATATATATATATATATATATATATATATATATATATATATATATGTATATTTATATATATATATATATATATATATATATATCTATATATATATATATATATATATATATATATAGATATATATGTTGTTGAGTCAAAATTTTAATAAATAAGATTGATCAATCTTCTTAATTTATATACTGTGTGCAGCTAAGACCCTGCTGTTGCTGATTGGGTTGTAAAACTGAGTGGCTGTTGCTACACAGTTTAGGAGTTTATAACTCCAGGCTGAGTGTGGGCTTTGTATATAGAGTTATTCAAATTTTTTAATGATGGTAACAAATACTTTTTCAAGACATCCATTAATTGTATTACACAAAATACTCAACACTAGATGGTTCCAAATCAAATTCTATGCTTAAAACTAACCCATTCTTGAGTAAACAAGTTACCTCCGAACAAAACAAGGGGAAAATTAAAATAAAAATAAGAAATAAAGAACAAATATGAATTCAAACTAAAGACATTAAGTTTGTTAAATAACCAAAATAACTTTGCTGAGAGGGAACTCCATTAGCATTAATGGTTTGAATAACCCCTGTAAAAGAGAAAACCTATTTAGATATTTAAACTTACACAAATCTTACTTAATTTTCTTGCAGGAAACTCATCTTCTAAAATAAGACATAACCAGACTTGATACGAATAAGCTTATTCTATCTGGTTCTGAACATTCATAGAAAAAAAGAGGTGTAGCCATTATATGGAACAAATCACTACCTATCCCTAAAATAATTAATACTTATCAAGATGATAAGGGAATGTTGAGTTATAGTATAAATAAATAAAATCTTTACCTTGGTAAATGTCTACTGGATACCATGTATAGGAATAAATACTGTTAAGCAACACCTAAATCAAATTATTTCCTTTGCAAAAGGAAATATTATGGCAGGTGAATTTAATTGCATCCTAAATGAAAATGAAACCAGTATTAAAGGTAGAAGAAACATAACTTCACAGGCCAAACATTTAAAAGACTTCATGAACTCATTTCAACTTAATGATGTAAACAACCAAGCCTGCCCAAACTCAATACCCTTTTCCTTTTATTCTAATAGACATGGTTCGTATTCTAAAATAGTGCCCTAATTTCTAATCAGTTAACTAATGTTATAACAAAATCCATAATTATCTCTTGTCCATTATCCGACCATAATTCCATTAATTTTGAATTAAATATTAACTTATTATCTAAAGTTCAGTTTAGAAGAATACCAGCTTACATTACCAAATTAGAAGAATTTAAGGAGTTCATTACAAATGAAATAACTTTATAGAAATAAATACCACCCCAGATACTTATGTAATTTATATTTGGGATGCTGTTAAAGCATACTTATATGGGAAAATAATCAACTGGTATAACAACAAAAGGAAGGTGTGTGGGATAAAGATCTACAGACAATTCAAAATAAGCTAGATAACCTTAAACAAAATGATAAACACATGATATTAAAGAAGAAATCAATATATTAAATAAATATCTAGATATCCTTAGTCATAAAACAAATAAGTTTAGAAAAACAAACTGTTCGCTTTTTCCAACAATCCTAAATATTTAAATAGGCTTAAAAATAAAACCATTAGGCTTAGTAAACATAATCATATTAAAGAAATATATTTCCCTAAAACGGAGAAAGGTTTACAATGTTCAAAACATAGAAGAATTTGGGGAGCAATTCCATACAATTAATCAAAAAGAAGTCTTTATGGAATCAGAAGAAAATATAAAAGGTTTTATAAATAAATACACTAAAAAACATCTTAACAAACAAGTAGACCTTATAGACAAGAATATCTCTCTTACAGATATTCAGACACAAATTAATAAACTTAAGTTAAATAAAGCTCCAGGAAATGATGGAATCATGCCAGAAATATAAACAATTATGCCCAGAAATGCTTTAACATTATTACAAACATTTTTTTAACAACACAAAAAGAATCTATAAACCCCCTTCACGGAAATGCACATTTATAGCCCCAATAATCAAACCAAACAAGGATCCAAGAAAATGCTCCTTATATAGAGCCATTTCTCTATTGAACGTGGATTACAAAATGTTTATGAATATTTATGCAGACAGATTGAAATATATCCCCCCAAATTTGATAGATGAAGACCAGATTGGTTTCATAATAAATAGAAATTCTTTTGATAATGTTAAAAGAATGCTATCATTAATTGATTATGCTAATAAAAAAGATCTAATCCTAGTAAGTTTAGACATAAATTCAACCTTTGATTCCATAAATTGGGAATATTTGATTATATGACTTAGAAGTCTAAATTTCTCAGATAACTTAAACTTAATAAAACATTTATATAAACAAACCCAGGCATATATCAAAATTGGTACTTATACTTCACAAAATATCCAAATATTGAAAGGAACTAAACAAGGTTGCCATCTTTTCCCTCTGATATTCACTTTAATTATGGAACCATGGGCCAACAGCATTAGAATGAATAAAGATATAGAAGGCTTTAATATAAACTCACATCTAAAATTCAGCTCTTTGCTGATGATGATCTTATTAAACTTAGAGCAGACATGGATGATATATTACTATTATTTGTTTCCATGGAAAAATTCCAAAATAAATCAGGCTTGACTTTTAACAATGAAAAAAAGAAAGATTCTTCCTATGTACCTTAAAAACAAAGTAGGAGATCAATATCTTAAATATATTCTCAACTCAGGCTAGTTTACATGTTTAGGAATAACATTAACCACGGATGTCAAAAACATAATATATAATTACAACAATGTACTTAATATTTAATCTCTTATAACTAAGTGGAAGAAAATCTTCTTTACTATGGTAGAAAGACTAATAATAATTAAAATGATCATTCTCCCAAAAATATTATATATCCTACAATCAATTTCTTTACTCCCACAAAATCAGTAGTTGAAAAACTAAACTCAATGATATTAAGATTCTTTTGGTTTCCTAACAAACCTAGAATTGCCCTAAAAGTTCATTTGAGTAGCTGGACAAATGAAACCAATCTGGTCTTCATCTATCAAATTTGGGGGGATATATTTCAATCTGTCTGCATAAATATTCATAAACATTTTGTAATCCACGTTCAATAGAGAAATGGGTCTATATAAGGAGCATTTTCTTGGATCCTTGTTTGGTTTGATTATTGGGGCTATAAATGTGCATTTCCGTTAAGGGATAGATTCTTTTTGTGTTGTTAAAAAAATGTTTGTAATAATGTTAAAGCATTTCTGGGCATAATTGTTTATATTTCTGGCATGATTCCATCATTTTCTGGAGCTTTATTTAACTTAAGTTTATTAATTTGTGTCTGAATATCTGTAAGAGAGATATTCTTGTCTATAAGGTCTACTTGTTTGTTAAGATGTTTTTTAGTGTATTTATTTATAAAACCTTTTATATTTTCTTTTGATTCCATAAAGACTTCTTTTTGATTAATTGTATGGAATTGCTCCCCGAATTCTTCTATGTTTTGAACATTGTAAACCTTTCTCTGTTTTAGGGGAATATATTTCTTTAATATGATTATGTTTACTAAGCCTAATGGTTTTATTTTTAAGCCTATTTAAATATTTAGGATTGTTGGAAAAAGCGAGCAGTTTGTTTTTCTAAACTTATTTGTTTTATGACTAAGTATAGCTAGATATTTATTTAATATATTGATTTCTTCTTTAATATCATGTGTTTATCATTTTGTTTAAGGTTATCTAGCTTATTTTGAATTGTCTGTAGATCTTTATCCCACACACCTTCCTTTTGTTGTTATACCAGTTGATTATTTTCCCATATAAGTATGCTTTAACAGCATCCCAAATATAAATTACATAAGTATCTGGGGTGGTATTTATTTCTATAAAGTTATTTCATTTGTAATGAACTCCTTAAATTCTTCTAATTTGGTAATGTAAGCTGGTATTCTTCTAAACTGGACTTTAGATAATAAGTTAATATTTAATTCAAAAGTAATGGAATTATGGTCGGATAATGGACAAGAGGTAATTATGGATTTTGTTATATCATTAGTTAACTGATTAGAAATTATGGCTCTATTTTAGAATACAAACCATGTCTATTAGAATAAAAGGAAAGGGGTATTGAGTTTGGGCCAGTTTGGTTGTTTACATCATTAAGTTGAAATGAGTTCATGAAGTCTTTTAAATATTTGGCCTGTGAAGTTAGGTTTCTTTTACCTTTAATACTAGTTTCATTTTCATTTAGGATGCAATTAAAATTACCTGCCATAATATTTCCTTTTGCAAAGGAAATAATTTGATTTAGGTGTTGCTTAACAGTATTTATTCCTATACCTGGTATCCAGTAGACATTTACCAAGGTAAAGATTTTATTTATTTCTACTATAACTCAACATTCCCTTATCATCTTGATAAGTATTAATTATTTTAGAGATAGGTAGTGATTTGTTCCATATAATGGCTACACCTCTTTTTTTCTATGAATATTCAGAACCAGATAGAATAAGCTTATTCGTATCAAGTCTGGTTATGTCTTATTTTAGAAGATGAGTTTCCTGCAAGAAAATTAAGTAAGATTTGTGTAAGTTTAAATATCTAAATAGGTTTCCTCTTTTACAGGGGTTATTCAAACCATTAATGCTAACGGAGTTCCCTCTCAGCAAAGTTATTTTGGGTATTTAACAAACTTAATGTCTTTAGTTTGAATTCATATTTGTTCTTTATTTCTTATTTTATTTTAATTTTCCCTTGTTTTGTTCGGAGGTAACTTGTTTACTCAAGAATGGGTTAGTTTTAAGCATAGAATTTGATTTGGAACCATCTAGTGTTGAGTATTTTGTGTAATACAATTAATGGATGTCTTGAAAAAGTATTTGTTACCATCATTAAAAAATTTGAATAACTCTATATACAAAGCCCACACTCAGCCTGGAGTTATAAACTCCTAAACTGTGTAGCAACAGCCACTCAGTTTTACAACCCAATCAGCAACAGCAGGGTCTTAGCTGCACACAGTATATAAATTAAGAAGATTGATCAATCTTATTTATTAAAAGCGACTTTACCTGATTTAAGTATAATTTTTGTGGCTTTCCACTTCTATTTATCTAGCAACTGTATTTCGCCTGCTTGCTGATACATTGTTATTGTTTTTTCTGCATTTACTCTGTTTTTGCACTTGTTTCTCAGTTTGTTACTTTTAAAATCTGTAACTGTTGCAAATTGTTTGTGTAGGCTGTGATAGCCGATTTATAGCATTTATAAGTGTTTACTGTATCTGTTTCTGCTTGTTTTCTGAAAAAACAAAACAAAAAAAAAATATATATCTCTTGTTTTCCAGCCTTACTAAGCTAGAATAGTCCAGTTTCAGAGCTTGCTGATCCCTGGGCTTTGTTTGCAGTTCCTGTTACTGATTCTTTACCTAATTTGGAAGAGAGG
Source organism: Protopterus annectens (assembly GCF_019279795.1). Classification (NCBI taxonomy): domain Eukaryota; kingdom Metazoa; phylum Chordata; order Ceratodontiformes; family Protopteridae; genus Protopterus; species Protopterus annectens. The sequence continues at coordinate 714,583,902 of NC_056743.1, read as the reverse complement.
AAGTTCCCTTGCTTACCAGTGGGAGTGGGAAGCATTGAGCTGCCTGTTGGTCCAGTTTTGTGAGGTTTCAGCCAGCAACTTGGAGTTTATTGGTCGTTTTGGGCCAGTTCCTAGCTTCTTTCAGCCCCCTGATATAAAAAGCTAAGCGGCGTTTTGGCTTGTACCCACTCAGCACAGATCCTCGTGGTGGCCAGCAGAGTAATCCAAGCTTCAGAGAGCTAAAAAAGCGACTTTACCTGATTTAAGTATAATTTGTATGGCTTTCGACTTGTATTTATCTAGCAACTGTATTTAAGCCTGCTTGCTGATACATTGTTATTGTTTTCTGCATTTACTCTGTTTTTGCACTTGTTTCTCAGTTTGTTACTTTTAAAATCTGTAACTGTTGCAAATTGTTTGTGTAGGCTGTGATAGCTGATTTATAGCATTTATAAGTGTTTACTGTATCTGTTTCTGCTTGTTTTCTGAAAAAAAAAAAAAAAAAAATATCTCTTGTTTCCCGCCTTACTAAGCTAGAATAGTCCAGTTTCAGAGCTTGCTGATCCCTGGGCTTTGTTTGCAGTTCCTGTTACTGATTCTTTACCTAATTTGGAAGAGGAAGTTCCCTTGCTTACCAGTGGGAGTGGGAAGCATTGAGCTGCCTGCTGGTCCAGTTTTGTGAGGTTTCAGCCAGCAACTTGTAGTTTATTGGTCGTTTTGGGCCAGTTCCTAGCTTCTTTCAGCCCCCTGATATAAAAAGCGCTAAGCGTGTTTTGGCTTGTACCTACTCAGCACAGATCCTCGTGGTGGCCAGCAGAGTAATCCAAGCTTCAGAGAGCTAAAAAAGCGACTTTACCTGATTTAAGTATAATTTTGTGGCTTTCCACTTCTATTTATCTTGGTACTGTATTTCCGCGTGTTTGCTGATACATTGTTGTTGTTTTTTCTGCATTTACTCTGTTTTTGCACTTGTTTCTCAGTTTGTTACTTTTAAAATCTGTAACTGTTGCAAATTGTTTGTGTAGGCTGTGATAGCCGATTTATAGCATTTATAAGTGTTTACTGTATCTGTTTCTGCTTGTTTTCTGAAAAAAACAAAAACAAAAAAATATCTCTTGTTTTCCCGCCTTACTAAGCTAGAATAGTCCAGTTTCAGAGCTTGCTGATCCCTGGGCTTTGTTTGCAGTTCCTGTTGCTGATTCTTTACCTAATTTGGAAGAGAGGAAGTTCCCTTGCTTACCAGTGGGAGTGGGAAGCATTGAGCTGCCTGCTGGTCCAGTTTTGTGAGGTTTCAGCCAGCAACTTGTAGTTTATTGGTCGTTTTGGGCCAGTTCCTAGCTTCTTTCAGCCCCCTGATATAAAAAATGCTAAACGCTCGTGTTTTAGCTTGTACCTACTCAGCACAGATCCTCGTGGTGGCCAGCAGAGTAATCCAAGCTTCAGAGAGCGAAAAAAGCGACTTTACCTGATTTAAGTATAATTGTTGTGGCTTTCCACTTCTATTTATCTAGCAACTGTATTTCGCCTGCTTGCTGATACATTGTTATTGTTTTTTCTGCATTTATTCTGTTTTGCACTTGTTTCTCAGTTTGTTACTTTTAAAATCTGTAACTGTTGCAAATTGTTTGTGTAGGCTGTGATAGCCGATTTATAGCATTTATAAGTGTTTACTGTATCTGTTTCTGCTTGTTTTCTGAAAAAAACAAAACAAAAAAATATCTCTTGTTTTCCCGCCTTACTAAGCTAGAATAGTCCAGTTTCAGAGCTTGCTGATCCCTGGGCTTTGTTTGCAGTTCCTGTTGCTGATTCTTTACCTAATTTGGAAGAGAGGAAGTTCCCTTGCTTACCAGTGGGAGTGGGAAGCATTGAGCTGCCTGCTGGTCCAGTTTTGTGAGGTTTCAGCCAGCAACTTGTAGTTTATTGGTCGTTTTGGGCCAGTTCCTAGCTTCTTTCAGCCCCCTGATATAAACAACGCTAAACGCGTTTTGCTTGATTTAGTCGCGATTTAGTGCGGAGCTGCTACTGTTGCACACTAGGGCAGCACCGGTTAAGCAGATTTAAACTATTAGGGCTACCTAAATTACACTCTTCAAATTTTCCCTTAAAACTACCTTCCTCGAACTATACTACTGATCTAATCAGCGTATCCTATGACTAAAAAGATCATCTCTACTTGACTCCAAGTAGACTATTCTCTATCTGTTAAACCTAGCACTTGCTCCTACAGTACTTATTACCTTGATACGGCGCTCTTGTCATAGATAGTACCCCAAAAAGGCAAACCCCCATTTCTCGGTCACCCATGTCCCCCGGAATCTTCTTTAAAGTTTTTTTTTTGTCTATTCCTTCTAGCATGTCGGGGGATCAGTTGCTAGTGTCCTCTCCTGCTCAGCTGGTGAACCTGGGAATATTGAGGCAATGTTACAATTGCCTCATGTACCTGAACAACCCTCTCCTCCTCCCACAAAACACAAATACATGCGAGAGATGCAACTATACGGCCAAACTGGAGGCTGAGCTCTCTCAACATAGGACTGGCAAGACCAGTCAGGAGGAGAAGGTTACCACACACACTATAGACCCAGTCTCACATAGTACCATCACAACCTCAAATCATACACATAAACACACAAAGACATACTCAGGCTCCGTTCAAAAATCTACCAAAACAGCAGAGGCCACCAAAGCAGACACCCAAACAACCACCACCTCAGAACACATCACCTGCAACACATAGACCTCACAGTCAGAGTGTCAAACAGTCACAGCCCTTAAGGCCAAACAAAATGCCAGGCACACTAGTCATTGGTGACTCCATAGTCAGACACACTGGCGTCCGCTCACCAGACTGAGTAAGGAGAAGGTCACAGTAAGCTGCCTGTCGGGCGCTAGAATCCGCCACATAACGCCAAGCACTCAGGTCTCTCAACAGCAGGTACAAATCTGACTCAGTCATTGTCCACGCTGGTGTAAGCGACCTGAGGCGCACCTCCTTGGACTACATGAAAAGAGACATTGAGGAGCTCTCTGATTATGTAGCCCAGGCAGGTATGACCCTGACCTTGAGCAGTATCCTACCTTCACCAAGAATGATGCCACAATACAGAGATAAGATGATCAGCTTTAACAATTGGCTTAAACACTGGTGTGTCATTCAAAGGGGATCCAGTGTCTGTCTGCCTGGGATGACATGCTGGACAAGCCACGCTGCTCAAGGGATGGCTTGCACCTGTCACCCTGGGATTCCGGATATTGGCAAGGCTCTTGCCACCCCATAGTGCCTTTTTAGGCAAGGCTCAAATTCTAAACCTACCACCCTAGAACACAAAAGGAAAAAAACTAAGGGTAATGCTGCTCAATGCCAGAAGTCTGAATCTCAAAATGCGCACTCGAGGCCCTTCTCAGTATGGAGAACATCGATGTCTGTGCTGTGACAGAAACCTGGTTCAAGGCTCCTGAGAGCACCCCAGCACTATCAGGTTTTACCTCATATCATGCGTTCCGGCCCCAAAATCCGGACAATACCAAGAAAGGAGGGGTATCCATATTCATCAAGGACACCCACACCTCAAGACTGGTGACAGCATACGATGCATCGGAGACCATCCAGGTGCAATTAACCATAGGCAAGACTGCTCTGCAAATTGTAGCATGTTACAGGCCACCCTCACAAACTCAGGAACCTCACATGGCCTTCCTGAAAACACTAGAGGATAAATGTATCACCAAACACCATCATACTAGGTGACTTCAATTACCCTAATATAGACTGGGAACACTACTCAAGCCCAAACACCCTAGCCCAAATGTTCCTGGAATTCATAAACTCAAATGCCATGGAACAACTAGTTACCATCCCCACAAGAGGAGATAACATAATTGACCTCATCATCACGAACATGGGAGCACAATGTTCAACACGAAGTATACCCTCACTGGTGAGATCAGATCACAAACTAATCTAAGCTGGAGGTCCTCATCCCACCCCACCTGAAATAAAAAGACCACAGTAAAGAACTTCTCAGCCGACTTCACAGTTGGAAAGACTAGTGTGGTCTCCTTTAAGGCCCCCGAGCCGGCGGAAAACAGTACACAAGCCGCAGAAACACTTACAAATGCCTTCTACCAGCACCTGCAGGACTGCATGGATAAGGCAATCCCAAGCAAAACAAAGACTCTTTGTACCAAGGCAAGTGTCAGTCTGGTGGACCCCAGCCATAAACAAACTCTACAACAAAGGAGGAAGCTACTACAAGATAGAGCAAAATCCTTAAAGGTAAGACACCCTTGATCACTATAAGTAAAACTAAGAGCTCTCTTAAAATCATCCAAAGCAAATTTTGAGAGAAAAATAGCTAAAGACTCAAAGACAATCATAAGGCCTTCTTTAGCTATATTTAGAAACCTGGGAGGAAACTCCCAGATATGCTCAGAACTAATTCAAAATGATGTGAAGATTACTGATCCTACGGACATTGCCAACATACTGGCTGACAGGTTCAGTGCAAATTTCTTCTCCCCCCCTCCCCAAAGGAGAGATATCTATACCAAGCAGTTGCAGCCCCCAAACATCTCCAACGCCCAAGTGAGAACTGCTCTCTCAAAGCAAAAACACAGCATCCATGGGACCTGATGGTGTCCCCGGCTGTGTGCTCCACGAACTCAATGAGGAATTAAACCCACAGCTAGGACAGCTGTTTAATCAAAGTCTTACCTCTGGATACGTACCCAGGGGGTGGCGCACTGCAACTGTGGTCCCACTTCACAAAGGCGGTGCCTCCACCGACCCTGGAAATTACCAGCCCATTAGCTTGACAAGCCTTATCTGCAAAGCCATGGAGAGGATCATAATGGACCTCATAAATAAAGACATAGGGAATTTGCAGACTTTGGATCCAACCCAGTTTGGCTTTGTCAAAGGCAGATCATGCCTTTTAAACTTGGTTGACTTTTCTGAAACAGTCACCAAAGCCATTGAGGAGGGAAAGGCGGTCCATACGGCCTACCTCGAGGTGGCGAAGGCCTTGATACAATACCCCACTTGGGTATCATTGAAAAACTCATCAGCTTAAATATTAACCCATACATCACAAGATGGGTTGCAAACTGGCTGAGTGACAGAACCCACAGGGTCAGAGTTGCTGGCGCCATGTCAGACTCAAAGCCTGTCACAAGTGGTGTCCCACAGGGCTCAGTCCTGGGCCCACTCTTGTTTGGCATCTACTTCTCCGGTACAAGCAAATACAGGAGGGTTATGGCTGACAAAGTTTGCAGATGACTGCAAACTGGGCCATAGTAGAAAACACATCTGACACAGATATCCTTCAGAAGGGTCTCACAGAAGCGGATAACTGGTGCCAGAGCCATGGCCTAAAGTTAAATGCCAAAATGCATAGTCATACCCTTTGGGAAAAACAAAGTTACCCTAGCTACCAAATAGGTGGCAATCCACTGAGCACAGAAGAAGTTATCAGGGACCTGGGGACCCAGGTTGATAGTAGTCTGTCATTCGACACCCATGTAGCTAAAGTAGTTAGGAAGACCTTCTACATTGCCCACCTTATCATGAAGGATTCTCATCTAGATCAAGGGAGGTCATTGTCTCCCTCTACTCATCACTCATCAGACCAATGATTGAGTACAATGCCCCATTCGAATGTATCTGACCCGACACTTGCAGCAGCTGGAGAGGCCACAAAGTTCCTCACCAAAAGGATAAAGGGTCTCAAAAATCTGTCCTATGCTGCCTGACTGAAAGAACTCCAGCTCTATTCAGTCTTACACGCTTGCTCAGAGGTGACCTTTGCCTAACATACAAGGCCATATCAAACTCAGATTTGATGAATATGCTTCACCTCAAAAATCTAGATCCATCAGAGCCACAAGGCGGGAGACTTAAACCTCGACACGGCTATTAATAGGACGTGCTGGAGGGATAGATTCATCACCCAAAGACTCCCTATGCTGTGGAACAAAATCCCGGTATATGTGAGGCAGAGCACCTCGCTGGCCTTGTTCAAGAGAAATCTTGACCAATGGATGGGAGATCGCAGATATACCCCAGGGATTACCTCAGTGTCACTGCTCGACAGAGGCACAGCAAAATAATGGGTATAGTTCCTAATACTAAAGGGGTGGCGTAAGCCACAAAACGATGGGCTAGGCTTGTAAATGCCCTCGGGCAGATAGCCTAGTATGAACCTATGAACCTATAAGAACTGGTAAACAAATGATCAACATAAGTAACTTCTTTCAGTTTGAATTTACACTTCTGAGGATTTAGTTTAAGATTTACTTCACGAGCATAGTCTAAACTTTCCTGAGGTTTCTGTCATTTTCCACTTCTCTATTGCCCCCTCCAATAATGTCTACAATGATAGCACATGGATAGCCAGAAAAAATTTGCTCCATCACAAGATAAAATACTTCACTAGCAGAATTTATCCCAAATGGCTTCTCAAAAATCTGTATCTACCAAATTGTGTACTGAAAGTAGTTAACAGTGAATTTTGTGATCAAGTGAAATTTGCCAAAAGGAACTTTTTGCATCTAAAACTAAAAAAAATAGTGGCATTTGGCATAAGAGCTACTTCTACTGTGTGTATCGGATGATGAGGATGTTTAAGTGCTTTGTTTAAATCTCTCAGATCAATACATATTCGAATATTATCTGAGCTTTTCTTGTGAGCTATGACTGTGGAGAGTACCCTTTCAGTTGGCTCTTTTATTTGGGTTATTACACCTAAATTCACTATTTTGTCAAGCTTTGCTATTACTTTGCTTTGCATTGCTACTGGAACCTTCCTTGCTGGCCTGACAACTGTGCTTACTTCATGGTTTAGCTTAATGAAATATGTGACTGGAAGATGTTCTTCGTTTTCCATTGCTGCAGTCCTTACTATTGGGTATAGTCCGCATCCAGTCGGCCCGAATACCAGAGTATAAGGCTGACGTCGGTCAGGGCACATTAGACTGACGTCAGTACGTCAGGGTACTAATGCGCATGACCGGCGTCATATCCTCAGTCTTTTTTGCCGCGTGGTCCGATGCAGAAGCAGTTTTGCGAGTGCAGGTTGGCGTTCTGAGATATTCGAAACCGGAGTTTCAGACCGAATCAGAGTTGGCTAAGTACCCGTTGGAGAACATTTTGGTTTTTCTTGCACTCAGTATTCAACGGATGTCAGAAAAAGTGAATAACTGTATTTCTTGTGGGAAACAGATACGCATAAGGATTTCCATACTTTGTGTATACCTTGTTTAGGGCCTGAGCACGACGTTGTTGGTTGCCGCTCTTGTGCTAGGTTTAACCAAACGCACTATTAAGAGGAGGTTAGACTGTGCCAGGTTAGTGTTTGGGAAAGCGTTGCAATTATAAAATGCCGCCGGATGCTCCGGCGCCCGCTTCAAGAAGCGCAAGGACAAAACAGCGAAGCCTAGGGTTGAAGAACCGGCAGTCCCGGACGTCGGTTCTTTAGGAGGCTCAGTGGAGCCAGAGGTTTTGCCAGGAGTTTCTATGGAGTCTCCGGCAGAAACTTTACTGTTACAGGATGTCTCATCTCAGGAGGCAGGCCAGGCTGAGGGGGCTTCTCAGGTACCTATTCTTCCCTCTCTTCCCAAAGTAGTTAGAGCCTCTCCTTCTGTTGCTAAAGCTTCTTTTAGAGGTAGGCCACTTTCAGCTTCAGTGGGGGCTTCTCCTAGCTTTTCGGGTTCTGTACCTAAGAAACATATGCTTAAAATGGCAGAAGATTTGATTACTATGATTAGAGGTTCTATGGGCCCTCCTGATAAGAGGCCTAGGGTGGAACCAGAGTTTGCCAGTTTTGAACAGGGTTCAGAGGCTTCTGAGTCTTCTGCGGATGATTTGCAGGAATATCCTCCTTATTCTGATTCTGATGTGGATGATGCCACTCCTTGACTTCTCCTCCTGAGGATTTTTCATTTTCAGAGACTCTGCATTCCATGAGGGAGCACTTTAAATGGGAAGGCCAGGATTACTCTGATTCCAGGAAGAGGCTTAGGGAATTCTTGTTTTACCCCAGCATAGGCCCTTAGCTATACCTCCTGTGTTGACTGTGGTGGAAGATGTTTTCCAGTGGCTTCCCTCAACCCTGATTCTTTGCCTCCTGCTCCTGTTAAACCTGATAGGTACTATAGGGTGCCCGCAGCTCATAAGTATTTGTTTAAGAGTCCTAGGGCGGACCCAGACACTGTTTCTCAGGGCCTAAAGGTGTTAAAGCCTCTGTGGTTGAAATCCTGTTCCCACTGACAAAGAGGCGAGGGCTTTGGATAGGTGGGGTGAAACTGTATACTTCTTCCACTCTAGCCATGAGAGCATTGAATTGTCAGTTTCATGCTGAAATATCAAAATTATCTCCTTTCACAATTGAAATCTAAGGTGGATGCTTTGGCGGAAGGTATTGAATGTAAAGAGTTGCTGGACTTGGTTTATGTGTCTGAACAAGTGGGCAAGCATTCTTTGCAATGTGGCTTTGATGCTGTGCAGGCCTCCTCGAGGGTGGCTGCCACTATCGTCTATTTGAATTAGAAAATAATATTTGGCTAGAACTACAAACATGCAGGCAATTCCTTCCAAACAAACTCGATTTAATAACTCCCTCCAATAAGGAATCTGTTCCTTTATTGTTAAACTATCTAGTCTTAAATATACAACATAAAACTACTTTCAAAAGAAAGCGATCACAAATATATAAGATTATTAGAGATGAAACACATAAAAGCTCTGTCTGTGGAATTATGCATATATTAATAATCAACGTTGTCAGCGTGTGTGACTGCTCACCCAAAACGCCAAAGATGCGCACCAAAAAATGGAACTTCCTAAAATAATGAAACAAATCAGGTCGGACGTTCGATATAAAATCCACAGTTTTATTGCACACTCCACGTTAAGCGCTTTCACCTACTAGACCGTAGGCTTCATCAGAACAGTTTTAAGAACTGTTGCTTTCGTTTAAATTACATTACATTTTGGCGCCTTTTCACAAAAGTGCCTTCACTTAAAGTGACATACACACAATTCCTAAAAACAATTCCTTTTAAAAACAACAGTAAACAATTAAATGCTCCATTTATCCTATAAATGTTACTATAAAGTTCATATATCTATATACAATCATAATGCTAAAAAAATTCTGTTCTATTGACAGTGTTCTAAAATGCTTTTTACAGATATGCTGTCATTAAGTCCTGGGGGGGTAGTGGCATCCGTTAGAATTTGCCAATAACATTCTCTATACAATAAAAAGTTTTTTAAATTTCCCCCTCTCGGATTTGGTTGAACTGTTTCTAAAATGCCAAATCTAAATTGATGATCGATCCCTTTCTGCATCACATGTTTTGCCAAGGCATTTTTTTCATCACTGTTTTTTATACTGTACACATGAGCATATATTCTTTTCCTAAACTTTTGCTCAGTTTTGCCTATATAATATGCAGTGCACGTTGTGCAATGGGCAAGATATACCAGGAATTTACTGTCACAATTACCTTTTTTAAAAAATATCTTTGTACCATTGTAATTGGACAGTTTTATTTCTTTTTCCAATGTTATATAACTACACTGGCTACAATTGCCACAACTCCTTGTGTGTAACTTCCTGGTCCCACCTGCAGTGTGTTCTACTGCTATAGGTCTTTCTAACAAATTCTTCAGATTAGATGCCATTTTGTATACACACTTCGGTTTGGTACCCATTAAATCAATCATTGCATCATTTGTTAATAATGTGTACCAGTATTTATTCAATGTTTTTTCCACCTTTCTACTATAGGGACTAAATTCCACAATACATGCTCTCCCTAAATCATTTCTGATCCTATTTCTATCATTAGCACTAACTATCAATTGATTGTTGTTAGTTCCTAACAATGGGTATAAATCCGTTCCTCTCCTTAATCTAAGTTCCTCTCTTATTTTTTCCATCATATTCATACTGTAACCCCTCCTTAAATAAAGACATTATATACGAAATTTCCCTATTCACTTCTTCTGTTGACGATGTCATTCTCATAGCTCTGATACATTGCCCCTTAAATATGTTCATTTTTGTTCGGGTAAAAATTATTGATTTATTGGTTTCAGTTGTTAAATAATGAAATGAAATCAATAGATGCCTTAACTCTAGAATTTGAATTAGAAAATAATATTTGGCTAGAACTACAAACATGCAGGCAATTCCTTCCAAACAAACTCGATTTAATAACTCCCTCCAATAAGGAATCTGTTCCTTTATTGTTAAACTATCTAGTCTTAAATATACAACATAAAACTACTTTCAAAAGAAAGCGATCACAAATATATAAGATTATTAGAGATGAAACACATAAAAGCTCTGTCTGTGGAATTATGCATATATTAATAATGAACAACCAGTTGAACAAGATAACAATATTCTGGTATCAGTGAGTAGAACAAAATCCTCTCTTAGATGGAAGTTATACACATGGAGATTTATTCATAGGGCATTTTACACACCATATATTATGAATAAGAATATTAAAAAAGAAAGTGTATGCAAAACATGTAAAATAGAAAAAATGCTGACTGGGCACATGTTTTTTGATTGCAAGGAACTGAAAAGTTATTAGGAAAATGTAAATAAGTTTCTAAACATTTTTAAAAGGAATTTAACTTTCCTTGGTCCCCAAAAACAAAAAAAAAACCCTTTTTCCCTTTTTAATGGAAAACCTTTAAAGTTGCTGATTCTTTTTGAAAAAGGGTTCTGAATTTTTTACCTAATTTAAGAAAATTCGCTTTCATGGATTTGGGGCAATTAAATCCGGGTGGAAAAAATTTTAAATTTGGGGTTTAGTTTATTTTTTTTAAAAATTCAACCTTTAAACTGATTTAAAAGCGGTAAAGGGTTTTTTTACTTTATTTGGGGGCCAAAGTAATAATTGATTTAAAAAACTTTTGATTTAAGTAAATTTTTTTTAAAAATAAAATTTTTTTAAAACCTCTTTCCAAAATTTTTTTTAAATTTTTGTTTTTCACTTGTTTTATTGTTCTTTAAAATTGAAATGTTGCCTTTTTGGAAAACTGTGTACCGGTTTACAAAAGGTTTACTTTCTGTTTTTTCCCTTTTTTCTGAAAACAACAAAATTCTCTTTTTCCGCCAAACTAAAATGTCCCTTTTTGAACTTGGGTATCCGGGTTTTGCAGTTCGTTGTGGTTTTTACCAATGGAAAAAATTCCTCTAAGTTGGGAATTACTTCCCGGGTTTAGTTTTGATTTTTTACCAGCATTTAAATTTTGGGTTTTGGGGATTCTACTTCTTTAGCCCCTAATAAGCAATGGGTTGACTTAGCCCGAAAATTTGCCCCCATACAATTAACCCCAGAGCGATTTACCAAATTTAAAATTGTGCTACCAAATTTCTAAATTTAAAGAATTTTTTCGGAAATTGAAAGGCTTTTGCATCTAAAAAAAAATGCATTGGTCCATTTCTACTTTATCGGGGATGGATTTTTGTTTGTTTAAACCAATAATACAATTAATTTACGACTTTTAGCTTGATTGGGATTTAGGTTTTTTTTGGTTTTACCCTAAAATATTTGTCAAGCTTGCTATCTTTTTTTTTTCGGCCTTTGTCCTACCAATTGAGTTTGCTTAAGTGGTGGAATTAAACTTCTGATTTCACAAAAAATTTTGTCTTGGGTTTTGCTTATTTAGCCTTTAAATAACAGTTTTTAACAGTTGAGCTAAAAATGACTGCACGTTTGCATTAAACCAACTACTTTCCCGCAATCTAAAACTACAATATATGTTTAACCCCCTGCAACTAAGACATTTTTAATTAATTTCCCCCGATTTTCTTTGAAACTTTTGTAAGCATTCTTGATAGTCATTTTCTAAAATTCCCAACCAAACCAAATTTCACCTTCGAACTTTACCGTGTTATTTCAATCGAGACATCTAGAATTTGCTCACAGTATGGAAATTGCCCGTACTTTTAAAAAATGCCTTTAACTTCAAACCTTTTAAAATCATTTTAATTTTGGGGGCTGACCCCAAAATTTAAATGCAACCATCAAGGGAGGTTCCACAACTAAGACCAGTTCAATGGGTTTTCCCCCCTTAATAAAAAACATCTTAGGGTTTGTTTAAAACTACCAAAACGCAGACCCCCAAAACAGCCCCAAAACCCCCTTTAGAACCTCCCCCAACCATAATTTTAAATTTGGTTTCAAAAGTTAACCCAACCAAACAAAATCCCCACTTCATTTTACCCCAATCAAAAACCCGGCTTCACCACCCCAGTAAAAAGTCAAGTTTGCTTTCCAAATTTGAATTTCCATAGTTTCACCAGGCTTTTAACGGTAAAAATGGCCTTCATTGTAGTTTAAGGTGAGGACTCCTTACACATAAAAAGAAATTAAAATTTATTTTGAACCCCGGCAAGAAAACCCCCATTCCCGTTTTTACCTTTTTGCCCAAAAAAAGGGTTATCAGCTTTAAAAAACTTAACACTTTGTATTTAAAATCCAATTCGATGAAATTTTGGACAAACAAATTAAAAAGGGGGCTTCAAATGTATGGGGGCATATTGGAAAAACTTAAACCCCCAATGCCTTTTAGGAGGTAAATTTAAATAATAAAAACAAAAGGAAAACTAAAATTCTTAATAAAGGAAAATTAAAAGCATTTAAATTTAGTAGGAAAATGAAGTTTGTGTTACAGAAATTTTTTAAGGGTTTTTAACCCCCTTTATTTTTTTATTATGCTTGCCACAAATGGAAAAAACCCAAAAAATTTTTCCATTTTAAACAAGGAATTTTAAAATTCACATATCGGACCATAGTCAATTAACTAAGCTGCTTAAATTGTTATGTTAAGCACCCCCCAAAAAGGAACCTAATTGGTTTGAAAAACAGAGGGATAAATGTTTTAAAACACATCAACAGGGGACTTCAAACCCAAAAGATAACATCTGCCCCCAAAATAAAATTTTAAAAAATTTAAATAAATTTTAAAAATTTTAATTTCCCGGGATAATTTGGCCTTTATCATAAGAACCTGGGACCATTTCAACAGGGTTACCCCACGGTAACCTCACAAAAATCTCTGGGTTCATCACCCATTTAAATTTAAGGGGAAAAAATTTTTCAAAACTTTAACTTTTAAAGGCTTGTTTCCCTTTAAAAGGGGGGGAAAAATACACAAAGGGGGAACTAAAAAGCCCTTTTACCCCCTGCAAGGCTAAAAAAAGGAAAAAACCAAAAAAAAAAATTTGTCCCAAAAAATGCCCGCCCGGGGGAAGAAAAAAATTTTCACAAAAGGAAGTTCTACAAATTAACAAAACCTTAAAAGGCACCCAAAACCCTTAATAAAAATAAAACCTTTAAAATAAAAAAGCAATTTTTTAAAAAATGCTAAAGACCAAACTCAAAAGGCCTTTTTTTAGCTTGTAGAAACCTGGGAGGGAACCCCGTTTTGCAAAAATAATTCAAAATAAATTTAAATTTTTTGGTTTTGACATTTTAACAAATTCGAAATTTTGAAATTTTTCCCCAAAAAGGGGAATTTTAACCCCGTTTACCCAAAATTAACATTTGGGAATGCTTTCCCAAAGAAAAAAACATCATACCGAGGGGTTCCCCTTTTTTCTCGAAACCTGGGGAAATTCCCCGTAACCCTTTTAACGTTTCCTCTGATTTCCCCGTTTGGGGCTTGAAATTTTCCCCCTTACGTCCTCCCCCGACCCTGGAAATTAAGCCATTAGGTTCAAGTTATTGCAAACAGGGAAAGGGGCTAATGGAACCCCATAAATTTTAAAAAAAATAGGAATTGAACTTTTTCCCAAAAAATTTGGCTTTTCAAAGCAGTCATGCCTTTTAAAATTGGGACTTTTTGAAAAAGCCCAAAACCCTTTTGAAAAGGGGAATCCCTCAGCTCCCCATCTCCCACCATACCAAAAACTTGGGTATCATTGGGAAAAAAAAGTTTTAAAAACCCATTTTAAAAATTTGAAACCCGGGGAATCCCAAAACCCCATCAGGTTTGGGCCCGGAGATAAACCCTTTCCCAATGGTGTAAGGGCTTAGTTGGGCCCAGTTTTGGGTTTCTTTTGGAAAAGCAGGGGAAACCCGGTTTGCAAGACTTAAATTTGGTTTTGAGATAAAATTTAACCTTTTTCCCTTAGAAACTCAAAACGGATAACTGGTCCGAGCCATGGTTTGGGTTAAAAGTGCTACCCTTTTGGGGAAAAAAAGTTTTCAGTCCCAAAAGTCAATTAAAAGCACAGAAAATTTTAAAGGGGCCGGGGGCCCCTTGATATATTTTACGAAACCAGTACTAAAATTTGAAGACCTTCTACATTATTTCAAAGGGATTTCCCCCAGAAAGGGAATTTTTTCTTCTACTCATCCTCATAGAACCAAAATTGAGTCAAGCCCCATTGATTATCACCCACACTCAACTAAGGCCACAAAATTTCCCCAAAAAATAAAGGGCCCAAAAAGCAAAAATGCCTGCAAAGAAATCCAAATAAACAGTGGACGTAATTTAAGGTAAATTTGCCCAACAAACAGGCCATTTAAAATCAATTGATGAAAGTTTTCCTCAAAATCTAGATTCATCAACAAAGGGGGAAAAAAACCTCAAACCTAAATTTTCTAATTTTAATTATCACCCCGCTCCTATGCTTAAAAAAATTGGTTTTTAGGAGGGTCCTTGGTTTTTTCGGGAAAATTTAAAAGGGTGGGAAATTGTTTTCCCAATTTCCTCAGTTTCCTGTGCAAGGGGAACCCAAAAAATGGGAAAATTTTCCAATATGGGGTTGGGTGGACAGGGTTTCTACTTTAAACCCTGGCAATACCTTATTAAAATATGAACCTATGGGGTGGAAAAATGATCCCTTAAATTCTTTCATTTTTTTTAACTTTGGGATTTAATTTTTGATTTATTAGGCAATTAAACTTTTTTGGGGGGTATTTACTTCTTTTGCTTTTTTAATGTTTGATGACCTGGGTACCGAAAATTGCTACACAAGAAAAACTTTATCAAATTTTTCCCCCAAAAGGTTTCAAATTTGATTACCCAAAAATTTTAAAGTGTTCCCTTTTTTGATTTAGGAAAATTTTAAAAAACTTTGCATTAAAACAAAAAAATGGGATTTGGTAGAGTTTTTTTTATCCATGATGAATTTTAGTGTTTGAAATTTAATCAATAATATTCAAATTTCTTGGTTTTTTGTGGGTTTTTACCCTTATTCCCCTTTTTGTGGCTTTAATTGGGTTTTCCCTTAAAATTTTTTTTTTTTTTAACTTTGCAAATGCTCTGCTTTTCCAGGAAATTTCCCTTTTTGGCCCAAATGGCTTAAACCCTTTTACTTAATTAAATTTTGTTTGGAAATGTTTTCTTTTCCCTTTGGGATCCCTTCATTGGGTATAGTGATAGTGGGCCCCAATCCAAGGGATGGGGGGTTTAAAGGGGCCCCCAAAAGTGGCGTAATCCTTAGGGGCTTCCATGCCGCTCAACCCATTTTTTTCCGGTGGTCCCATGAAACAGTCCAGGAGGTTCCCTTTAATATTTCGAAACCGGAGTTTCAGACCGAATCAGAGTTGGCTAAGTACCCGTTGGGAACATTTTGGTTTTCTTGCCTCAGTATTCAACGGATGTCAGAAAAGTGAATAACTGTATTTCTTGTGGAAACAGATACCGCATAAGGATTTCCATACTTTGTGTATACCTTGTTTAGGGCCTGAGCACGACGTTGTTGGTTGCCGCTCTTGTGCTAGGTTTAACCAAACGCACTATTAAGAGGAGGTTAGACTGTGCCAGGTTAGTGTTTGGGAAACGTTGCAATTATAAAATGCCGTCGGATGCTCCGACGCCCGCTTCGTCCAAGAAGCGCAAGGACAAAACAGCGAAGCCTAGGGTTGAAGAACCGGCAGTCCGGACGTCGGTTCTTTAGGAGGCTCAGTGGAGCCAGAGGTTTTGCCAGGAGTTTCTATGGAGTCTCCGGCAGAAACTTTACTGTTACAGGATGTCTCATCTCAGGAGGCAGGCCAGGCTGAGGGGGCTTCTCAGGTACCTATTCTTCCCTCTCTTCCCAAAGTAGTTAGAGCCTCTCCTTCTGTTGCTAAAGCTTCTTTTAGAGGTAGGCCACTTTCAGCTTCAGTGGGGGCTTCTCCTAGCTTTTCGGGTTCTGTACCTAAGAAACATATGCTTAAAATGGCAGAAGATTTGATTACTATGATTAGAGGTTCTATGGCCCTCCTGATAAGAGGCCTAGGGTGGAACCAGAGTTTGCCAGTTTTGAACAGGGTTCAGAGGCTTCTGAGTCTTCTGCGGATGATTTGCAGGAATATCCTCCTTATTCTGATTCTGATGTGGATGATGCCACTCCTTCGGCTTCTCCTCCTGAGGATTTTTCATTTTCAGAGACTCTGCATTCCATGAGGGAGCACTTTAAATGGGAAGGCCAGGATTACTCTGATTCCAGGAAGAGGCTTAGGGAATTCTTGTTTTTACCCCAGCATAGGCCCTTAGCTATACCTCCTGTGTTGACTGTGGTGGAAGATGTTTTTGCAGAGGCTTCCCTGAACCCTGATTCTTTGCCTCCTGCTCCTGTTAAACCTGATAGGTACTATAGGGTGCCCGCAGCTCATAAGTATTTGTTTAAGAGTCCTAGGGCGGACCCAGAAACTGTTTCTCAGGGGCCTAAAGGTGTTAAAGCCTCTGTGGTTAGAAATCCTGTTCCCACTGACAAAGAGGCGAGGGCTTTGGATAGGTGGGGTAAG
This sequence comes from Protopterus annectens, assembly GCF_019279795.1. NCBI lineage: Eukaryota > Metazoa > Chordata > Ceratodontiformes > Protopteridae > Protopterus > Protopterus annectens. Next base: position 714,567,159 of record NC_056743.1, on the reverse strand, counting down.
AAACTGTATACTTCTTCCACTCTAGCCATGAGAGCATTGAATTGTCAGTTTCACATGCTGAAATATCAAAATTATCTCCTTTCACAATTGAAATCTAAGGTGGATGCTTTGGCGGAAGGTATTGAATGTAAAGAGTTGCTGGACTTGGTTTATGTGTCTGAACAAGTGGGCAAGCATTCTTTGCAATGTGGCTTTGATGCTGTGCAGGCCTCCTCGAGGGTGGCTGCCACTAGTTCTGTTCTTCGCAGGCATGCCTGGTTGAGGGATCAGAATTTGGCTGAGCATGTTAAGACAAGGATTTTGGATGCACCTTTACAGTCTGATGTGTTGTTTGGTTCGCCTGTGGAAACTGTTTTAAAGAAAATGGAGGACAAAGCTAAGTCTATGCAAACTGTTAAGGATTTTTTGCAGGTACAGCCACCAAAGTTTAGTAGAAATTGGCCTGCTAAGGGGTGGACATATCCTGCTTATGACTCCCAGTCTAGGGGTAGGTCTAGACGTGGTAGCGGCAGGGCTCAAGGTTCTTTTAGGTCTAGAACAGGAGTTCTCCTGCTCAGACTTCTGGTGAGGGCAGGGGTCAGTCCTTTCGTAAGCAGACCCAATGACCTGCCTTTTCAGCTGCCAGTAGATTCTCGTCTGGCAGCTCCTTTGGGAGGACGACTGTCTCTTTTCAAAGAAAATTGGGATTTAATTACTCAAGACAGATGGGTGTTGGACATTATTCACCACGGTTACAGGTTTTATTTCCATACAATGCCCCTTTCAAAGGCACGCGAGACGTTCCCCCTCCACAAAGAAAAGACGCTCACAAGCAAGTTTCTCAGTTACTCCAAATGGGGCCATTCAGCCAGTCCCTGTATCAGAAAGGGGCCTAGGATTTTATTCCCGCATGTTCCTAGTACCAAAGAAGGGGAACACGTGGAGACCAATTTTGGATTTATCTCTCCTCAACACTTATCTGGACATTCCCAAGTTCAAGATGTTGACGTTACAACAGCTTTTACCTCTGCTGGGCAAAGATCACTGGATGGTAACTTTAGATCTCAAGGAAGCTTACCTTCATGTGCCTATCAGGCTAAGTTGCAGGAAGTATCTGCGGTTTCGAGCTGGAGATTCTCATTTTCAGTTCTCTGCATTGCCCTTTGGCTTATCTACTGCCCAGAGTATTCACAAAGGTTCTGGCTCCAGTGATAGCTTACTTCAGGCTACAAGGAATTCAAATCTATCCTTACTTAGACGACTGCCTGATTCTGGCTCAAGAAAAGGAAGACCTTCTACAGCATCTGGAATATGTTATAGCAGTGCTAAGATGCCTAGGGTATTCTGTGAACGAAATAAAGTCCAGTCTAGTACCCTCTCAAGACATGTGCTTTCTGGGTGTGAGACTGAATACAGCAGCCCAGATGGCCTTTTTAACCCCGGACAAACAAATGAGTCTATCTCTTTACTTCCATCAACTATCTCATCAGTCCGTGCTGACTGCAGGGACAGTCCTTCAAGCATTAGGGTTCATGGCATCTTGTATTCTGGTGCTTCCCAATGCCAAACTGCATATGAGGAAGTTACAATGGTATCTCAAAACTGTATGGACACAGCACTGCCAGGATTTAGACACTGTCATTCCCATAATACCTTGCCTTCAAAGAGAATTTTTGTGGTGGGCTCAGGAATGTCACCTAAACAAGGGACTCTCTGTGACCCGGCCAGAGGCGAGTCAGATTTTAACGACAGATGCCTCGGACATTGCTTGTGGAGCTCATCTAAATGGAAAGTGGATACAAGACAAGTGGCCTGCCAGACTACAGCATCTACATATCAACATGAAGGAGATGTTAGCAGTCCAGTTCGCATTACTGGCTTTCAAGGAGTTACTTCTTCCAGGACAGGTGTTGATTCTAACAGACAACACAACTGTCATGTGGTACATCAACAAGCAAGGGGGAACACATTCTTATCCTCTATGCAGGCAAGCAATGATTCTATGGGAGACTGCGCTAAGCTTGCAACTAACTCTTCAGGCAAGGTTTCTGCCAGGAGCACAGAACTCCTTAGCAGATGTGTTAAGCAGACAAATCATGGATCCCCACGAGTGGAAACTGGATCTTCATGTATTTCAGACATTGACAGTGTCATGGGGAACTCCAGACATAGATCTGTTCGCTTCTCCACTAAACCACCAGCTGCCAAAGTATTGCACAAAGGGGTTTCATCACACAGCTTGGAAAGTGGATGCTCTGTCTTTCAGTTGGGAAACTCTTCATGTGTATGCCTTTCCACCTCTGCCTCTTCTTCCAAAGGTACTATTAAAGGTCAGACAAGACAGGCCAAGGATGATTTTGATAGCTCCAGATTGGCCTCGGCAACACTGGTACCCACTACTACGGAGTCTGGTAAAGAAGCCTCCATGGCCTTTACCTCTGATTCCTCATCTGTTATCTCAGAAGGACGATCATCTGCTCAATGTCAAGCTTCACTCTCTTCATCTAACAGCCTGGCATATTCTGTGTTGAAACACAGCAGGTCTCAACTTCCTCAACAAGTTTTAAATGTGATTATGGAAGCTAGACGACCTAGTACAAGGAGAGTGTACGCAGCAAAATGGAAGAGATTTTTATTTTGGAGTACAGCAAAGAATTTGGAGATTTCTGAGCCTAATTTGAGTGTGGCTCTTCAATATCTTACCGAGTTATTGGACAAAGGGTTGTCCTTCTCTTCTATTAAGATTCATGCTGCAGCAATTTCAGCTCACTATGATTGTGACCCACCTTTGTTTTCGTGATCCTTTGTTCAAGCAGTTTCTTAGAGGGGCAAAGAATATTAGACCCCACGAGCTCCTACTCCTGCTTGGGATCTCAATTTTGTGTTGGAAAAACTTACTCTACAACCTTTTGAGCCTGCGGCTACTGCTGAATTGAAATATTTGTCATGGAAGACTGCTTTTTTGTTGGCTATTACTTCTGCAAGACGGTGTCTGAGTTGCAGGCCCTTATGGCAGTCGAGCCCTTTTGATTTTCCATAAGGATAGGGTATCATTACGCACTAATCCTTCCTTTATGCCTAAGGTGGTTTCTAGTGTGGCTTTAAACCAAACTATTCATTTGCCTACTTTTTATGCAGACCCCCAAAATAAAGGGGAAAAGATTTTGCATACTTTAGATGTACACAGGCAATTGCGTTATTACTTAAGCAGGACTAAGGATTTTAGGCAGTCTCAGCAGTTGTTTGTTTCTTTGCTTTGAGTTCACGGGCAAGCCTGTGTCAAAACAAACTATTTCTAGGTGGATTGGCTTTTGCATTGCATTTTGTTATTCCCATCATGGCAAGGAGGTTCCAGCTGGGATTAGGCCTCATTCCACTAGGGCTACTGCCACTTCAACAGCATTTCTACGGGGGGTGGCAACAAAGGATATTTTGGAAGCAGCTACTTGGAGTTCAGTGCATACTTTCTCTAAGCATTATCACCTTCCTATCTACTCTAAGTCTAGGGCTGGTTTTGCCACAGCTGTTTTGCAAGGCATATTGTCAGCTCCTGCTTCTTTATGATTTGCCAGCCTCCCTTGCCTCTGCTTTGGGATTCTACCCAATAGTAAGGACTGCAGCAATGGAAAACGAAGAACATAGTACAGTTTTGTACCTACCATAAATGTAGATGTTCGAGGATTCCATTGCTGCAGTCAATTCCTCCCTCCTTCCCCTCTGTGTTTAGGGGTGGTAGTGTAGGTGAGTTTACCTGTTTATATTTTTGTATATATTGTTCATGTTTTGGTGCAGGTATTTTGGGCCTTGTCTTTTTAGGGTCTTCTGACATCTGGGGCAAGAAAAGACTGAGGATATGACGCCGGTCATGCGCATTAGTACCCTGACGTACTGACGTCAGTCTAATGCGCCCTGACCGACGTCAGCCTTATACTCTGGTATTCGGGCCGACTGGATGCGGACTATACCCAATAGTAAGGACTGCAGCAATGGAATCCTCGAACATCTACATTTATGGTAGGTACAAAACTGTACTTTTGTCAAGCTCAACTATGAAAACATCAGCATATTCACTAAAACATTCTGTGTAAAACTATTGTGGTTGCTTTGACTTATATGGTGAACATCTTTATTAAATTAAATCGGTTCATTTTCAAACAGTCTTTGAGGCCTAACAATGACTGCACATGTCTTTTGACTATGTAAAACTGCAAGTCGTAGCTGTTCCCAGCAGAATGGCATGTAAGAACTAGTGCAACATAATATTGAATCTCTTCACCACCATAAGCAACTAATTTTGCACACTTTGCTGAATCAAGTTTCTCACCAGATTTTACTTTGGCAAACATTTGTGCTGATAAAGCATTGCTGTTAGATCCAGTGTCTAGTTTAATCTGTACAGATTTCCCATTAATCCAAACAGTACAAAATATTTCACTCTTTGCTGTCAACTGATCTATCGTGTTAACTGTTTCATTAATCAGAGACACCATCAACTTAGAAAGTTTGCTCACAGCTATCTGTGTGATATACTTGCTTCTTCAGATACTCTCTTTTAATAAAAGTGTGTGCCATTTTAGACTTGCAAAGCCTTTTGAACTGATTCCACTTTTTACATTTGTGACATTGCTGACCAAAATTTAAGCATTTCCCTCATTTAGGTTCATGGCTGTCTCCACAATTACGACAGTTAGCAATGAGGTTGGGTGTTGCGGCCCCATTTGGTTTATATTTTTTTCATCTTAGCTTTGTTACACACTACCAACATTTGTACTGGCAAACACTGAATGCACGTTTCTCTCATTCGTAAGCATGTTCGTATGCTTTTCTCTAAGCTCATATATTTGACAAACCTTTGTGGCTTTGCTCAATGTTAAATCACCATCTCAAAGCAAAATCTTTCTCACTGCATCATTATTACCACCACTCACAAGCCTGTCTCTTATCAACTCATCTCTCAGATCACCAAATCTGCATGGTTTTGCTTTATTTCTCAAGTTAGTAATATATGCTGCTATAGTTTCACCAGGCTTTTAATTTCTCATGTAAAACATGTGCCTTTCCATTGTAATGTCAATATCAAGGTGCCAGGTACTCCACAACTATCAAAGCCAACCATCAACCAAAAAAGCAAAAATCAATAAAAAATTTTTAGACTTGAACAGCAAAAGAACTTTATTCCATGGGTTGTTAGTGCTTTCATGTCTACTCTGGACGCTTCTTCAGACTTTAATAAAACACTTCATCACTTCTGTATTTAAACACTTATCAATTAAACAGTTAACCAATTAAAGCTTTTGTACGAATACATAACTATAAAAAGTCAGAAACTTCTACATAGATAAAAAGTCAGAAACTTATATTGTGAAAATTAAAACTTCAAAATTCAACATTGACATTAAAATAGATGTAGTAATAGATTATAATTGTTATTAACATTTCAGATGGCAAATAGCATATAAATATTTAAAAATACAAGAGCATATAAAAACAGCATGTAATAATGGTGTTAGTAGGAATATATATTTTTAGAAGTTTTTCAGTAGTTTCATACACTTGAAATGTTTTTATTACATGCTGTTTTTATATGCTCTTGTATTTGCCAGTTGAAGCAGCTTTGGATCTCATTCTGCCAGCATGTCGCTTGTCTCGTGTATTCAATGAGACAATGAGGCACTGTGATGGGTTCAAGTTATTTATTGTACATAAACACGGCAGGAGCTGTAACTGGAACATATATTTAACTGACTAGCTAACTGACTCATTACTTCAAACTCACTCGCATGTGCATCTCCATTCATGCTTGCGTTCACTCTGACTGACTATGCAAAATGGCACTGATCTTGCACATGCTGTCTATCTACAGTGGTTGACTAGGTGCAATGCACTCAGTGCTCTACACCTTCCTGAAAATTGACCATAACTTTGTGGTTATCCATATTGGGACTGTAGAAGTTTTCCACAACTAATGTGTTAAGTTCCTCCTGAACCTTTGCCATAATCCATCTACAGCCCTTCATCAGTAATGGACAAGGAGATATTCTATCCTAATGTGTAATGCAGCTTAGATATGGTAGCACAGGAAAAAAAGTTTATCGCCTTTCTATTTGGCAAAAGCATGGCTGGCAACACTGTTTTTTGCAAAAGGGCAACCTTAATATTAAAGTGTTTTAGAGGATTTAAGATGACTTTAGCTTTTATTGCTGTAGAGACCCCTTAAATATTCAGAGATACACATCTGATTTTCTGACAGCCAGTGTTGTGCGTTATGTTGCTACCATTATTTCTGTGTAAATCAGACAATTTAGCAGTGCCTGCATGATCAAGTTAAACAGCCATGCAAAATAATATAAATGACAGAGAACATTGCAATAATGTAAAACGAGAACAAAGTAACACTAAAAAAAATATAAAGTACATACTAACCTAGCACAATAAAGGTTGTCAAAGGCAGATCACCAAAGAGAAAGCTAGAACTATGTTTTGCTTAATTTCCTACTCCATGCCTAAGGAAACACTATAGTAGTTTGCAAGCCTCAGTAGCCTAGTCACCATATCCTAACAAAACATATATCAGTCTGACTCCATTTCCTGATATGAATTAGTATATTGCCTTAAGAAAGCAAAGCTGCCTGCAAGTGAAATCTGAAAAGTAAACAGTGGCACGGAATAATTACAAGCTAAATTAAGTCTATACAAATTTCTCGTCCCCCATTTGAACTCAATAGTGAAAGAAAGGTGTTACCTGCAACAGATGTATTTACATCTTAAAAAGTGAGAAAAGGACAATCACTCCAAGACCTTACCACACTTTTTTCTATTTAAGTAGTCACCCATGCTGCCACTGACTCTTACACCATTGTTGTTTCAGGATTGCTCCATTAGAGTTTGTTCCTGTGGCTATATTTATGATGATGAGAAACTTGTTTTGCCATCATTTTCACTATCAGATTTCTCTGATAGTCTATGCATCAAGAGATGGTGAATTCATCCAGCAGAAGTCAGTGTTTGGGGAGGGTTGTGGTGGATCAGATGTTTCACCTGATAAACTTTTTAGACAAACCTCTATTCCCTTCATTAAAATATGTGACTCTTATGGGGAATTGGAGATGGGTTGATCCCTTTCTCTTCCACTTATGACTCCTCCATTTTGTTGGTTAGTAACCTTGGCATATTAATAATGAGATTATTATTGGATGGCAAAACATGTAATGCTTCTTGGGGAGGGGGGTATTTAGGATGACATGTTGTGACTTTAACTGACTGTGTTGCTGACCTTGTAACCAAGATCCCTGAAAGCACATAGAAAAGGCATCATCAATACCCCTTCATGATGTTGTTGGTCACAAGTTTAGCATTACATCCAGCTATTTTTAAAGCTGTTCCCTCCTTTCTTGCACTTTTAGGATTTAGGATACCAACTCAGACATTAAAGTCAAGGCGTTTAAAAATGGGATGCCTTGGTTGATTATGATTTTGGATTTTTCTCTTTATCCAATGATCTCATTCAGTAATTCGAGGATTTGGGATATTTAACAATATGGTCAGCACTTTCTTCGTGAATTATAGTGGGTTATTACCCTCCATTCCTTCTGGTAGACATGTATGAAGGTGGTTGTGCCTTGCACGATTTTCTCATTCATTGATCTTCAGCAGAAGGTGCTTCTGCTTTGCCAGTAAATCCTGTAGTTGGCTAGAATGGAGTCTGGAAACAGTTTTAATTGTACAACATTACATTTTGTTGGGTTATAACTGTTTCTAAATTTCATAGCATAGCTTCATGAGAAGTAGTAGTAAGTTTGATTTGCTGTACCGACATTGCCATGGATTTCAGCAGGTTAATAAGGGACCCAAAAGTGACGTGAATTTCCTTATGTTCTTCCATGTGCTGCTCACCATTTTGTCTTACAGATGGGCTTGTCTGAAATGTACAACAGATGACCAGAGAGGTAACACAGTTAATTACTCAATGATTATCAGATTAGCAGACTAATAAAAGTACTAGACTTGACACCTTTAAGAGCTGCAGGCTTCCATTAGTATGGAGCAACATAAAATGGCTACACTGATGCAAATAGGGACACACAGAATGGAGAGCAGTGCTTCTGGATGTACTACTCCATGCTCTATCCTGTGCACATCCAGCCATCACTATATTGAATAAAGAGCACTGTTTCTAGATGTATTACTCCATGTTCTATCCTGTGCATATCCAGCCATCACATTATAGAATGGAGAGCAGTGCTTCTAGATGGATTACTCCATGCTCTATCCTGTGCATATCCAGCCATCACTGTATTGAATGGAGAGCAGTGCTTCTAGATGTACTATATGCTCTATCCTGTGCATATCCAGCCATCACATTATGGAACGGAGAGCAGTGCTTCTAGATGTACTACTCCATGCTCTATCCTGTGCATATCCAGCCATCACTGTATTGAATGGAGAGCAGTGCTTCTAGATTGTACTACTCCATGCTCTATCCTGTGCATATCCAGCTGTATTGAATGGAGAGCAGTGCTTCTACATGTGCTACTCCATGCTCTATCCTGTGCATATCCAGCCATCACTGTATTGAATGGAGAGCAGTGCTTCTAGATGTACTACTCCATGCTCTATCCTGTGCATATCCAGCCATCACATTATGGAATGGAGAGCAGTGCTTCTAGATGTGCTACTCCATGCTCTATCCTGTGCATATCCAGCCATCACTATATTGAATGCAGAGAACTGCTTCTAGATGTACTACTCCATGCTCTATCCTGTGCACATCCAGCCATCACTATATTGAATGGAGAGCACTGTTTCTAGATGTATTACTTCATGCTCTATCCTGTGCATATCCAGCCATCACATTATGGAACGGAGAGCAGTGCTTCTTGATGTACTACTCCATGCTCTATACTGTAGATATCCAGCCATCACTATAAGATAACTCTGCTAGTCCATTTACTAGTCTTTTGTTCTGTTTCACTCTTAATCCATTTTTAACTCAATACAGCCAGGTCAAGACTCTAGGTATTTCTGCAGTTACATCCCACTGATGCATATAGGCTTCAAGTACTTCTTGTTAATATTTCCATTTAGAATCCCAAAACTATGCTACACACAATGTGTTAACATATTTCCTCTTAAAGCTTAAACAATTGCAAACAGAAGTGTATTGCTATTTGACCCTGTTCATGTAATAATCAAGATTTTCTAAATATCTCGACAACCAAGTAACAAAGCAGAACTGCTTAAATTCACATGAAAGCTCTCAGGTGGATAAACAAAATAGTGCTGACAATGTGTGTAGCATTTATTTGATTGCTGAGATACTGGAAGTTTGCAAAATGTTACAAATGTAATAGCTGTTATGTTTACTGTGACTTATAAAATCCTGTTTATGACCACAAACCTAAATAATACTACAAATGTAAAAAAAGTTTGTGCTAAAGAATTTGACATTTATACTTAAATAGCCGTATGGTTTTAGAGATATAAATATTTGTTTGAAATGTGAGGACATAATATGATTGTATCAAGAAGCGCTCTGCCCTTTGGAAGCTTTTGTGCAAAGTTTTCCAAGTTCCATTGGAGGGAATGAGTTAATGTTTTATTTTTAACTTGTCGATACATCAAACTAGCTTTGTAATACAGGCCCAGTTTTACTAAAGAAGAGAGAGTGTTTTGAATGTTTCAATAAGTTTACATCTTCTAAGTCATTTATGGCAAGGTTACCAGATATTCCATTTCTCTTTTTGTATGTATTCATCCTGTACATTCACGTAATGGAAATAAATGTTTAATATGGTTTCAGCTGATATTGCTCCTCCATATTATTACCAGGTAGTCTGATATGTCATGTCTCAGTGGGATGTATTCTAAACCCACTTAACAATTTTGGTGTCAATTTAAAGTATTATATGCCTGATTTTGTTGGAAAAAAGTGACATTACTTGTGTATTAGTTAAATGAATTGGGGCCCATAATGGATCAGTTTGGTACTTTATCTACCAACCACCTTAATTTTTTTTCTCTACCAATCAGCATTCTCATGCAACACTGGAATATAGTCATGTAATACATAGAATATTGATGGAGGTATCACAATCAACCATTTCTCTATTACGGATTTGGTTTGTTTGTATCTTATGTTGTTTTTTTACTGTTTATTTCTATACAGTGATTTTTTTCCTTAACCCACCGGGGTCATGGCTAAAAAGGGTATGTCATCTAGTCAGCTCACCTGCTGCACAAATATTTTAGTAATTAAAAAATGCTTTACAGCGTTCAAACAATCCAATAAACACTGGTTGTGCCTTCCAAGAACCACTTCGAATTTGTGTGCATTGGAAATTTGTTGCAAATCACAAGAGTTAAACGCTTTCATTCTACTATGTTAAGAACTTCATTGGAACTTCATACATTGACTTTGGTTTCATTTGTATAACCAGTGTAATAACATGACAAACTAAAATCTCCCCAAGCCATTCTTAAAGAGCAGTTACCTCAAAAGTGCTAAAATATTGGAACTTACTAGATAAAAAGTAAAACATATATTTAAAATAAACTTTCTGATATTTTCTAGTCCCATTTGTTGCAAGCAAAATGTAGGTCTTTTAATCTAGTAGTTGTGAAGTTTGTTTTGCAAATGTGCAAACTGTTTATAAAAATAGGGTCTAAGAATGCCTTGTATGCCAGGCATAGATCACCTCTATTAAGTCTGTATGATACAGAATAAAGGGAGTTTTGAGGTGATCAGTGTAGGGCATTGTATTTACTCCCTGTATTCTTTTTGTAAGAAACCTTTGTGAGCATTCCAGTTGCTGCATGTGACTGGTCAGATAAGTACCGAAGGGAGCATTATACTCCGAGATGGATCTGAAGATTGCCGAGTACAGTAATATGATGGCCTGTCTGGACCTAGATGCCATGACCTTGCTTATAAGTTAAGCAACACAGAAGGATTTTCTTACTACCTTGGACACATGATGGTCAAAGGCTAGGTTACTGTCTAATTGAATTCCTAGGCCCTTGATGAGTAAATCAACTTTTAAGGGTGTTTTATTGATGAAGTAGTTATCCAAGGTGGCTGACTTTCCAGTGCATTAGACCTTCCTGGAGGGTGCTCTTGTCATGTGGGTAATTAAGTGACGACTTCTAGGTTGCAGTCATCTGCTAACTTGGTTATCCAGATGCCTTTGACACCAGCTTTGGCACTAGCACAGTACCTTAGGGGACTCCACTGTTGACTAGTCTCTCTAAGACGGTGGCCTCACTGACTCTAACCTCATGGGTCCTGTCAGTGAACCAGCTAGTTCTCCAGAATGTTGTAAAGGGGCTTACACTTAGTTCTATAAGTCTGTTGAAAATGCCCAAGTGGTTTATTGTATCAAATGCCTAAGCCAGACCTAGGTAGGCAGGTTGAACCATTTTCCCTCATACAGTGCCATAGTTACCTTTTCAAAGAAGTACATCAGATTCATAGTGATGAACTTCCCATGACCAAGCCAAACTGGGATGGAAATAATGCTGGAGGTCTTCTGTGTCCTTGTTGATAATTTCCATAATAATTCTTTCTATGGGTCTGTAGTTTCCAGGATCTGTTGAAGGTCCTGCATAATGACAACCGATGCAATTCTCCATTCATGTGGCACAAAGCCTGTTTTAAGACTATAGTTAAATAAGGACTCCAGGGGTTCTGATAAGTTGTATTTTAGACTATTCAGGAGGCAGCCTGCTATGTTATTTGGGTCAATTGAGACCGTATTCTTGTCTTTAGTGAGTGCACCCAGTACATGCTCCCTAGATGTAGTCAGATGGGTTATGTTTGGGGAGTTGGTAGGGGGTGGGAAGTGGGGAAAGTTGGAACTGAATTTTTCCACTAACATTCACTGAATCACCAAGCTCAGTGACTGTGGTACCATTAACCACCAATACAGCATACTGGTGTGTGCTGCTATTGAAGTTTCTGACACAGTTGTAGAAGGCCATTTGATTATTTTTCACCTGGGAGGCTATGTTAACCTCAAAGTTGGCGTTGATTCACTTAAGTAGCCCTCTTAGTTGCTTATTTACTTTGATGAGAGTTTTTATTTTTTATAGGAATTACCCTTCCTGATATTTGCCATATTTTTTTTCCTTTTGTTGTATATTCTGTTTAATTTGGGATGTCACCAAGGTGGCTTGTTTTTGGGGCTAGTTCACGAGTTGTTTCTGGTAGGTACATCAACCTCTGAGCAGCTATTGATATGGCTGTATAAAGTTTCTCAGAGCAATTCAACATAGCTTGTGGTCTTCTCACTTAACAGGGAATTTGCCTTGGAATAGTTCCTGTTACTAATTTTAATGGGATTACAGAGTTGATTTTGAAGGAGACATCTTTATGGTTGTGTCTTACCAGGGAGGATGAGACATTGGGGGGGGGGTGCAGTGTTCTCCCAAATTTGTGAGCATGAGGTCCAGTATGTTTGAGGCTCTGGTGGACATATTCACTATTTGGTCAAGGCTGTTTGTATTTATGAAGTCCAGGAATCTCTGTGCTTGTAGATTTGACACCATGCAGGATCCCCAGTCTATAGAAGCGTAATTAAAGTCTCCCATGAATAGGGTATTAGGTTGGATGGTATGTGCTTCCAGTGGGTCCAAGTATGCATTATGAGGTTCTTGGGACATGGAGGGTGACCTGCTGGCTAGGATATGGTATGGTATTTTGTCTATGGTGATCTGAACATGGAGGAACTCCAGCACATCATCTTGTTTGACCACCCTAGAGGCATCCTTCTTATTAATGTATATTGAGACACCTCCACCTTTATCCCTTGTCTGTGCAGATACTAGTCTAAAAGTGTGGAAGGCAGTGAAACCTTGCACTGCCGGGGTACTCAGTGCTGCTATAAACCATGTTTTGATAACTGCAAAAAATGTCTATATTCTCGAGTGTGAGAAGGGGTTGAAGGGAGTGTAGTTTTTGATTTAAGCTCCAGGCACTGAGCAGTAACATCTTGAGGTTCAGCTGAGTTGATTTTGATATGCTGGTAGGTTTGTCAGTTTAGTATTGCCTAGAAAGGCACTATGGGAGGAGTTCAAGTTTTAGCCAGTATTTGAAAGCCTAGAGAGGAAAGGTGCAGACAGTCACTGGCAAAGCAATATGGTTTGTCGACCATGTCCTCCCAAGCTGATAAATATTGGATCCCCTTAGAATGACATCAGAAAGACAGCCAATTATTGAAATCAGTCATTTTGTGCTCATGTTGTGGAATCATCCTTGTTGATGATAATATGCTGCTCAATGCTAGGTTCATACTAGCCTGAGAGAGAGAGTCTGAAAACTACATAATGTCACTTCCTATACTCCAGGGAGATCCAGCCAAGGTTATTTACACCTATATGGTCTATGATGGAATCCTACTGGTACCTGTAGTGAAATGACTTGACAGCTTGTGTGATTTGGTATATCCTGGCAACAAATGAGCAACTGAGTTAACTTCTTATTCAGCCTGGTTAGAGGAGCATTAGTATATGTTACAGTGGAATCCACTAAAACAAGAGTCCTGGGAAGTATGTTTGCTTGACTTACAGACTTAGTGTTTGGGGTTCCACTAAGAGTGACACTGTGTGTGATGTTAGGTGTTGTATTTTGTGAATGTCTTTGTGCTTACTGAGGCATAGCTTTGACCATGGGTGATCTAGGAAATCTTTGTTTAGGAAGACTGCTTTTATGTGCCTCAGCATATGTTTGTCTATGTATGTACTGTGTGCTGTGTGAGATGGGTGTTTTGTGTGTGTGTGGTTTTGATAACCTGATGTGTGCTTGTATGTGAGAGTTTAGCCTCTAGTGTTGTCATGCAAGTATACCTCTCACATACTGCATCTGCCTCTTTAAGGATTAAGTTGTCATTAAACAATTGCTCCATTGTCTCAAGATGGCCATATCCATCAAGTTGGTTACTGAGGTGTTAGGTAATTGCATATCCATACTGTCTAGTCCTTTGATTTGTGAGCTACAAGGGGTGGTGTACGGAGGTTAAAAAGCTATTAACGATGCTTTGTTGGTGCATACTAATAGGGGTGCTACACTGGGGCAGATTACACTTAGTATTAAATTCTACTAAGTTTTACATTTACACAGTTCTACTAAATCTGTAGATATTGCCAATGAGTCCTTGACCAGCTGTTCCAAGCTTGTTGGCACACAAGGTATTTTTGCTATATTTCTGCTTTACAGATTACAGTTTTATGGACAGGGAAATTTGCTACCTAGGTGCTTGGTACTGTATAGGGTACTGCTAACCCATCCAAAATGCACAATTGCACTACAATTCCTTTTGTGCATTTCCCAACACAGATTGACCGAGCAAACATCCTGCCACAAGATGAATAAAACTAGTCCTGCTAATGTAAAAACACAGTAGAAGAGACCTGCAAGTGCAATGCTAACACAAACTACTTAAATAACTAGGTGGAAATCCCTTGCTGATGGCAATTTCAAAACCGTCTTACAGTAGCAACCGTGAGAAGAGCAATTTTTTTACAAAAAATTCTGTGAAATGCACAAACAAAAGCACGAAACAGTCACGATCACTTAAAATAACTGCAATTTAGGAATCGAAGTTACTTTACTTTGCCTGGATGGCACTGGATACAAATAAAATGCTTCTGGAATGCAGGCTAGGATTCCAAGCTTTGCTGAGCTCTAAGAAAATGAGCAGGAGACGTTATATAGCAACTGAGCTTTACTCAGGGATGGATACTTAGTATCATGGATCTATGGAAAATAATAGGTAGGAAGAGTCCATAAATAGCTTATACAATGGTCAATAGCAATGAAAGAGGAGACGGATGGACTTTGGAAATCAGATTATTATAAAGGGTACAGGGCAGAGAGATGGCCTTATAAAACAGCAGCAACAAAAAAGTGGGAGGATTGTGAAAAAAAATTCTAAGGAGCAAGCAGGCTAACTAGAGAAGCATCAAATCAGGTGAAGGCAATATTGGACCTCTTTCAGAAACTTTGGGTTAATATGTTGGTGGGGGATGGGACAGACCCAGAATGCAAGCAGGTAAATAAGCAGAATATAAAAGTACCAAAGCACAAACTGGAACAGAGACCTCACTATTAAAATTCTACTACAGTTTAAGGCACCAGACTATGCAGAAATTTACTAGCAACAGTGTTTATGGAAAAAAATACAGTAGTAAATGACTAAGGCACAAATTATGTAGCAGTAGTACACAGTTCTGCCACAACTGTAAATTAAACTACAAGACTATCACCTGGCAGGGTTTAAAATACAAATTTGTAATTTTTACACCTAATTCTGATTGTGGAAATAGAAGCACAGAATAATGCAGAAACAGTCTTCCCACAACTGCTAACTGAAGTACATTACTAAGGTCTCAGAACAAACTATAAAATGCAATCAGATGGAATAGACCAAAGAGGTACAATGTAGTATCACAAGATGGGTCACTCTAAGCGTGACTTAAATATTTAAGCAGAATTAAAATAAAATGAAAATTTGCGATGATTAGGAATTGTAACTCTGTTCATGTTGGCCAACCATGGTATTTCGGTATTTTGAATTTCGTCAGGTGTTTCATATTTCTCAGCATTCGATGTAGATGTGTTGATCTTATGGTTGTCTGTTATTTCACATTTTGAGTATGTGATATAGACCTGTTGAAGTCAAGAATGTTTCGTTTGAACTGTGGCAAAATTTTTGGTGAAGGTAAGATGCTGCTCATGACAAGTTTCATACCAACCACTAATTCACATTCAGGAAAATAAAACATGTCCTTGTTCATATGGTCAACGAATTTGTCTTAAGTCTTTCACTCCCATATATACAACTCTGTCATATTTGTACCTGGGAAGTACTGGCACCTGCCTAATGCAGGTTCAGGTTGTGGTAGGAATAAATGGTGGTCAGTAGAACAATGACAGTTGGCTCATGGTACCTAATGCCAGAAGGTCAGATACAGATGGTGCTGGGGTTTCTGATCTCATAGTTTCTTGGATCTGCTATGAATGAATGCACCTGATAATAGTACCAATAACACAGACATTGTTCTGCTTCCTGCCATGATACTTCAGTAAAGTCACAAATTAGGTGTCACATGGCTAGCAAGTATAGTAGAGTACAATACAGTACATTACAACAGAGGTAAAACTATCTACAGTCTCCACCTTCTATAATTTGGGTATAACCTCCCAAAACATCCTATTTGCCATGGAATTACACATGTAATCAAATATTTTTCTTATATAATATATTGTGTGTTTTCTACATTTTACTTATGGTTTTTATATCTTCCAATAATTTTCCATGTTTGTTTTACCATATTCTAGTTCTTCAGTATACTTCTCAATTTCTTTTCCATTAAAATACATCTTCCCTATCCTCAATTCTCCAAACTCTGTGTTTATCTTGATTCAATCTTAAGGTGACTTTTATGGAATGTTTAAAAGGTCCTTAACTACATGTGCAATGTCATTTGCATATAAAAAACATATTGCAATTTCTATATTTTCTTCAGCCTACAATTCCATCCCATTGCCATTTTTTGTAAGTTCTGTAATTGTTGCTTTTATCTTTATCATAAACAGTACTTGACTCTGCAGGTAACCGTAACTCCATATTTTTTTATATTACTTACCAAATATCTATTTTCACAATATACCATATAAACACTATTATGAATCTTCTATCTTAATTTCATCTTATTGTAAATCTTTAGTGTTTTAGAATTCTTATATTTTATTATAGACAGTATTATTAATTTTTCTATCTATTCTTGTTTTCTAACTTCTGTTGTTTCAATCAGTATAATCAATATTAATTTAACATTATTTCCCTTCTGTATTCAAAATACGTCTGGTTTCACCACTTGCTCTGTAACTGTACTCAACCACTGTTGTACTTTTTTTGATAACATATTATCAGTACTTTCCATTGCAGGACATTTCCACTTTTTAATCCCCTCATTTTCTTTTCATTTTCAAATAAATTTTATAATGCTCAGATAACATTTTTTTTCTCTTCTTTAAGTCCACTATTCTTCCAATGCAGACCTTAAAACCTGTAACTGTTTCCCACTAATTTTTATATAATATTGTGTTACTCCAATCACGGATGCATTGATTATTTTAATTTCTTTTATGCATATTTTATCTTTTGATATATCAACCCACATTCCCTCCTATCCTTTTATTTCTTTTCTATTGTATACCTTCTTTGAATATTCCACACTCACTTTTTTCTTCTTGTGTTGTATGTTTTCCTACCAAAACCAAAAATAGTCAGAAGCAAGTCCTGAAAATAAACTCAAAACCAAATGCAAAATCAGAGCTCAGGATGCCCAAAGCAGCTCCGAAAGCTAGTTTATTGAGATCACAGACAAACCAATGAACTATACATTAAAGCACAGAAATATGGCTGTGTTTTCGTTAAACAGACTTCATCAGATGTCAGTTACTAAAACCACATAATTACACTTGGTATTGTACCCGTCCCAATTACGAAACCACCAGTCACAGACAATACAGGAAATTAGATAAAACACTCATTACCAGTTAAAAAGTACTGAATAAATTCATAATGTAAATAAAAGCATGTTAAAATACACTTGAAAAGTTGAAAACTGATGAACCATAAAAAACAGAGACATTTTGGAAGCATAAAGTTGATTAAAATAAAAAACTACTAAAATAAAACATAGGTATCAAAAGGGTGAAACTGCTAGCATAAAAATGTTAGGAACTCAACACCTCCATCTAGTGGCTAAAAGGCAAAAGTATATAAAATGTAATAATTTTATATATGGTGTGCAATTTATAATTTCATAACCTTATAGCTCTCAATTTTAAAACAGATATAGTGAGGTTTATTGACAGATTTTGTTAGAGGCCAATAAACCTCCAGATGTGAATGACATGATATCTCCCTCACCCCAACCCTGTTTTAAAATTGAGAGCTGCAAGGTTATGAAATTATAAATTGCACACCATATGTAAAATGATTACATTTTAAATTTTGCCTTTTGGCCACTAGATGGAGTTGTTGATTTCCTAACCTTTTTTATGCTAGCAGTTTCACCCTTTTGATATCTGTTTTATGTATTTTTTTCCCAATTATATTTTTTATTGATTTTCAGCTTATAGTTGCAACACAGTTCATCATACAAGTGTGATAACATTACTTAAACATTGACCAAACTAAGAAACAATTGGTAGTAGACAAATTTTTGGAGACATAAAGGGGGTGGTACAAAGCTTAAGCTTTCCATTAGCATGTACAAAGAAGGTAACATTTCAATATATATAGAAAGAGACTAACTGTATCCCCTTGACTTGCTAACATTGACTATTTTCAACAAATGCAAATATGTACAAATACATAAAATTAACTATGTACACTATTAATAAAGTGGTGTCACCATAAATATAGTTTCCTCCAACCAAGAATCATTACAGTATATATATTGGAAATAGTAAGCTTGAGTAGACAAATTACCAGTGATCCATACTAACTTAAACTCGGGCATTCCTGATTGACATGACATATTTATTCTTATTGTAACATATCAAGTAAAATTTTCCAAAAGTTTTGGAAGTACTTAACTTTTTTTTTTACTTTTAGTGATATGTTTTATTTTAGTAGTTTTTATTTTAATCAACTTTACTGTTCTACAATGTCACTGTTTTTATGGTTTATCAGTTTTCAACTTTTCAAGTTTATTTTAACATGTTTATATACATTATGAATTTATTCAGTGTTTCTTAATTGGTAATGAGTGTTTTATTTCATCTAATTTACTGTATTGTCAGTGACTGGTGGTTTTGTAATTGGGATGGGTACAATATCAAATGTAATTATGTGGTTTTAGAAACTGACAGCTGATGAAGTCTGATGAAAATGCAGCTATATTTCTGGGCGTTGGTGTATGTTGGTTTGTCTGTGACCTCAATAAACTGGGTTTTGGAGCTGCTTTGGGCATCCTGAGTGCTGATTTTGCATTTGATTTTGTATGTTTTTCTATTGCATCTTTCAACAGATCTACATATACCTATTGATTTTGCATCTCCCATTCTAACAATCCCTTTACCTTATTGTTTTTACCCTTTAATGTAAGTCTACTTATCCAACCAATTTTTCTTTTCCTTAATTTTTCTGCCAAATTTTTCACCTGTCTGTAATACACTACACTGTATTTTCTAGTAATAAACCTAACTTATCCAACTTCCTGTTGTAAAGCCTGCCCTCCTTCCTTGTCTCTCTGTACATTGGAAATGTATATTTATTAATTTGTAATTTTATGTTACAATTTTCAAACCCTCCAAGTCCTTGTCACAAAATTTGGCCTCCCAGGCCAAGGACAACCATAAGACATTCTTTGCGTCTCCAACATCAAAGGCAATACACAGTTATGTGGAGAACCCATTCTAAATGCAGCCACCTATACCAAGACAGAAGATATAGCAAACCTACTGGCCGACAAAATCGGCTTCAACTTTATCCTCTCTCCCCTCAACCTTGTCTCAGGAAATACCACCATAGGTAGGTACTAGGCTATTGGCTCTGGGGCCTATATAAGCTTAGGCAAAAAGGTTCCCTGGCTTTCGCCACCCAAGAAAATTATTTTCCTGTACCCCTGTCAAGCAGTGCCACAAAAGTGAGACAGGATTCTATCCCTCCAGCATATTCTTTTTATTGTGTTGACAAGGTTTAGGTCTCTGTAGCATGTGGTTCTGAGAGATTGGGATTTCTTTAAGTGTAGCATATCCAACAGCTCTGGGTTTGACATAGCTTTGTATGTTAGGCAGAGATAGACTCTGAGTAGGAGATATGCGACGGAGTAGAGCTAGAGTTTTTTGAGACAGTCTGCGTATGGCATCTGTTTGAGGTCAGTAATCCTCTTAGTGAGGTATTTCTGTGGCCTTTCCAGTTGTTGTAGGTATCTTGCGAGATACATGACAAACTGTATTGTACTCTATAATGGGTCTGATGAGGGATGAGTAGAGAGGAACAATGACTTCCTTTTTTCTAGAGAAGAACCCTTTTGTGATAAGGTGTGTCACGTAGAAAGATTTCCTGACTGCTGTGGTGGTGTGGTTATCAAAGGAGAGACTACTGTCCACCTGTGTCCAGAGGTCTCTTATCACACTTGTCTTTAGTGAGCTACCACCTATGTGGTAGCTCATGGGTACTGAGTTTTTCCCAAAAGGGATGACAGTGCACTTCTTGGCATTGAGCTTGAGGCCATGACTTTGACACTAAGCATCTGTCTCTCTGAGGCCCTTTTGTAGAATGTCTACATCATTGGGTGATTCTATTATGGCTCCCAGTTTGCAGTCATCTGCGAACTTTGTTAGCCAAAGACATTCTGTGTAGCCTGCACTTCAGAGAAGTAGATGCCAAACAGGAGAGGACCCAGGACCAAACCCTGTGGTACTCCACTCGTCACTGGCCTGATGTCAGACTTGGATTCAGCTACTTTTACTGTGTGGGTTCTGTCAGTAAGCCATTTGGCCACCCATCTTGTGACATTTGGGATTTATGCCCAGTTTAGTGAGTTTATCTATAATTCCAGAGTGGGGGATGGTATTGAAAGCCTTGGCAAGGTCAAGATAGGCTGTGTGCACTACCTTGCCCTCGTCTACAGCTCTAGTGACTGCTTCAAAGAAGTCAGTCAGGTTTAGTAGACATGATCTACCTTTTACAAACCCAAACTGAGTGGGGTCCAGGGTTTGTAGGTTACCTATTTCTTTGTTTATAAGCTCGAATATGATATGTTCCATGGCCTTGCAGACCAGGCTCATCAGGCTAATCATGTGTTTGTTTCCAGGGTCTGTGGTGGCACTCCCTTTGTGGAGTGGGATAACTGCCACTGTGCTCCATTCATTAGGCACATAGCCTGAGATGAGGCTATGATTCAACATGGTACTTAGGTGAGGTGCCAATTTATTCTGTAGTTTGTGCAATACGCAGCCTGGGATGTTGTCTGGTCCCATGGATGCTGTGTTCTTGGCTTTGGAGAGTGCGGTCTTTACTTGTTCATCTGTGATTACAGGGGCTTTGCATTCTTCTGGTATTAAGATGGGCCCTTTGGAGGGTGAAAGGGGGGTAAAGTTAGCACTGAACCTGTCTGCCAGGATGTTGACAATATTGGTTGGCTCTGTATATTTAATGCCATTGTGCTGTAGCTTAGAGCAGATCTGAGTGTTGACATTGAGATTCTTGACATAGCTGTAGAATGCTTTGTGGTTGTCTTTGGAATCAGTGGTGATTTTATTTTCAAAACTGGCTTTGGAGGATTTTATGAGGGATTTCAGCTTCTTGCTGAGGCTGACCAGGGAGTTCCTCCAATCTTGGGATTTTACCCTTTTTTGCAACAGCTTCTTCCTTCTGTTGTAGAGTTTGCTTATGGCAGGGGACCACCAGACTGGCTTCCTTTTTTTGGTGGATAGTGTCTTGGTTCTATTGGGGATGGAATGATCCATACACTTGTGAATGTGCTTATACAGTGCATTTGTGTAAAATTCAGCAGTCATTCCTCTATTTTCTGTCTGCATGGGTGTCATGAAGTTTGCCACTTCTGCCTTAAGAGGCATGAAGTTGGCTTTGGAGTAGTTTTTGACTGTGGTTTCTTTAATGGGGGGGTAGGGGTGGGATATGGATGTCTAGAGTGATTAGCTTGTGGTTGGATCTGATCAGCAAGGAGTTGACCACTGGTGTAGGACATCGGTTACCCATACTGGTAATGACCAGGTCCAGGATATTGCTGCCTCTGGTGGCTGATCCAAGGCATTGGAATTTATGAATTCTAGAAAACCTTGAGCAAATGAGTTTGCACATGAGTAGTTTTCCTAGCTGATTGTGGGGTAGTTGAAATCACCCATAATTTATGTATTGGGTTGTGCCTTAATATTTTCCAGTATCTTAAAAAATGAAGAGTGGGAATCCTGGGGCATGGTAGGGGATCTGTAACAAGTTACAACCTAGATTGCAGTCTTGCCCAGTGTTAGTTGCACTTGGATAATTTTGGATGCATTATGTTGAGCAACTAGCCTGGAGGTGTGGATATCCTTAATGATAATGGACATGCCTCCGCTTTTAATGTTTCTGTCCAGGTTAGGTGGCCAAAAGGTGTGGTATTAATTATAGCCTGGTAATGCAGGGGTGCTCTCTGGAGCCTTGAACCAGGTCTCTGTCACTGCACAGATATCGATGTTCTCCATTTTAAGAAGTGCCTCAAATGAGTGCATTTTGAGGTTTAGACTTCTAGCATGGAGTAGCATTACTGTCAAAGTTAGCTTGCTTGTACCTGTGACGGTGGTGAATTTAGTATTTGAACCTTGCCTAAAAAAGGCACTGTGGGGTGACAAGAGCCTTAGCCAGTATCCGGAATCCCAGGGGCAACAGGTGCAGGCCATCTCTGGCAAAGCATTGTGGTCTGTCGACCATATCATCCCAGGCAGGCAGATACTGGATCCCCTTAGAATGACACTAGAAGCTTAGGCAGTTGTTGGAAGTCAATCATTTTGTCCTTGTACTATGGTATCATTCTCGGTGATGGCAGGATGCTACTCAGGGCTAGGGTCATACCTGACTGGGCTACAAGATCCGAGAGCTCCTCCATGTCTATTTTCATGTAGTCCAGGGAGGTACGTCTCAGGTCATTCACACCAACATGGACAATGACAGAGTTGTATTTGTACTTATTGTGGAGTGATCTGAGTGCGTGCATTATGTGGCGGATTCTGACACTCGACAGGCAGCTGACAGTAACTTTCTTCTTGTTTAGCCTGGTGAGTGGGACATCGGTGTGCCTGACTATAGAGTCACCTATGAATAGTGTGTTGGGTACATTGTTTTGTGTTATGGGCTGAGGTTGAGTGGCACACTGATTTTGTGGGCTATGCAATTTGGGTAGTGTTGGGTGGTGGTGGCTGTCTGCGATTCAGCTTGGGAGGTCTCTGTTGCTTGGGCAGATTTTTATTGAGAGCCTCTGTGAATGTGGGTGTGTGCTGTGTGTTTCTTTGTGTGGGTTTTAGTAGTGTGGGTTTTGAAGAACTGTGTGTTGAGAGTGGTGTGGTGCAGGTGTTAACCTTCTCCACTTGACTGTCTAGTCCAGTCTTGGCTGGAGAGAGCTTGGCTTCCAGTTTGGCTATATAAGTGCATCTCTCACAGGTTGTAGTGTTAGGCTTAGAAAAAATTGCTTGAAACCACCACGAAGAGAAAAGTTGTAGTTCTTTTATTAATAAAAACAAAAACAAAAACGAGCGCTTTCACGCAATAAAATGCGCTTCATCAGGTTACAAATTTTACAATGATTTTAGCTGCCTTTTATAGTAAACACACATTGCAATCATTCAATCAATTAAGAAACTAATCAGTATATTGTTAAAATAATTAAACAATGTAATGCTGATTTGTTAGCATTCAACAAAAAATTTTTGTATCCTGTTAAAATACATCCAAATACAAGTAACTCTTCATGGTTCAGGACTTATGAATGTGTGATAGTCCATATCATACATTAAGCCTATAATTAATGTAAATAAATTACTACAAATGATTACTTAGTACTGCTTTCTTAAGGAAGTCATGCCCATATATGGAAAGTGAACAATTTAGGATACTTATTATAGTACGCTGTATTTTTAGGTTCAACAAAACAAGGCAAAATACATGCTTTCTATTTTCTGTGTTAGTCATGGTGCTTGAAAATACTATGCACCATTGCGGCATCTTTAAAGCATGAATGTATTTAAAATCTCATTAAATAGTCTATATACCAGAAGTACAAGTCAGATGGTAGTTAGAATGTTATGATAAAAATAAAACCTAAACTGAGGAGCTGGAGGATGACAAAAAGATGCAACTAGAACTGAAATAATTAACGAATATATGAGAGCACTAAGACTATTTTGTCATTAGCTGTATCAAGCCCCATGGCTGCAAAAACCATCAACTTTCTAAGAACAGCCCAACGAAGTTTCTTTTCATTTGAATAAAATTAATGTTCAACGATAATATACATCTACTTTATAGATATTATTAGAATATGATATATATATAATAAAAATGCATCAAATAACGCAAACTCTATTTATAAGGAATTCCAAAATAGTATCTATAACAAAATTAAAAATAACAAAAATTAATCTTATTAATATTGTAGGGCTATGTGTAACTACATGTGCATATAAAGACCCATGATATATACTATGTCTGTGAAACAATACGTATCAAATACTATGTTTGTATTTTTATTTTTGTATTTTTATTCTTATTTTTATTTTTAGAAAGTTCATATTCTATGACTTACTAATATAACGAACTACCAATCACAGAGCATAAAGGCATCCTAGCAAAATTTAACTGATGACAAATTGCAGGGTCATAGAAATCTATTCAATACTATATTTATTTTGTTGTATCATATATTAAGTCAAGTGTATTTCAATTAGTAAAAGCCGAGGCTAGTTAAAATAAAAAATCTTTTTTAAAAATAAATGTGCAAAAATGCAAAAACATAAAAAACATTCGTAGAATGTGTGTCATCACACTACTGACATATATATATATATAACAAAGACAGCAACCTCTGGGCAATGCAAAAAATTATTTATATTTGGCTCCTTAAATAACAAAATATATGAAAGTGTTATTAGGTATATGGTACGATGAATGTGACATGGACATAATATGCCAATATAATAGACAATAAATATGAAACATTCATGGAATATGTAACAAAGCCAACAGAAAAAAAGAAGAAGAAAAATTAAAGGACGAAAAAATTCGTCATGACATAAGAATCCTATTTGATAGGCTGAGTATGGCAAAATACGCAATTTGCACACAGGAACAATATAATACAATAATATAATATAGTGGGTCATGTAGGACCTATCAAGGCAGGCCGGATGTTAACCATAGTATTTAAGCCAGGTGGTAAATGGGCTTTCAATCTTAAAATCCATCTTAGTTCAAAGGTTTCCAGAGTATTCATATGATCTCCTTCTCTTCTATTGGGATCTATTATTTGCAAGATCTGAAACACAAAACTATGTTGGGGATGGGTGCTGCAGTGCATAGCCAATGCATTGGTGGAACTATTTCTTCTTATGTCATAAATATGGTTGTATATCCGGTCTCTAAACCTTCGTGACGTCATGCCCACATAATAGCTATTGCAATGACTGCAAGTAGCTAAATAAACAACATTTCTAGTGTTGCAAGTTGCATAAAATGTAGGTTTAAAACTAAACTCAACATCTGGGATATTAAAGTCTCCCTTCCTATTTATATAGACGCAAATTGAGCATTTCCCACAAGGAAAGGTACCTGTTTTTATTTGAGCTCTGATGTCAATAGGTGTGACATCTAACTTTTCCTTACATAACAACCTTTTTAAATTCATACAATTATTGTATCTAAAGGCCGGTTTTTCCCCAAGTAGTCCTGAGAGTGTTAAGTCTGATCGCAAAATTTTCCAGTTTCCTTTCACTATACTGGTTAGGTATTGCACATCACTTGTATATTTTATATCATATTCTATATTATGAAACATTTTCTTCTTCTTTTTGCTATATGATTTGAATAACACTGTCTGGGATTTTGAGTTGTCAAGTAAAGATTCTGCCACATCATTTACTAACTTTATAGGATATCCCCTCTCCAAAAAATATTCCTTCTGGGAATTAATTAATTGTAGTGCATCTGTTCCATCACTACAAATCCTCAATATCCTGTTCATCTGGTTCTTTACAATATTCTGAAAAATATGACGTGGATGTAAACTATCATAATGGAGGACACCATTCCTCCAGCAAGATTTTCTGTAGAGTGTAGTAACTAATTCATTGTTGATTCCTTTCTTAATGGTGATATCTAAGAAATTAATACTTAGTCTAGAATATTCATATGTAAATTTAAAGAAAGGTGTGGTAGTGTTCATAAAATTAATAAAGTCATCTAAAGTAGCCACATCCCCAGTCCATAACAATAGAATGTCATCTACGAATCGTCTGTATAAGACTACATTGTCAAACCTGGTATCATTGAAAATGTGTTCTTTTTCCCATTTGTAGACAACAAGATTGGCATATGCATTAGCACAGGGGGTGCCCATTGCCACCCCCCATGTTTGTGCATATACCAAGTTCTCATACAGGAAGATGTTGTTTAAAACCAGGTCCAACATGCAACAAATGTTCATAGTCTCAATGTTGTCCATTTTTAATTCTGTCATATGTGCTCTTATTGCATCTATGCCATAATCATTGGGGATATTGGTAAATAGACTTTCTATATCTAGAGTGACTAATAGAGTATCTGCTTTTATCTTATTTTTTATCACATCCAATTTAAGGTCATCCAATAATTTATAAGAGTCATGTAATATGGTAGGTATTTTCTTCACAAGCACTCCCAGTTTAGTTTGTATATATAAAGACGCATTTTGTGTTACCCAATGGTCACCCGATACAATGGGACGCAGTGGGGGTGGATATGTATCCTTGTGCAACTTGGGCAAACCTTTGATTATAGGTATCAAAGGAAAATCTATCATAAGGAAGTCATAAAGGGGTTTATCTATGGATCTTGTCATCAACAGATCATAAAAGGTATCATAGACATACTGCACTATTGATTTTATATCCGATTTCTCTATTTGCTTGTAAGCATTATCATTGTTTAGCATATTTAACATTAGCTGCTGGTAGAAAGTTGCATCCATGGCAACAATCCCCCCTCCCTTATCTGCCGGTTTGAATACAAGACTAGTATCATTACAAAGGCCTTGTAGCTCACATTTCTCTATTGTACTTAAATTGACAAAAGTGCTCTTTTTTTCATGACGGTCATAATAATCATAGAAGTCCCGCTCACAGGTTTTCATAAAGCATTCAATAGGTTGTATTAATGGAGGCATAAAGGTACTTTTCTTCCTACAAACAGGGGCATCAGAATCAACAAACTGGTTAGGTGAAGTATCCTTAAATAATACCTTAAGAGAAAGTTTTCTACAGAATTTGCGTAAACCTATCAAAGTATCAGAAACAACACTATGTTTAGAAGGGATAAACGACAAGCCCTTATTTAAAACACACTGTTCATTAGATGTAAATGTCCTTGTTGTAATTGAAAAACAGATTATTCAAACTTTCATTCTTCTTTTTTGTTCCGTTGTTTCTCCCGATAGCTTCCTTTTTCCTCTTCCCCGGCTGTTGGAACGGTTGCGTACTGCCCCTTTGTAAGGGAGGGGAAAATTTAAAGGTATGGGCGCCATAAATCTATTATCCAAACTAGTAGCTTTAGACTTAGCACCCAAAGTACTTTGATTCAGTAATCCCTGCTGATTGCAGGGCAAAGAAGGAACAGGAGTGCCGGACACATTGAGTTCCTCATTAATAACACTTTCGGACGACAATCTAGTGTTAGTTGCTTCTTTTGATACAGTCACAGTGTCATCATTAGAGGAGCGTAAGACTGCTGATGCTTGTGCAGAATGTGATTTATCATTCAGACTAGCTCTCGGCCATACAAAGATATGGCCGAGATGAAAATCTTCACAGTCACGCTTTAATTTTCTAGTTTTTATCTGCTCCAACTTATTACTATATAAAACTAACTGTCTATTCATGACTTGTATCTTTGAGTTGCAAAACTCAGTCTGATAATTAGTAGTAAGTAATTTATATTGTTCCTCTACCTTTGCAAGGAGTGATGGCAGGATGCTACTCAGGGCTAGGGTCATACCTGACTGGGCTACAAGATCCGAGAGCTCCTCCATGTCTATTTTCATGTAGTCCAGGGAGGTACGTCTCAGGTCATTCACACCAACATGGACAATGACAGAGTTGTATTTGTACTTATTGTGGAGTGACCTGAGTGCGTGCATTATGTGGCGGATTCTGACACTCGACAGGCAGCTGACAGTAACTTTCTTCTTGTTTAGCCTGGTGAGTGGGACATCGGTGTGCCTGACTATAGAGTCACCTATGAATAGTGTGTTGGGTACATTGTTTTGTGTTATGGGCTGAGGTTGAGTGGCACACTGATTTTGTGGGCTATGCCATTTGGGTAGTGTTGGGTGGTGGTGGCTGTCTGCGATTCAGCTTGGGAGGTCTCTGTTGCTTGGGCAGATTTTTATTGAGAGCCTCTGTGAATGTGGGTGTGTGCTGTGTGTTTCTTTGTGTGGGTTTTAGTAGTGTGGGTTTTGAAGAACTGTGTGTTGAGAGTGGTGTGGTGCAGGTGTTAACCTTCTCCACTTGACTGTCTAGTCCAGTCTTGGCTGGAGAGAGCTTGGCTTCCAGTTTGGCTATATAAGTGCATCTCTCACAGGTTGTAGTGTTAGGTTGTAGGAGGAGAGGGTTGTCAGTGTATATGAGGCAATTGCTACATTGCCCCAAGATGCCCAGATTTATCAGGTGGACAGGAGAAAACACTGTGAGCTTGACCCATGGATATGCCTGGATTGGTGCTTATTAATTTACGTACTAAGAACTGTTTTCCTCTTGACAAGTGAGGAAAGTCAAGTGCTCTAGTTTAGTTAGTGCTTACAACGAGTTCTGAGCAAGTGCTGAGCACAAGGAAACAGTTTTGAGTGCTGAGACTAAAAAAACTGGCTATTTCTAGCTAGTTTTAGCACCATTCCCAAGAAGAGAAGCAGGCCCCGGCCTATTTGGTGATCCACAGTCTTGTCACAGATGATGGAATCTTTTTGTAGCCTTTTTCTGGTAGATGCCTCGAATAGCAACCAGACCAATCGGGTATGTTAAGCACAGACACTCACTCTCCAACCAGAAAGAGTCTGGAATCAATGCACTCTGCTCCTACTTTCACCAGGATCAAAATATAAGTGCAGATTCTAAGCTGTCACCTATAAAGCAATTTTTAAGATTTTTGGTGATCAGCAGTCTCCAGGAAGTAATGTAACTGCACTCCTATCACCAGGAGAAAACAGAAGCAATAATCCCAAGATTACTACTGAGTGGCAGAATGTGGGCTGTACAATAACTGGTGGTCTTGCAATAGATGCTTAAAGTTAAGATAAAAAAATGGTTTATCCTAAACACTGCAGTGTGTACTAGAGGAGTTAGATGTGAATGTAGATAACTTAAGTTTTACCTGTCTAAAAGTTAAGTTTTAGTGGAGAGTCACTATTTTTAAAACAGCAAGATAGATTGAAAGGGGATCGTCACTTTTGTATCATCAAATATAACTCCTCCTATCATCACTAAGGAGAACAGGTCCTAAATGCTGACTAAAGGCCAAGAACACTACATCAGTGGGCCGAGACAATATCCCAGGATGCCTTCAAAATAGCTTGAAACATGACCTATCAGGCCCTCTAGTATTGCTATTTAACTGTAGCCTCAAAACACACTTTGTGCCTCATGAATGGAGAACAGCAACAGCCATACCTCTGCACAAAGGTGGGCCATCTATAGACCCTGGAAACTACAGACCCTTAAATCTCATGAGTTGTATGCAAAGCCATGGAAAGAATTATCATGGAAATGATCAGTAATGATATAGTAAACCTCCAGACACTAGACCCAACCCACTTTGGCTTCACCAAAGGCAGGTCATGCCTATTCAACCTGGTGGACATCTTTGAGAAGGTCACCAAAGCAAAGCATGTGGGAAAAATGGTTCACACTGCCTACATTGAGCTGGCCAGGGCATTTGACACAATAACCCACTCTAGACATTGACAGACTCAAGAGTTTAGGTACAAACCCGTATATCACCTGGTGGATAGCCAAAAGGCTCACAGACAGGGCCCAGGAAGTTAGAATTGGGGAGTCCATTTCTACAAAAAGGCCAATCGCAAGTGGAGTCTCTCAGTGATCTGTCCTTGGCCTGCTCTGTTTTGACATTTATTTTTTTGAGTCATGACCAGTGTCAATCGTCTCTGGCTAACTAAATTTTGCAGATGGTTGTAAATTAAGAGCTGTCATTGAATCCCATACTGGCACAAATGTTCTCCAGGAAGGGATGACACAAACAACTGGTGTCAGACAAATGGACTAAAGCTAAATGCTAAAAAATGTGTAATGTCCTTAGGGAAGTCATCCACCCTTTGTTGCTATCATATTAACAACACACCCCTTAGTGTTGACCCAGTAGTCAGGGACTTAGGGACACACACAGTAATTGAGACTTTGATCATCACATGTCTGCATTAGTGAGGAAATCATTCTATGTTGCACAACTTATAAACAAAGGTATGGCATCTAGGTCCTAGCAAGTAATTATTCCACTGTATTCGGCATTCATCAGACCTATCATTGAGTATAATGCCCCCTTTGGTATGTACCTATTCAAGCATATCCAACAACAGAGATGTCCACAGAGGTTCCTCACTAAACGAATACAGGGTGCAAGTAAAATGCCCTATACAGACCACTTCAAGACTTTATCCCTGTATTCGGTCTCCAACAGGTTTTTGAGGAGAGATCTGTAGAATATGAATGGTCAAAGCATGTGTTCAAAGGAGATTGAGTATGTGAGAATCTGTATGTATTGATTTAAACTGTGAATAGTGGAAAAGTACTAAAAAACAAGAAGTCTGTCAGATGGCAGGAAATGTTCCTTATATGGAAGTGTATCCAATTTTCATTCTCTGCCTAGAGACGTAGTAATGTGAACTGCTTCAAGCCTATGGGTAAACCACTGATTGGTTAATTATCTTTTGTACTATTTTAATTGGTCTAGTTTATATTTTTGTACTGTCAGCAATATCACCAGCATATAAGCTTATGCATTCCTTTGTTCGAGGAGTCTCCCTGGTACTTTCCAGTAGGCTCCCACATGTGTGTGATAAATACCTCTGAAAGAGATGAAAAAGTGTCTTGTCTTCATTTAAGGTAAAAATGCAAACACAGCAATTGGTGCCATTTACTCAGATCTGAATTGACAACGACTGCAGTAGTTGTGGATTGAATGAAGTACTGCTACTAAAAATGCCCATGACAGAATTTTCTGTTCTGGCAATATTTCTTTCATTTCCTATACTTATCTTCTTCACAAATTTGGTATTGATAATTTTATAGCAATGTAATAATTCCTCTCATTCAGTTGTTTGAGGTAAGTGGCATGTATTTTTTTTTCTGATATTGATTGTGCAGTAGGAGAGTGGGATCAAATGAAACAGTGGTGACATGAGTGAAAGGAGATACAAGAGTGGGGAAAACAATGTTTACAAAACATCATAGCTACCTCTGTAAAATACAGAATAGCTTATCGTGTGAAAATGGGAGTGAGTGTGGAAACCATAAAAGAGCCAGAAAGAGGTACACCAGCTGGTTATATGTTTTTTCATGTGTCCTGGGACAGTTGTATGTTTATAAGTCAGTGGGTCTCCCTCACTGAGGATGATGGTAAACGCGCCTTTCCAGAGAAGGGAAATTAAGGAGAAAAAAAGAGAAGAATACTAGGGTTGTGCTGGGCAGCATTTAGTGATTGGATGACAGAGGTGAAAGAAAGAGAAAAGGATTCAGTTATTAGTAGTTTAAAGGATAATCAGCAGAAATTAAAAGAGCAACTGAAAGAATTACAACAAACTGCTAGTAACTTAGATATAGTAAACAGTAAATGATTGAAGGACCCACCCTTTAAGGGGCTTTATCCTGTGAAGGAATTAGCTAAATTACAGATAATTGAATAGTCAGAAGACGATAATGCTTGGCCCCCACCACCACCAACTGCACCACCAGTTGCACCCCCGTAGTATCAGCCCCCCTTCACTCAACAAGGAGCAGAAGCACAGTAGCCAGATTCCACCACTAAAGACCCCACCCCTAAAGAAAGGGAACGAGCAGTGGAGAGTCACTCCAGTGACTCGGATCCAGACACAAGCGATAGAAAAAAGGGACCAAAAACTCGTAGTAAGACTCATAAAGAAGCAAAAGCTGTAATGTATTTTAAGGCTAAACCCTACTATAAAGGTAAAGGAAAATGACATTTACACTGATGAAGGCTTTTTGGTCAGTTCCCTGCTATAATGGACAGTGGGGACGGGTATTTTGGACCAGATAAATTTAATCCAGATTCAGGGTCAGAGTCATCAGAATGCGACAGATGCTACCTTTGAGGGAGGTACCTAACCCGACTCATACCAGAAGTGCACAGTAACCACCGACCATTGTAGTACCTAGGGTGTGGTCGGCGGTTGATTTACAAGCCATTACTTAATCGTTACCACCCATTCGTACTAATCCAGCTAAATTCCAGCGTGTGCTGGCAGGACATATTTGTTTACAAAATCCTACGATAGAAGAAGTTAAGGCAGATCTGATGAAATGGATTTGGGACCATGCCAATGTCCCTACTCCAATTCCAAAACATGACTCACATGGGTTTGAAGTGGTTAGACAGCATTTAGTAGATGCTATCACAATAATAGTTCCACCCACACCCAACTGGTCCAAAATCAAGTCAATACTTCAAAAAGAAGACAAACCCGTGCACGAGTATTTAAATCATCTTACTGAAACTTTGAGGCTTATTCTAGGTACCCCAAACCCACCGAAGGGCCGGCACAAAGTGGATTGTCAGCTGCTTTCGTAGATGGGTTACGCCCACAAGTATGAGATAAGTTTAAAGAAGTGTGTTTAAACTGGCCTAGTCTTGGATTGCACAAATTAGTTACACAAGTGCAATACCTCTCTGACCACTTGGCACAGGAAAAAAAGGATTTACAAGAGAAATTGGTTAAAGTGAAAATTTAGATGTGCACTGCCTTTGGGCAGCGTGGACCGGAAGGGCGTGGACGGAGTAGAGGGAGAGGTGGATGGCAAAGGGCTGGAACCAAAACAGACAAAACTGGAAGGAAGATCAATCAACCACACCCTAAATTCAAATGGAGTAATTCAATTGCGGCCAAGTAGGCCACTGGCATTTTGAATGTCCATATCTGGCTGAACAACCTGCCCCACCCACTGATATGTCACTTCAGTGGAATTCTAACTGGACTCCATCCAATCGGCAGTCATCACAATGAAGGTTCCCTGAGCAAGGACAACAGCAGTTGTGCCCTTTCATACCTGTGGATCAAGATGGACCACATGTTATGTTACTCATTAAAAGTAAACCGTACCCCTTCTTTATTGATACAGGAGCATCCAAATCCATGTTAGCTGGTGAAGCAGCAATAAATGTCCCCCTCTCCAATAACGTAACCAGAGGGGTAGGGGTGTCTGGCATTCCTATTGAATATTCTGAAACCATCCCGGTCCCAGTGACTTTGGGACCTTTGCAAGACAATCATGCATTTTTAGTACAACCCTCGGCACCATTAAATTTATTGGGAAGAGATTTGCTCTGTAAAATGGGAGCAACTATCTTCTGTACCGCTGAAGGAGTATATTTACACATACCTTCAGACAGGACAGTATTCTGGCTACTTTAGATGAAAATGTCACTCTGCAAACAATGTGTATGCAGTCTGACCTCGACAAGAATAAGCATTTAACCTCATTACCCTCTCATTTATGGACCATTCATGATAATGATGTTGGATTTCTAATTTCAGCCACTCCTGCTAAAATAATCTTAAAGCCTGGAGCAAAGTTACCTCTGGTACCACAGTACCCTTTGATGGTAGAGGCCACATCTGGTATTGCCCCCATCATTTCTGCCATGGTGCAACAAGGAATTATAGTACCTACCACAAGTCCATGTAATACCCCAATTCTACCGGTAAAAAAACCTGGTAAGCAAGCTTACAGATTTGTGCAAGACTTGCGGGAAGTCAGTAAAGCTGTCTTGCCTGTTTTCCTAATCGTACCAAACCCAGCTACGATTTTGAGCAGTATCCCACCTACAGCACGTTGTTTTATGGTTATAGATATTTCATCAGCTTTCTTCTCTATCCCAGTACATGCAGATAGTCAGTATTTGTTTGCATTCACTTATAAGGGCCAGCAGTACACTTGGACCCGACTACCTCAAGGGTATGTAAAATCTCCAACCTTGTTTTCCAGAGAGATGCATAAATAACTGCAGGATTTACAATTACCACCATGTTCAGTATGTAGATATTCTTCTTGCTTCACAAGATACCCAGTCTTGTATGGAAGACTCACTTTTAGTTCTAAGATTTTTAGCCGAATAAGGTTTTAAGGTAAATAAATCCAAATTGCAGTTTGCTCAAAAAAAGTACAATACGTGGGACATATCATTTCTACAGGTTCACGTCAAATCCTTCCAAGCAGAATCACCTTCATCCAGATTGCTCCACGCCCTGTAACTCTGAGACAACTCGGGTGATTCCTCGGCCTAGCAGGTTATTGTAGACGGTGGGTGCCTGATTTTTCAGAAATTTTGGCTCCTCTGTTACAGCTCTTAAAAAAGTAGGTGACAGACCCTCTGCCTTGGCCTTGGTCCCCAAACTTCTGACACTACACAGACTCAACCACCATTTACACACAAATAGTAGACAATCATTTTGGTGGTCATTCTTGTTGTACTGTTATTTTTGCTGTGGCTATTTTTATTTCCTACTCCATCGACGCATCACACCAAACGAGCCATTTGGCATGCACCTTTCAACACATATCAAGCCATCAAATATGTTTATGCTTCTACATTCAATGTCTCTAACTGCTGGATCTGCACTTCTATTCCCTCCGTGCATGGGAGATTGTCATTGGCTGTGGCTCCACTAAGTATCTTTGATACATGGACTAGTCTACTTGACAGTACTGCTAACATTACATCCATTAAATCTATTGCATTACAACTTTCTGTCCATCGCAATGGCAATCTGTGTTTTCGATGGAATTACTCAGGTCATCACTGGACTCAAGAAATGGGACTAAGTATCTGCAATACGACAATCGAATACCAGTGCAATTTTACAGAAAGAAAACGCTTAGCTTCGGGCTGTCTAGTTTCATTTGATACCATTCAGCCGATAATGACAAATGCCTCATTATTTGGTTATTGTAAAATCGTATTTCTTGCCATATTCCATGGCATAACCATGGGCAGTGACCACTCTTCAAATGTTACCACCTTGGTAAAAGACTGTTATTTTATATGCGGAAGAAGGGCCTATAAATGGCTAACAGAAAACTGGTCTGGTAGCTGTTTCTTAGGTTATCTAGTTCCAGCCATCCGACATACATCTGCCTTAACTCAAGGGAAAATCCCGAATGTGCGAGAGGTTAAAAAGCCTACCAATCCATTAGGCCAAATTGATGCATCATGGATTTATCATCATGACTTAGCTCATGCTGGCACTAAAGGATTATCTCATATGGACTCGGTGATGACGTCATATCATGGGCTGGTATAATCCCAGCATATAGAGCAGCAAAATCAATCTGGGAACTGAGAAAACTGTTTAAATTGCTTGAGGTATTAAGCAATGCCACATTTTCTGCTTTAGAACTAGTGACTGATGAACTGACTGCCATGAGAGCTGTAGTCCTCCAAAATCGTATGGCTCTCGATTTCACCCTGGCGGCGAAAGGTGGAACTTGTGCTTTAACCCAGGAGGAGTGCTGTACGTTTATTCCTGACAATCAGCATGAAATTGAAAGTCATCTCGAACTCATTCAGAGAGTCTCAGAACTCTCTAAGGCCAAGGAGGCTGATAACTCAACGTGGGCTTGGTTAACTAACCTTTTTTCAGGTTAGGGAGGTGGACTTTTAAAGTTAATCCTATTAATTGCAGTATTAGCTCTCGTTGCTTTTTTTGTTATGTTTTTAATCAAAGTATTGATTTTAAAATTAATGTCATTCAAGACTACTAAAAAGATGCCAAAGTTTTACAAGCCTACAGTTATGGATGATGAAGTTAAAATATGTGAAAACATTGAAGGAACTAGCCACATGGTTATGTTAGAATAAGGGCAAATGTATAATAGATTAAGTGGTGATGCTTACACAGCATCAAATGGGGGGATTGTAGAATATGAATGGCCAAAGCATGTGTTCAAAGGAGATTGAGTATGTGAGAACCTGTATGTATTTGATTTAAACTATGAACTATTAAGTAAACTGTGAATAGTGGAAAAGTACTAAAAAACAAGAAGCCTGTCAGATGGCAGGAAATATGCCTTATATGGAAGTGTATCCGATTTTCTTTCTCTGCCTAGAGTTGTAGTAATGTGAACTGAGTCAAGCCTACGGATAAACCATTGATTGGTTAATTGTCTTTTGTACTATTTTAATTGGTCTAGTTTATATTTTTGTACTGTCACCAGCATATAAGCTTATGCATTCCTTTGTTCAGGGAGTTTCCCTGGTACTTTCCAATAGGCTCCCACATGTGTGTAATAAATACCACTGAAAGAGAGGAAGAAGTGTCTTGTATTCATTTAAGGTAAAAATTCAAACACAACAGATCTATACCTGGCATATGGGGCATTGTTACACCCCCCCCCCCTCTGATGGACCTCCTTGCATATCCACAAAACAAATAGCACCAGAATTACCCATTCTAAGGACTTTAACATTGACTCTGTTATAAACAGGACCTGCTGGTGAGACAGGTATGTATTACAGAGACTACCCCTTCTTGGGAGCAAGTGCCTCATCCATGTGAAACAGAGTTTCTTCCTAACCCAATTCAAGTATAACTTGGACAGTTGGATGGGGAAGAGGAAATTCATCCCTGGTTTGGCACTTAGGTTTCTAATGGACACAGGCAACCTGTAAATGGTTCATCTCCAGGCCCTTGCTTACACTTCTCAAAGGTACCAGAACTTGTCAGAGATTTGAGATGCATGGCTAGGCTTAAAAAGGCCTTTGTGATCATTAGCCTAGTAAATGCCTGTGAACCTTATGTCGAACTGTGCATTCCAAGCTGAAGATAACATATCAGCTTAGGTTTTTCAAAACAATTTGCATCCATTCTTATTAAACTACCCTATCTTTATTGCAATTTAAATCTTTGTTATATATGTATATAGTTACATCTTTTGTACATTACCTTATACTGCTTGTGTTATGCTCACTATGAGTATTGTATTTTTATTAACAACAGCAGTCTTAAGCTTGGACTCTTTAAACATTCCATATTGTATATTGTATGTGTGTTGGAGCTTTTCTCCCCGGGCCTCTACTGAAAATGGACATGTATCCAGTTAGACTAGACCGGTCAACAAATGTAAAATAAAAAAAATAAATAAATAAAAATCTTAGTTTTTCTTTTTCTTTCCTAACCTCAGAAATACTGCACTGTGATATGAAAATCTTGCTGTCTTAATCCCCATATATCTGGTATCAAAGCCATCAATGTTTAAAAATTATGTGCTAATATGATTTCTCCTTTTCTGAATGTACTTTCTTCCTGCATCACTATTTATAAATCATATCTCATTGCATCGAACGTAATCCTTTCTCTTCCTTCATTCTTTCTCATACTACTTTCTAAACAATTTTCTTCATCTGCACAAATTAATGACACATTTGCCATCAGATATTTCTGTAACAAACAGAATACTTCTCCCATATTGGCCTCAGTAAATGCAAAAATTGTACACATTCTCACACATTTCTTCCATGTACCATCAGCTACTAACAGTCTCCCAGTAAGTGTTAAACTTAGATTCTCTTTTCACCATAAACACATTGGAGCATTATTCTGGTCTGAATGACTGTAATGCCTTCCCTGTTGACAATGTTCAAACCTCTTCCATTTTTGAAAATATATGTAACTTATATATTGCAAAAAGCATATCAGTTCTTTGTTACTTTGTTATTTTAACCAATGTAAAATTGCATACCTCCTTCTATAATTGCTTGGTGTTCATTTTAATAGTGAGATTTTTCCTTTGTTTACTTCTAACTTTAATTTTTTTCTGTATTCTTTAATTTCCTTTTCCAATCACTTACTCTTCCACCTATTATTTTCAAACACTACGTTCTGCTACATCATATGACTGTTCTGTAAACTAATGTAATGCACAAAACTTATTTTGCATAGGTGTTGTATGCCACAGTTCACTTCTGCTTTGTCGTGAACATTTAACCCCATGACATCCGCAGTTTCAATTCCAGCTTCATTTTCATAATCTTGCAACATTTCGTTCTCATTTTAACATCATTTTCCATACTGTTTAAATTTGTATTCCCATTCCCTCCTTCATTTTCCATACTGTTTAAATTTGTATTCCCATTCCCTCCTTCATTTTCCATACTGTTTAAATTTGTATTCCCATTCCCTCCTTCATTTTCCAAATGCGTATTTTATCAATTCCATCTCCTTTATTTACCCATGGACAAGCCATTGCAATGTGATCCTTCTCTCTTTATTTTCTACATTCTGTTTCACACTTATTCCTTGAATGACCACTTTCCCCACAATTGTCATGCCAGTATTCTCCAAAAAAGTAGTAACCTTTCAGTTTATCTCTGTAATATACACATTGATATCTTTGAATCATGATAATGTTCAGTAAATGACAAAGTTCTCCTTTAGTCATTCTGAGGTCCAGTCCTACCACCCATTCCTTTCATTTCTTATTTTATCAAAAAAAATCTTAGTGTTAACTTAGCACATTATAATTAGTTATTCAATAACAGTAATTGCTCTGAACTGTAATATTGCTCTTCATTTAGTGTTTAATCCAAATTATTTTGTTATATAACTTGACCAGGGAGCCCTTCCAGATAAATTCATGCACAGTTTTTACATTACAAATGCTGTTTTTCATTTTCCACTTAGACATCAAAGGAAGGCTCTTTTCCTAAATTTATTATTGCCCTAAATTTTAATGCTGTTAATTCTTAATGGCTTCGTCAGCCAGAAAATAAATCTGTCAGGTATTTGCTTACTGATGCAGTTAAATCATGACAAATGCCATCTGGGTCTCAAAAACTACCATTCTTTCTACTTTCTTTCTCAACCCTGCTGCATAAGGAAACTGTCGTGCATCTGTTTA
Source organism: Protopterus annectens (assembly GCF_019279795.1). Lineage (NCBI taxonomy): Eukaryota > Metazoa > Chordata > Ceratodontiformes > Protopteridae > Protopterus > Protopterus annectens. Next base: position 714,528,281 of record NC_056743.1, on the reverse strand, counting down.
ACCATGAACAACTTATAATGAACTTCATTACTTGCAGATATTCATAATTTCTGTAGAGTGTCCTGTCCTTGTTAATCATAACTGATATGTTTTTTTAAACATAGTGCACTGTTGTGTTTAGGGAAAATGTGAGCTCTGTCTTTAAACATGTATATATTTCAACTTGTATTTTTTTTATCATAATACTTAGATAATCGGTTGTGTTAAATAGAATATTGAATAGTTAATTGCATTTTAATGGTGTATAACAGGCTAAAACAACAGCTATTCCTGAAGATTTGTGATTTTTGGAGTTAGATGATGGGCCTGTGTTTGATGTGTCTTGAGCAAAGATCAGGCGAAGGTGTGTGTGTGTGTGTGTGTGTGTGTGTGTGTGTATAAGAAGGATAAAGGCCAAGCTGAGGCCTACAGCTGTGAACCTCTAACTTACAGCCACTTTGCAGGAAGGGCATTGTAGGTCAGAGCCTGTGCAATATAAAACTGGTACCATCATATCTAAAGGCTGAAAAATACACATTTAAAGTCCTAATAAATTGTGTAAATAACTCTACAACTAACTGAACAAAGGTAAAGTAGCATGTTTTGGTTTCATCTTTAAGCAGGCACATACTTTTACATATTTGTGTTTCTATTGTGGTTATTTATGTAAGGGCAGTTTGGACATGAAATTGGCAAGTACATTTTTTCACTTTTTTTGTGCTACCAAGTATTTCATTTTAGTTGCTTTCCTGTAGAATTACTGAAGCTCAAAACAGACTTATATAATTTACTGCTGTGCTGTGATTGAGAATGTACACTGTTTAAAATACAGATAACCAACTGTTTTCATTATACAGTTGTTTCTGGAACTGACTACGTTCACATAGTTGACACTGAGTTATTTTCCTGCTGTTATTTCAATAACAATAACCAAAGATGAGTTCTGAAATGCCATTGTAGAATGTAATATAAAGACCAATTAGATGCCTGGGCATCTGTAATAAAATCTAGTGGGACTGGTTAATGTGATTACTACCAGCAGAGCTATGCACACCATTATGAAACTAGGCAAAGAAGATGAGACTGAGGATTATTTAGATACTTTTGAATGGTTTGCTACGCAAAAACATGGACAAGTAAGAATGGGCACAGAGGGACAGAACATACCGACTATGAAAAGCTTGGAGTTACTGGTAATGACTAAAGCAAAGACACTGTGATGTGATAGGATGCCTTTTATTGGATCAACATAGGTTTTTTTTGCAAGGGATGGTAATAACTCAAGGGCAAGCTGTAAAATTTTACAATAGGACATTTAATGCAGATAAATTAATAGGAGATATGACAAATGGTTTAAACATTATTATAAAGCTGTATTTAGATCTTGATAAGAGCAAAATTAAAGTGTTAGACATTTAGCAGTGGACAGATTTAAAATGCCATTACAAAGTTGTACATGTAAGTGTGTATTTAAAAGTGATTCCAAGAAATCTCTCATTGTAAGCAAACAAAAAACTGGAATGATATTCAGTTATTGCTTGTATCAATGACGTACACAGTGGTATTAGTAATTTTTCATTCCTGGGGGTAGCAGTAGTTAATGTCTTTATCAAGAGATAGTTAATATGAATATCATTGTGTTCTTACCAAAAGTAATATCTATCTCATTATTTTTGCAGTACTTCCTAGTTCATGTGGTCGTCATAATGGCTAACTTTTCATCTTGCAATTTTTTGAAGCCATCCTGATAGTGATATTGGTATAGTTGTTATGAATATGTTGAGCAGTATAGGTCCCAGCACAGATCCCTGAAGTGCTCTTCCATATATAGGAAGGGGCTGTGATATTCGATTTGTAATCGTGTATGATTTATTCAGCCTAAACCAATACTGATTAAGCTAAACACCAATCCATTTGCACCAGCATTTCATTTCCAGTACTCTAGTATCATGTTTGACAAAATCAAGAGCTTTTCTATATATATCAGTTGCTGTATTATTGTCCAAACCTTATGCAAGCGAAGTAAAGGAATTCAGTAAGTTTCAACACCATGATTTACCTATACAGAAAATATGTTGGATAAAAATTCCTATTTCTGCTATATTTAGAAAAATCAGTTTCATTAGTATTCTTTCAAATATTTTGCTTAAGATGCAAGGTGATCTAATTTATCTGTAATTTCCATGTTCAACAGAAACTCCTCCTTTGTATATTAGAATACAATTTGTCATTTTCCAAATGTCAGTTGCATAAACACTTTCTAGTAGTTTTTGGTAAACCTATTAGACATGGTACCATGCTATTCCTTATCTCATGAAAAGAAGTAATCATTCAACTCATATGGTTCTGCAGGATAATGAAACCTTACCTTGTAGGATTGCATTGTCCACTAACACAAGTCATCGGAGTGGGTGTGACGAGATGTACCTGGATTTAAGGGAGTGTTGCACCTCAGCTCGGCAGTTCCATCAGCAGGCACACCAAAAGAAGAAAGTATGGAGCCCGTTGGCAGTGATCTGTCAGGTAAGATGTTGTGGGTCACACATTAGGCTTATCGGCTGTATGGCAACTGTTCAGTCACCTGTACAGTGCTGGTTGATTTATTAGTTTTATTTACCTTTTTTATATAAATAAAATTTTGCTAGTCACTCTGGTTTCAGAAAGCAGTCCTTGTCACTATTTCCTTAGTATCTAATGTATTTAAAAGGTATTGTAAGAAATGATGGCATAGCTTAGGAAGAAGTTGGTAGGAGTAATTTAACTGGAAACTTTCCTAGAGAATAGAAGGATGTCCTGTAAAGCTAGGGAAAGTTGAGGTAATTTCTGGCATTCTTAGATCAGTCTATGAGGTGGACACACGTGGTACTGAACTGCAAACTCATTGATTAAATGTAGGACACTGGGACAAGTCAGTTATGGAGATGTGAAGATGATAATGTTGGTATGGTCATGTGTTTTGAGGTTGCTCACCAGTTTTATGAATTTGGGAAAATTTATTTTAGAGTGGACGATATCAATGGAGAAACATGTCTGTGAAAATTTGTTTTCTTGATGTTAGAAGGGAAAATGCATGGCTGGAAAGAAAAAAAAAACAAACAACAAAAAAAAAAAAATGTTAACATTGCAAGGCTGGGTGAGAAGCCTAATTATGAAGTGATGGAAGTGATATATTGCTTGGTAAAATCATTTAACTGAAATATGAGAATATGAGA